>NC_140778.1:63345490-63840113 GCF_044657685.1 Stegodyphus dumicola | reverse complement strand
TCGTAAAGAAAAGGGTGCGAGTTATATGGCGAATATATTTAAAAATGAAAAGGAAAATTAGTTCAAAATTATAGGTGCACGTTTGTACACTGATGTGCATTATACGCTGGAATTATGGTGCTTTTTGAGTTTCTGCTAACCCAGTTTTAAGTCTCTTGGAAGAAACCTATCAGGCTGCTGTCAATAAAAATGACTGTCTGTTGATTATATGCATGCGTATATTGCTTCAAAAATACATTTACATTAAACATATAATGCTATAGTAAATAAAACAACAGATAAATAGATATATAAATAATTATGAAAGGTGTTCTCACTTACAAATTACTTCTCTTTCAACAATGATTTCAATTGAATTTATATGAAAGATTTCACAAATACTGTAATAAATAATAAATTAACTTAAAAAATGTGCACTGGATACATTTAGAATAAAAAATAAGGAAAAAAATTACCAAAGTTCTGTGTCACTACTAATGATACAGAAGCGCTTGCAAACTTGTGCTACACGGCACAGATCTTGCTCCAACAAGTAAGAGAAAACAGTAAGAAGAACTTTATCTGGAAGCTCATACAAAAGATGATGGGCTGCTTCACCTGTATCTACAAATATATATTCAGAAAATTAACCTTTTGAATAAGGAAGAAAAATTGTACATAAGTAATTGTACAATTAAAACCATGTTACTGCTTAATTCAAATCTTTTTACATAAATTTACAAATTACATTACAAAAGTTAACATTTATTACAGCCATGTTATAAGCTAAAATTCACCCTCAGCTCAAATATCATCATACATATTCCTCTCCTTTTGTTAATCTGCTATTGTGACCTATACGTTTTAACTTAAAGTGACACATTTATACTTACTCAGTAATTAGCATAAACTTGCCTGCACCTATCTGGTTCCCTTCTTCTAACTATAATTAATTCCTGTGGTTTAAAATTATTTCTGTGAATTCAAATCATGTGAAAAGTTATTTTCATGAATAAGTTTACTTTTAGAATATGACCCATCCTGTATATTACAATACAGTATACATATCAGCATAAACAAAAAACAAAAGTGTAACACTGCTTTTTTTGGCAATGCCAAGTTACCAGATCAATGACAGTCAACAGACATAGAGCAACGGGTTAGAGCCTCCTCCACAAGGATAATATCGACTGATATTAAAAACAGGATTTTTTTTTAAATAGTCATCATATTGTGTGTAATTATAAATGATTTCTCAAAGCCTCCTATCTGATTGACGGAAAAAGTCTATAATGGCAAACTAAATGTAATGATCAAATTTTGGTTTTACATTCTTCATTACAGAATTTAAAACAGTGGTAGATTTGAGATTGCGTAATGGGATTTTAATCACAGACAGAGGGTAAATAGTGAGAATATTCTCATCTGAATCATGAAAGCATAATTTGAAAAGAATGCAAGAATAGTGTTGCTGAATAGAAAAATATAATATTTAGAGAGAGAATTTACAGATTTGCATTGTAAATATTTCTATTCATTACAAACTTAAGACTAGTGAAAAAATAAGTAATCTTTATCTACAATCAAGAATAATTATATTTTCACCAATTCAAATCAATCAGTGTGATCAATAAAAAGCATAAATATCTGAAGTCAAACTTCCACTAATTTGCAATGATGTGCTTAGCACTAGATTTTAAATAATAGCATTCATTAAATGAAGAATATTGATTCCGTTTTAAAGAAAGAAAAATATGCATACAGTAAAATATTCATGATTTTGTTTATTCCAGAAAAACATGGGTCCCAGAATTTCATTTTTCATATCGATGATATATCTTGCTATCAATGAATTTTTATACAAAGTAATTCAGATGAAAAGCCGTAAGATGACTTCACTAACTTGTAGAATTCTCAAACATTAAGAATACTGAAAATCTGCAAGAAAGAAGGTCTAAGACTATACTGTTAGGTTTAAAAGAGCATTAATTAATTATCACATTAATGAATGAAGAAATTCTTAATAATCCATCTCTAAATGGTTTCATAGAATGGGTTTCTCATAAAAAATCAGAAATTCATATACCATTTACAAATGTTATAGGAAGAGAACACATGAATTGAGTATACAATTATATGAAACTGACCGAGACAAGTGAAGTCAGTAATCTTCTTAAACAAGTTCTGATAAACAGTTCTCCAGCGGATCACCTTCATCATAGAGCAAATCTAAAAAAAAAAAAAGAAAAAAAAAAGAGGGGGCCTTTTTTTATGGCTACTCCAATGGCTTTTCGCTCCAAAGAACAATTTTACCACATGACTGCTTTGTAAGGAATATTAAATTATACGCATTTCATTTAAACTAATTTCCTCGAATTTCATTAGATATATATTCCTCATTGAATTAATTTAGTTGTCATTTAGCAGCAAGGTAAAATCAATGAGGTTAGAACAAAGCGTCGTTTTTCCAAAATTAGAACCTGCCGCCAAACAGGTCGGCCGACTATGACTACAGTCTCAAATCCCAACCAGATCCTTTTGATGTTTGCCGCCTGGTACAGTCCACTCAAAAGAGCGGGTGTGAATGAAATATTGTTCAGCGCTAAATCCCCAAACACGCAGGGATGTCACGTGACATCCGAATTACGTGTAAGATGATGTCACATCAAAGATACGCCCCTTACGCTCAGTAAATATATCTTTCAGGTTTCTTCGTAAAGAAAAGGGTGCGAGTTATATGGCGAATATATTTAAAAATGAAAAGGAAAATTAGTTCAAAATTATAGGTGCACGTTTGTACACTGATGTGCATTATACGCTGGAATTATGGTGCTTTTTGAGTTTCTGCTAACCCAGTTTTAAGTCTCTTGGAAGAAACCTATCAGGCTGCTGTCAATAAAAATGACTGTCTGTTGATTATATGCATGCGTATATTGCTTCAAAAATACATTTACATTAAACATATAATGCTATAGTAAATAAAACAACAGATAAATAGATATATAAATAATTATGAAAGGTGTTCTCACTTACAAATTACTTCTCTTTCAACAATGATTTCAATTGAATTTATATGAAAGATTTCACAAATACTGTAATAAATAATAAATTAACTTAAAAAATGTGCACTGGATACATTTAGAATAAAAAATAAGGAAAAAAATTACCAAAGTTCTGTGTCACTACTAATGATACAGAAGCGCTTGCAAACTTGTGCTACACGGCACAGATCTTGCTCCAACAAGTAAGAGAAAACAGTAAGAAGAACTTTATCTGGAAGCTCATACAAAAGATGATGGGCTGCTTCACCTGTATCTACAAATATATATTCAGAAAATTAACCTTTTGAATAAGGAAGAAAAATTGTACATAAGTAATTGTACAATTAAAACCATGTTACTGCTTAATTCAAATCTTTTTACATAAATTTACAAATTACATTACAAAAGTTAACATTTATTACAGCCATGTTATAAGCTAAAATTCACCCTCAGCTCAAATATCATCATACATATTCCTCTCCTTTTGTTAATCTGCTATTGTGACCTATACGTTTTAACTTAAAGTGACACATTTATACTTACTCAGTAATTAGCATAAACTTGCCTGCACCTATCTGGTTCCCTTTTTCTAACTATAATTAATTCCTGTGGTTTAAAATTATTTCTGTGAATTCAAATCATGTGAAAAGTTATTTTCATGAATAAGTTTACTTTTAGAATATGACCCATCCTGTATATTACAATACAGTATACATATCAGCATAAACAAAAAACAAAAGTGTAACACTGCTTTTTTTGGCAATGCCAAGTTACCAGATCAATGACAGTCAACAGACATAGAGCAACGGGTTAGAGCCTCCTCCACAAGGATAATATCGACTGATATTAAAAACAGGATTTTTTTTTAAATAGTCATCATATTGTGTGTAATTATAAATGATTTCTCAAAGCCTCCTATCTGATTGACGGAAAAAGTCTATAATGGCAAACTAAATGTAATGATCAAATTTTGGTTTTACATTCTTCATTACAGAATTTAAAACAGTGGTAGATTTGAGATTGCGTAATGGGATTTTAATCACAGACAGAGGGTAAATAGTGAGAATATTCTCATCTGAATCATGAAAGCATAATTTGAAAAGAATGCAAGAATAGTGTTGCTGAATAGAAAAATATAATATTTAGAGAGAGAATTTACAGATTTGCATTGTAAATATTTCTATTCATTACAAACTTAAGACTAGTGAAAAAATAAGTAATCTTTATCTACAATCAAGAATAATTATATTTTCACCAATTCAAATCAATCAGTGTGATCAATAAAAAGCATAAATATCTGAAGTCAAACTTCCACTAATTTGCAATGATGTGCTTAGCACTAGATTTTAAATAATAGCATTCATTAAATGAAGAATATTGATTCCGTTTTAAAGAAAGAAAAATATGCATACAGTAAAATATTCATGATTTTGTTTATTCCAGAAAAACATGGGTCCCAGAATTTCATTTTTCATATCGATGATATATCTTGCTATCAATGAATTTTTATACAAAGTAATTCAGATGAAAAGCCGTAAGATGACTTCACTAACTTGTAGAATTCTCAAACATTAAGAATACTGAAAATCTGCAAGAAAGAAGGTCTAAGACTATACTGTTAGGTTTAAAAGAGCATTAATTAATTATCACATTAATGAATGAAGAAATTCTTAATAATCCATCTCTAAATGGTTTCATAGAATGGGTTTCTCATAAAAAATCAGAAATTCATATACCATTTACAAATGTTATAGGAAGAGAACACATGAATTGAGTATACAATTATATGAAACTGACCGAGACAAGTGAAGTCAGTAATCTTCTTAAACAAGTTCTGATAAACAGTTCTCCAGCGGATCACCTTCATCATAGAGCAAATCTAAAAAAAAAAAAAAGAAAAAAAAAAGAGGGGGCCTTTTTTTATGGCTACTCCAATGGCTTTTCGCTCCAAAGAACAATTTTACCACATGACTGCTTTGTAAGGAATATTAAATTATACGCATTTCATTTAAACTAATTTCCTCGAATTTCATTAGATATATATTCCTCATTGAATTAATTTAGTTGTCATTTAGCAGCAAGGTAAAATCAATGAGGTTAGAACAAAGCGTCGTTTTTCCAAAATTAGAACCTGCCGCCAAACAGGTCGGCCGACTATGACTACAGTCTCAAATCCCAACCAGATCCTTTTGATGTTTGCCGCCTGGTACAGTCCACTCAAAAGAGCGGGTGTGAATGAAATATTGTTCAGCGCTAAATCCCCAAACACGCAGGGATGTCACGTGACATCCGAATTACGTGTAAGATGATGTCACATCAAAGATACGCCCCTTACGCTCAGTAAATATATCTTTCAGGTTTCTTCGTAAAGAAAAGGGTGCGAGTTATATGGCGAATATATTTAAAAATGAAAAGGAAAATTAGTTCAAAATTATAGGTGCACGTTTGTACACTGATGTGCATTATACGCTGGAATTATGGTGCTTTTTGAGTTTCTGCTAACCCAGTTTTAAGTATCTTGGAAGAAACCTATCAGGCTGCTGTCAATAAAAATGACTGTCTGTTGATTATATGCATGCGTATATTGCTTCAAAAATACATTTACATTAAACATATAATGCTATAGTAAATAAAACAACAGATAAATAGATATATAAATAATTATGAAAGGTGTTCTCACTTACAAATTACTTCTCTTTCAACAATGATTTCAATTGAATTTATATGAAAGATTTCACAAATACTGTAATAAATAATAAATTAACTTAAAAAATGTGCACTGGATACATTTAGAATAAAAAATAAGGAAAAAAATTACCAAAGTTCTGTGTCACTACTAATGATACAGAAGCGCTTGCAAACTTGTGCTACACGGCACAGATCTTGCTCCAACAAGTAAGAGAAAACAGTAAGAAGAACTTTATCTGGAAGCTCATACAAAAGATGATGGGCTGCTTCACCTGTATCTACAAATATATATTCAGAAAATTAACCTTTTGAATAAGGAAGAAAAATTGTACATAAGTAATTGTACAATTAAAACCATGTTACTGCTTAATTCAAATCTTTTTACATAAATTTACAAATTACATTACAAAAGTTAACATTTATTACAGCCATGTTATAAGCTAAAATTCACCCTCAGCTCAAATATCATCATACATATTCCTCTCCTTTTGTTAATCTGCTATTGTGACCTATACGTTTTAACTTAAAGTGACACATTTATACTTACTCAGTAATTAGCATAAACTTGCCTGCACCTATCTGGTTCCCTTCTTCTAACTATAATTAATTCCTGTGGTTTAAAATTATTTCTGTGAATTCAAATCATGTGAAAAGTTATTTTCATGAATAAGTTTACTTTTAGAATATGACCCATCCTGTATATTACAATACAGTATACATATCAGCATAAACAAAAAACAAAAGTGTAACACTGCTTTTTTTGGCAATGCCAAGTTACCAGATCAATGACAGTCAACAGACATAGAGCAACGGGTTAGAGCCTCCTCCACAAGGATAATATCGACTGATATTAAAAACAGGATTTTTTTTTAAATAGTCATCATATTGTGTGTAATTATAAATGATTTCTCAAAGCCTCCTATCTGATTGACGGAAAAAGTCTATAATGGCAAACTAAATGTAATGATCAAATTTTGGTTTTACATTCTTCATTACAGAATTTAAAACAGTGGTAGATTTGAGATTGCGTAATGGGATTTTAATCACAGACAGAGGGTAAATAGTGAGAATATTCTCATCTGAATCATGAAAGCATAATTTGAAAAGAATGCAAGAATAGTGTTGCTGAATAGAAAAATATAATATTTAGAGAGAGAATTTACAGATTTGCATTGTAAATATTTCTATTCATTACAAACTTAAGACTAGTGAAAAAATAAGTAATCTTTATCTACAATCAAGAATAATTATATTTTCACCAATTCAAATCAATCAGTGTGATCAATAAAAAGCATAAATATCTGAAGTCAAACTTCCACTAATTTGCAATGATGTGCTTAGCACTAGATTTTAAATAATAGCATTCATTAAATGAAGAATATTGATTCCGTTTTAAAGAAAGAAAAATATGCATACAGTAAAATATTCATGATTTTGTTTATTCCAGAAAAACATGGGTCCCAGAATTTCATTTTTCATATCGATGATATATCTTGCTATCAATGAATTTTTATACAAAGTAATTCAGATGAAAAGCCGTAAGATGACTTCACTAACTTGTAGAATTCTCAAACATTAAGAATACTGAAAATCTGCAAGAAAGAAGGTCTAAGACTATACTGTTAGGTTTAAAAGAGCATTAATTAATTATCACATTAATGAATGAAGAAATTCTTAATAATCCATCTCTAAATGGTTTCATAGAATGGGTTTCTCATAAAAAATCAGAAATTCATATACCATTTACAAATGTTATAGGAAGAGAACACATGAATTGAGTATACAATTATATGAAACTGACCGAGACAAGTGAAGTCAGTAATCTTCTTAAACAAGTTCTGATAAACAGTTCTCCAGCGGATCACCTTCATCATAGAGCAAATCTAAAAAAAAAAAAAGAAAAAAAAAAGAGGGGGCCTTTTTTTATGGCTACTCCAATGGCTTTTCGCTCCAAAGAACAATTTTACCACATGACTGCTTTGTAAGGAATATTAAATTATACGCATTTCATTTAAACTAATTTCCTCGAATTTCATTAGATATATATTCCTCATTGAATTAATTTAGTTGTCATTTAGCAGCAAGGTAAAATCAATGAGGTTAGAACAAAGCGTCGTTTTTCCAAAATTAGAACCTGCCGCCAAACAGGTCGGCCGACTATGACTACAGTCTCAAATCCCAACCAGATCCTTTTGATGTTTGCCGCCTGGTACAGTCCACTCAAAAGAGCGGGTGTGAATGAAATATTGTTCAGCGCTAAATCCCCAAACACGCAGGGATGTCACGTGACATCCGAATTACGTGTAAGATGATGTCACATCAAAGATACGCCCCTTACGCTCAGTAAATATATCTTTCAGGTTTCTTCGTAAAGAAAAGGGTGCGAGTTATATGGCGAATATATTTAAAAATGAAAAGGAAAATTAGTTCAAAATTATAGGTGCACGTTTGTACACTGATGTGCATTATACGCTGGAATTATGGTGCTTTTTGAGTTTCTGCTAACCCAGTTTTAAGTCTCTTGGAAGAAACCTATCAGGCTGCTGTCAATAAAAATGACTGTCTGTTGATTATATGCATGCGTATATTGCTTCAAAAATACATTTACATTAAACATATAATGCTATAGTAAATAAAACAACAGATAAATAGATATATAAATAATTATGAAAGGTGTTCTCACTTACAAATTACTTCTCTTTCAACAATGATTTCAATTGAATTTATATGAAAGATTTCACAAATACTGTAATAAATAATAAATTAACTTAAAAAATGTGCACTGGATACATTTAGAATAAAAAATAAGGAAAAAAATTACCAAAGTTCTGTGTCACTACTAATGATACAGAAGCGCTTGCAAACTTGTGCTACACGGCACAGATCTTGCTCCAACAAGTAAGAGAAAACAGTAAGAAGAACTTTATCTGGAAGCTCATACAAAAGATGATGGGCTGCTTCACCTGTATCTACAAATATATATTCAGAAAATTAACCTTTTGAATAAGGAAGAAAAATTGTACATAAGTAATTGTACAATTAAAACCATGTTACTGCTTAATTCAAATCTTTTTACATAAATTTACAAATTACATTACAAAAGTTAACATTTATTACAGCCATGTTATAAGCTAAAATTCACCCTCAGCTCAAATATCATCATACATATTCCTCTCCTTTTGTTAATCTGCTATTGTGACCTATACGTTTTAACTTAAAGTGACACATTTATACTTACTCAGTAATTAGCATAAACTTGCCTGCACCTATCTGGTTCCCTTCTTCTAACTATAATTAATTCCTGTGGTTTAAAATTATTTCTGTGAATTCAAATCATGTGAAAAGTTATTTTCATGAATAAGTTTACTTTTAGAATATGACCCATCCTGTATATTACAATACAGTATACATATCAGCATAAACAAAAAACAAAAGTGTAACACTGCTTTTTTTGGCAATGCCAAGTTACCAGATCAATGACAGTCAACAGACATAGAGCAACGGGTTAGAGCCTCCTCCACAAGGATAATATCGACTGATATTAAAAACAGGATTTTTTTTTAAATAGTCATCATATTGTGTGTAATTATAAATGATTTCTCAAAGCCTCCTATCTGATTGACGGAAAAAGTCTATAATGGCAAACTAAATGTAATGATCAAATTTTGGTTTTACATTCTTCATTACAGAATTTAAAACAGTGGTAGATTTGAGATTGCGTAATGGGATTTTAATCACAGACAGAGGGTAAATAGTGAGAATATTCTCATCTGAATCATGAAAGCATAATTTGAAAAGAATGCAAGAATAGTGTTGCTGAATAGAAAAATATAATATTTAGAGAGAGAATTTACAGATTTGCATTGTAAATATTTCTATTCATTACAAACTTAAGACTAGTGAAAAAATAAGTAATCTTTATCTACAATCAAGAATAATTATATTTTCACCAATTCAAATCAATCAGTGTGATCAATAAAAAGCATAAATATCTGAAGTCAAACTTCCACTAATTTGCAATGATGTGCTTAGCACTAGATTTTAAATAATAGCATTCATTAAATGAAGAATATTGATTCCGTTTTAAAGAAAGAAAAATATGCATACAGTAAAATATTCATGATTTTGTTTATTCCAGAAAAACATGGGTCCCAGAATTTCATTTTTCATATCGATGATATATCTTGCTATCAATGAATTTTTATACAAAGTAATTCAGATGAAAAGCCGTAAGATGACTTCACTAACTTGTAGAATTCTCAAACATTAAGAATACTGAAAATCTGCAAGAAAGAAGGTCTAAGACTATACTGTTAGGTTTAAAAGAGCATTAATTAATTATCACATTAATGAATGAAGAAATTCTTAATAATCCATCTCTAAATGGTTTCATAGAATGGGTTTCTCATAAAAAATCAGAAATTCATATACCATTTACAAATGTTATAGGAAGAGAACACATGAATTGAGTATACAATTATATGAAACTGACCGAGACAAGTGAAGTCAGTAATCTTCTTAAACAAGTTCTGATAAACAGTTCTCCAGCGGATCACCTTCATCATAGAGCAAATCTAAAAAAAAAAAAAGAAAAAAAAAAGAGGGGGCCTTTTTTTATGGCTACTCCAATGGCTTTTCGCTC
Organism: Stegodyphus dumicola; assembly: GCF_044657685.1. Lineage (NCBI taxonomy): Eukaryota > Metazoa > Arthropoda > Arachnida > Araneae > Eresidae > Stegodyphus > Stegodyphus dumicola. The sequence continues at coordinate 63,829,763 of NC_140778.1, read as the reverse complement.
CAAAGAACAATTTTACCACATGACTGCTTTGTAAGGAATATTAAATTATACGCATTTCATTTAAACTAATTTCCTCGAATTTCATTAGATATATATTCCTCATTGAATTAATTTAGTTGTCATTTAGCAGCAAGGTAAAATCAATGAGGTTAGAACAAAGCGTCGTTTTTCCAAAATTAGAACCTGCCGCCAAACAGGTCGGCCGACTATGACTACAGTCTCAAATCCCAACCAGATCCTTTTGATGTTTGCCGCCTGGTACAGTCCACTCAAAAGAGCGGGTGTGAATGAAATATTGTTCAGCGCTAAATCCCCAAACACGCAGGGATGTCACGTGACATCCGAATTACGTGTAAGATGATGTCACATCAAAGATACGCCCCTTACGCTCAGTAAATATATCTTTCAGGTTTCTTCGTAAAGAAAAGGGTGCGAGTTATATGGCGAATATATTTAAAAATGAAAAGGAAAATTAGTTCAAAATTATAGGTGCACGTTTGTACACTGATGTGCATTATACGCTGGAATTATGGTGCTTTTTGAGTTTCTGCTAACCCAGTTTTAAGTCTCTTGGAAGAAACCTATCAGGCTGCTGTCAATAAAAATGACTGTCTGTTGATTATATGCATGCGTATATTGCTTCAAAAATACATTTACATTAAACATATAATGCTATAGTAAATAAAACAACAGATAAATAGATATATAAATAATTATGAAAGGTGTTCTCACTTACAAATTACTTCTCTTTCAACAATGATTTCAATTGAATTTATATGAAAGATTTCACAAATACTGTAATAAATAATAAATTAACTTAAAAAATGTGCACTGGATACATTTAGAATAAAAAATAAGGAAAAAAATTACCAAAGTTCTGTGTCACTACTAATGATACAGAAGCGCTTGCAAACTTGTGCTACACGGCACAGATCTTGCTCCAACAAGTAAGAGAAAACAGTAAGAAGAACTTATCTGGAAGCTCATACAAAAGATGATGGGCTGCTTCACCTGTATCTACAAATATATATTCAGAAAATTAACCTTTTGAATAAGGAAGAAAAATTGTACATAAGTAATTGTACAATTAAAACCATGTTACTGCTTAATTCAAATCTTTTTACATAAATTTACAAATTACATTACAAAAGTTAACATTTATTACAGCCATGTTATAAGCTAAAATTCACCCTCAGCTCAAATATCATCATACATATTCCTCTCCTTTTGTTAATCTGCTATTGTGACCTATACGTTTTAACTTAAAGTGACACATTTATACTTACTCAGTAATTAGCATAAACTTGCCTGCACCTATCTGGTTCCCTTCTTCTAACTATAATTAATTCCTGTGGTTTAAAATTATTTCTGTGAATTCAAATCATGTGAAAAGTTATTTTCATGAATAAGTTTACTTTTAGAATATGACCCATCCTGTATATTACAATACAGTATACATATCAGCATAAACAAAAAACAAAAGTGTAACACTGCTTTTTTTGGCAATGCCAAGTTACCAGATCAATGACAGTCAACAGAAATAGAGCAACGGGTTAGAGCCTCCTCCACAAGGATAATATCGACTGATATTAAAAACAGGATTTTTTTTTAAATAGTCATCATATTGTGTGTAATTATAAATGATTTCTCAAAGCCTCCTATCTGATTGACGGAAAAAGTCTATAATGGCAAACTAAATGTAATGATCAAATTTTGGTTTTACATTCTTCATTACAGAATTTAAAACAGTGGTAGATTTGAGATTGCGTAATGGGATTTTAATCACAGACAGAGGGTAAATAGTGAGAATATTCTCATCTGAATCATGAAAGCATAATTTGAAAAGAATGCAAGAATAGTGTTGCTGAATAGAAAAATATAATATTTAGAGAGAGAATTTACAGATTTGCATTGTAAATATTTCTATTCATTACAAACTTAAGACTAGTGAAAAAATAAGTAATCTTTATCTACAATCAAGAATAATTATATTTTCACCAATTCAAATCAATCAGTGTGATCAATAAAAAGCATAAATATCTGAAGTCAAACTTCCACTAATTTGCAATGATGTGCTTAGCACTAGATTTTAAATAATAGCATTCATTAAATGAAGAATATTGATTCCGTTTTAAAGAAAGAAAAATATGCATACAGTAAAATATTCATGATTTTGTTTATTCCAGAAAAACATGGGTCCCAGAATTTCATTTTTCATATCGATGATATATCTTGCTATCAATGAATTTTTATACAAAGTAATTCAGATGAAAAGCCGTAAGATGACTTCACTAACTTGTAGAATTCTCAAACATTAAGAATACTGAAAATCTGCAAGAAAGAAGGTCTAAGACTATACTGTTAGGTTTAAAAGAGCATTAATTAATTATCACATTAATGAATGAAGAAATTCTTAATAATCCATCTCTAAATGGTTTCATAGAATGGGTTTCTCATAAAAAATCAGAAATTCATATACCATTTACAAATGTTATAGGAAGAGAACACATGAATTGAGTATACAATTATATGAAACTGACCGAGACAAGTGAAGTCAGTAATCTTCTTAAACAAGTTCTGATAAACAGTTCTCCAGCGGATCACCTTCATCATAGAGCAAATCTAAAAAAAAAAAAAGAAAAAAAAAAAAGAGGGGGCCTTTCTTTATGGCTACTCCAATGGCTTTTCGCTCCAAAGAACAATTTTACCACATGACTGCTTTGTAAGGAATATTAAATTATACGCATTTCATTTAAACTAATTTCCTCGAATTTCATTAGATATATATTCCTCATTGAATTAATTTAGTTGTCATTTAGCAGCAAGGTAAAATCAATGAGGTTAGAACAAAGCGTCGTTTTTCCAAAATTAGAACCTGCCGCCAAACAGGTCGGCCGACTATGACTACAGTCTCAAATCCCAACCAGATCCTTTTGATGTTTGCCGCCTGGTACAGTCCACTCAAAAGAGCGGGTGTGAATGAAATATTGTTCAGCGCTAAATCCCCAAACACGCAGGGATGTCACGTGACATCCGAATTACGTGTAAGATGATGTCACATCAAAGATACGCCCCTTACGCTCAGTAAATATATCTTTCAGGTTTCTTCGTAAAGAAAAGGGTGCGAGTTATATGGCGAATATATTTAAAAATGAAAAGGAAAATTAGTTCAAAATTATAGGTGCACGTTTGTACACTGATGTGCATTATACGCTGGAATTATGGTGCTTTTTGAGTTTCTGCTAACCCAGTTTTAAGTCTCTTGGAAGAAACCTATCAGGCTGCTGTCAATAAAAATGACTGTCTGTTGATTATATGCATGCGTATATTGCTTCAAAAATACATTTACATTAAACATATAATGCTATAGTAAATAAAACAACAGATAAATAGATATATAAATAATTATGAAAGGTGTTCTCACTTACAAATTACTTCTCTTTCAACAATGATTTCAATTGAATTTATATGAAAGATTTCACAAATACTGTAATAAATAATAAATTAACTTAAAAAATGTGCACTGGATACATTTAGAATAAAAAATAAGGAAAAAAATTACCAAAGTTCTGTGTCACTACTAATGATACAGAAGCGCTTGCAAACTTGTGCTACACGGCACAGATCTTGCTCCAACAAGTAAGAGAAAACAGTAAGAAGAACTTTATCTGGAAGCTCATACAAAAGATGATGGGCTGCTTCACCTGTATCTACAAATATATATTCAGAAAATTAACCTTTTGAATAAGGAAGAAAAATTGTACATAAGTAATTGTACAATTAAAACCATGTTACTGCTTAATTCAAATCTTTTTACATAAATTTACAAATTACATTACAAAAGTTAACATTTATTACAGCCATGTTATAAGCTAAAATTCACCCTCAGCTCAAATATCATCATACATATTCCTCTCCTTTTGTTAATCTGCTATTGTGACCTATACGTTTTAACTTAAAGTGACACATTTATACTTACTCAGTAATTAGCATAAACTTGCCTGCACCTATCTGGTTCCCTTCTTCTAACTATAATTAATTCCTGTGGTTTAAAATTATTTCTGTGAATTCAAATCATGTGAAAAGTTATTTTCATGAATAAGTTTACTTTTAGAATATGACCCATCCTGTATATTACAATACAGTATACATATCAGCATAAACAAAAAACAAAAGTGTAACACTGCTTTTTTTGGCAATGCCAAGTTACCAGATCAATGACAGTCAACAGACATAGAGCAACGGGTTAGAGCCTCCTCCACAAGGATAATATCGACTGATATTAAAAACAGGATTTTTTTTTAAATAGTCATCATATTGTGTGTAATTATAAATGATTTCTCAAAGCCTCCTATCTGATTGACGGAAAAAGTCTATAATGGCAAACTAAATGTAATGATCAAATTTTGGTTTTACATTCTTCATTACAGAATTTAAAACAGTGGTAGATTTGAGATTGCGTAATGGGATTTTAATCACAGACAGAGGGTAAATAGTGAGAATATTCTCATCTGAATCATGAAAGCATAATTTGAAAAGAATGCAAGAATAGTGTTGCTGAATAGAAAAATATAATATTTAGAGAGAGAATTTACAGATTTGCATTGTAAATATTTCTATTCATTACAAACTTAAGACTAGTGAAAAAATAAGTAATCTTTATCTACAATCAAGAATAATTATATTTTCACCAATTCAAATCAATCAGTGTGATCAATAAAAAGCATAAATATCTGAAGTCAAACTTCCACTAATTTGCAATGATGTGCTTAGCACTAGATTTTAAATAATAGCATTCATTAAATGAAGAATATTGATTCCGTTTTAAAGAAAGAAAAATATGCATACAGTAAAATATTCATGATTTTGTTTATTCCAGAAAAACATGGGTCCCAGAATTTCATTTTTCATATCGATGATATATCTTGCTATCAATGAATTTTTATACAAAGTAATTCAGATGAAAAGCCGTAAGATGACTTCACTAACTTGTAGAATTCTCAAACATTAAGAATACTGAAAATCTGCAAGAAAGAAGGTCTAAGACTATACTGTTAGGTTTAAAAGAGCATTAATTAATTATCACATTAATGAATGAAGAAATTCTTAATAATCCATCTCTAAATGGTTTCATAGAATGGGTTTCTCATAAAAAATCAGAAATTCATATACCATTTACAAATGTTATAGGAAGAGAACACATGAATTGAGTATACAATTATATGAAACTGACCGAGACAAGTGAAGTCAGTAATCTTCTTAAACAAGTTCTGATAAACAGTTCTCCAGCGGATCACCTTCATCATAGAGCAAATCTAAAAAAAAAAAAAGAAAAAAAAAAAAGAGGGGGCCTTTTTTTATGGCTACTCCAATGGCTTTTCGCTCCAAAGAACAATTTTACCACATGACTGCTTTGTAAGGAATATTAAATTATACGCATTTCATTTAAACTAATTTCCTCGAATTTCATTAGATATATATTCCTCATTGAATTAATTTAGTTGTCATTTAGCAGCAAGGTAAAATCAATGAGGTTAGAACAAAGCGTCGTTTTTCCAAAATTAGAACCTGCCGCCAAACAGGTCGGCCGACTATGACTACAGTCTCAAATCCCAACCAGATCCTTTTGATGTTTGCCGCCTGGTACAGTCCACTCAAAAGAGCGGGTGTGAATGAAATATTGTTCAGCGCTAAATCCCCAAACACGCAGGGATGTCACGTGACATCCGAATTACGTGTAAGATGATGTCACATCAAAGATACGCCCCTTACGCTCAGTAAATATATCTTTCAGGTTTCTTCGTAAAGAAAAGGGTGCGAGTTATATGGCGAATATATTTAAAAATGAAAAGGAAAATTAGTTCAAAATTATAGGTGCACGTTTGTACACTGATGTGCATTATACGCTGGAATTATGGTGCTTTTTGAGTTTCTGCTAACCCAGTTTTAAGTCTCTTGGAAGAAACCTATCAGGCTGCTGTCAATAAAAATGACTGTCTGTTGATTATATGCATGCGTATATTGCTTCAAAAATACATTTACATTAAACATATAATGCTATAGTAAATAAAACAACAGATAAATAGATATATAAATAATTATGAAAGGTGTTCTCACTTACAAATTACTTCTCTTTCAACAATGATTTCAATTGAATTTATATGAAAGATTTCACAAATACTGTAATAAATAATAAATTAACTTAAAAAATGTGCACTGGATACATTTAGAATAAAAAATAAGGAAAAAAATTACCAAAGTTCTGTGTCACTACTAATGATACAGAAGCGCTTGCAAACTTGTGCTACACGGCACAGATCTTGCTCCAACAAGTAAGAGAAAACAGTAAGAAGAACTTTATCTGGAAGCTCATACAAAAGATGATGGGCTGCTTCACCTGTATCTACAAATATATATTCAGAAAATTAACCTTTTGAATAAGGAAGAAAAATTGTACATAAGTAATTGTACAATTAAAACCATGTTACTGCTTAATTCAAATCTTTTTACATAAATTTACAAATTACATTACAAAAGTTAACATTTATTACAGCCATGTTATAAGCTAAAATTCACCCTCAGCTCAAATATCATCATACATATTCCTCCCCTTTTGTTAATCTGCTATTGTGACCTATACGTTTTAACTTAAAGTGACACATTTATACTTACTCAGTAATTAGCATAAACTTGCCTGCACCTATCTGGTTCCCTTCTTCTAACTATAATTAATTCCTGTGGTTTAAAATTATTTCTGTGAATTCAAATCATGTGAAAAGTTATTTTCATGAATAAGTTTACTTTTAGAATATGACCCATCCTGTATATTACAATACAGTATACATATCAGCATAAACAAAAAACAAAAGTGTAACACTGCTTTTTTTGGCAATGCCAAGTTACCAGATCAATGACAGTCAACAGACATAGAGCAACGGGTTAGAGCCTCCTCCACAAGGATAATATCGACTGATATTAAAAACAGTTTTTTTTTTTAAATAGTCATCATATTGTGTGTAATTATAAATGATTTCTCAAAGCCTCCTATCTGATTGACGGAAAAAGTCTATAATGGCAAACTAAATGTAATGATCAAATTTTGGTTTTACATTCTTCATTACAGAATTTAAAACAGTGGTAGATTTGAGATTGCGTAATGGGATTTTAATCACAGACAGAGGGTAAATAGTGAGAATATTCTCATCTGAATCATGAAAGCATAATTTGAAAAGAATGCAAGAATAGTGTTGCTGAATAGAAAAATATAATATTTAGAGAGAGAATTTACAGATTTGCATTGTAAATATTTCTATTCATTACAAACTTAAGACTAGTGAAAAAATAAGTAATCTTTATCTACAATCAAGAATAATTATATTTTCACCAATTCAAATCAATCAGTGTGATCAATAAAAAGCATAAATATCTGAAGTCAAACTTCCACTAATTTGCAATGATGTGCTTAGCACTAGATTTTAAATAATAGCATTCATTAAATGAAGAATATTGATTCCGTTTTAAAGAAAGAAAAATATGCATACAGTAAAATATTCATGATTTTGTTTATTCCAGAAAAACATGGGTCCCAGAATTTCATTTTTCATATCGATGATATATCTTGCTATCAATGAATTTTTATACAAAGTAATTCAGATGAAAAGCCGTAAGATGACTTCACTAACTTGTAGAATTCTCAAACATTAAGAATACTGAAAATCTGCAAGAAAGAAGGTCTAAGACTATACTGTTAGGTTTAAAAGAGCATTAATTAATTATCACATTAATGAATGAAGAAATTCTTAATAATCCATCTCTAAATGGTTTCATAGAATGGGTTTCTCATAAAAAATCAGAAATTCATATACCATTTACAAATGTTATAGGAAGAGAACACATGAATTGAGTATACAATTATATGAAACTGACCGAGACAAGTGAAGTCAGTAATCTTCTTAAACAAGTTCTGATAAACAGTTCTCCAGCGGATCACCTTCATCATAGAGCAAATCTAAAAAAAAAAAAAAGAAAAAAAAAAGAGGGGGCCTTTTTTTATGGCTACTCCAATGGCTTTTCGCTCCAAAGAACAATTTTACCACATGACTGCTTTGTAAGGAATATTAAATTATACGCATTTCATTTAAACTAATTTCCTCGAATTTCATTAGATATATATTCCTCATTGAATTAATTTAATTGTCATTTAGCAGCAAGGTAAAATCAATGAGGTTAGAACAAAGCGTCGTTTTTCCAAAATTAGAACCTGCCGCCAAACAGGTCGGCCGACTATGACTACAGTCTCAAATCCCAACCAGATCCTTTTGATGTTTGCCGCCTGGTACAGTCCACTCAAAAGAGCGGGTGTGAATGAAATATTGTTCAGCGCTAAATCCCCAAACACGCAGGGATGTCACGTGACATCCGAATTACGTGTAAGATGATGTCACATCAAAGATACGCCCCTTACGCTCAGTAAATATATCTTTCAGGTTTCTTCGTAAAGAAAAGGGTGCGAGTTATATGGCGAATATATTTAAAAATGAAAAGGAAAATTAGTTCAAAATTATAGGTGCACGTTTGTACACTGATGTGCATTATACGCTGGAATTATGGTGCTTTTTGAGTTTCTGCTAACCCAGTTTTAAGTCTCTTGGAAGAAACCTATCAGGCTGCTGTCAATAAAAATGACTGTCTGTTGATTATATGCATGCGTATATTGCTTCAAAAATACATTTACATTAAACATATAATGCTATAGTAAATAAAACAACAGATAAATAGATATATAAATAATTATGAAAGGTGTTCTCACTTACAAATTACTTCTCTTTCAACAATGATTTCAATTGAATTTATATGAAAGATTTCACAAATACTGTAATAAATAATAAATTAACTTAAAAAATGTGCACTGGATACATTTAGAATAAAAAATAAGGAAAAAAATTACCAAAGTTCTGTGTCACTACTAATGATACAGAAGCGCTTGCAAACTTGTGCTACACGGCACAGATCTTGCTCCAACAAGTAAGAGAAAACAGTAAGAAGAACTTTATCTGGAAGCTCATACAAAAGATGATGGGCTGCTTCACCTGTATCTACAAATATATATTCAGAAAATTAACCTTTTGAATAAGGAAGAAAAATTGTACATAAGTAATTGTACAATTAAAACCATGTTACTGCTTAATTCAAATCTTTTTACATAAATTTACAAATTACATTACAAAAGTTAACATTTATTACAGCCATGTTATAAGCTAAAATTCACCCTCAGCTCAAATATCATCATACATATTCCTCCCCTTTTGTTAATCTGCTATTGTGACCTATACGTTTTAACTTAAAGTGACACATTTATACTTACTCAGTAATTAGCATAAACTTGCCTGCACCTATCTGGTTCCCTTCTTCTAACTATAATTAATTCCTGTGGTTTAAAATTATTTCTGTGAATTCAAATCATGTGAAAAGTTATTTTCATGAATAAGTTTACTTTTAGAATATGACCCATCCTGTATATTACAATACAGTATACATATCAGCATAAACAAAAAACAAAAGTGTAACACTGCTTTTTTTGGCAATGCCAAGTTACCAGATCAATGACAGTCAACAGACATAGAGCAACGGGTTAGAGCCTCCTCCACAAGGATAATATCGACTGATATTAAAAACAGGATTTTTTTTTAAATAGTCATCATATTGTGTGTAATTATAAATGATTTCTCAAAGCCTCCTATCTGATTGACGGAAAAAGTCTATAATGGCAAACTAAATGTAATGATCAAATTTTGGTTTTACATTCTTCATTACAGAATTTAAAACAGTGGTAGATTTGAGATTGCGTAATGGGATTTTAATCACAGACAGAGGGTAAATAGTGAGAATATTCTCATCTGAATCATGAAAGCATAATTTGAAAAGAATGCAAGAATAGTGTTGCTGAATAGAAAAATATAATATTTAGAGAGAGAATTTACAGATTTGCATTGTAAATATTTCTATTCATTACAAACTTAAGACTAGTGAAAAAATAAGTAATCTTTATCTACAATCAAGAATAATTATATTTTCACCAATTCAAATCAATCAGTGTGATCAATAAAAAGCATAAATATCTGAAGTCAAACTTCCACTAATTTGCAATGATGTGCTTAGCACTAGATTTTAAATAATAGCATTCATTAAATGAAGAATATTGATTCCGTTTTAAAGAAAGAAAAATATGCATACAGTAAAATATTCATGATTTTGTTTATTCCAGAAAAACATGGGTCCCAGAATTTCATTTTTCATATCGATGATATATCTTGCTATCAATGAATTTTTATACAAAGTAATTCAGATGAAAAGCCGTAAGATGACTTCACTAACTTGTAGAATTCTCAAACATTAAGAATACTGAAAATCTGCAAGAAAGAAGGTCTAAGACTATACTGTTAGGTTTAAAAGAGCATTAATTAATTATCACATTAATGAATGAAGAAATTCTTAATAATCCATCTCTAAATGGTTTCATAGAATGGGTTTCTCATAAAAAATCAGAAATTCATATACCATTTACAAATGTTATAGGAAGAGAACACATGAATTGAGTATACAATTATATGAAACTGACCGAGACAAGTGAAGTCAGTAATCTTCTTAAACAAGTTCTGATAAACAGTTCTCCAGCGGATCACCTTCATCATAGAGCAAATCTAAAAAAAAAAAAAGAAAAAAAAAAGAGGGGGCCTTTTTTTATGGCTACTCCAATGGCTTTTCGCTCCAAAGAACAATTTTACCACATGACTGCTTTGTAAGGAATATTAAATTATACGCATTTCATTTAAACTAATTTCCTCGAATTTCATTAGATATATATTCCTCATTGAATTAATTTAGTTGTCATTTAGCAGCAAGGTAAAATCAATGAGGTTAGAACAAAGCGTCGTTTTTCCAAAATTAGAACCTGCCGCCAAACAGGTCGGCCGACTATGACTACAGTCTCAAATCCCAACCAGATCCTTTTGATGTTTGCCGCCTGGTACAGTCCACTCAAAAGAGCGGGTGTGAATGAAATATTGTTCAGCGCTAAATCCCCAAACACGCAGGGATGTCACGTGACATCCGAATTACGTGTAAGATGATGTCACATCAAAGATACGCCCCTTACGCTCAGTAAATATATCTTTCAGGTTTCTTCGTAAAGAAAAGGGTGCGAGTTATATGGCGAATATATTTAAAAATGAAAAGGAAAATTGGTTCAAAATTATAGGTGCACGTTTGTACACTGATGTGCATTATACGCTGGAATTATGGTGCTTTTTGAGTTTCTGCTAACCCAGTTTTAAGTCTCTTGGAAGAAACCTATCAGGCTGCTGTCAATAAAAATGACTGTCTGTTGATTATATGCATGCGTATATTGCTTCAAAAATACATTTACATTAAACATATAATGCTATAGTAAATAAAACAACAGATAAATAGATATATAAATAATTATGAAAGGTGTTCTCACTTACAAATTACTTCTCTTTCAACAATGATTTCAATTGAATTTATATGAAAGATTTCACAAATACTGTAATAAATAATAAATTAACTTAAAAAATGTGCACTGGATACATTTAGAATAAAAAATAAGGAAAAAAATTACCAAAGTTCTGTGTCACTACTAATGATACAGAAGCGCTTGCAAACTTGTGCTACACGGCACAGATCTTGCTCCAACAAGTAAGAGAAAACAGTAAGAAGAACTTTATCTGGAAGCTCATACAAAAGATGATGGGCTGCTTCACCTGTATCTACAAATATATATTCAGAAAATTAACCTTTTGAATAAGGAAGAAAAATTGTACATAAGTAATTGTACAATTAAAACCATGTTACTGCTTAATTCAAATCTTTTTACATAAATTTACAAATTACATTACAAAAGTTAACATTTATTACAGCCATGTTATAAGCTAAAATTCACCCTCAGCTCAAATATCATCATACATATTCCTCTCCTTTTGTTAATCTGCTATTGTGACCTATACGTTTTAACTTAAAGTGACACATTTATACTTACTCAGTAATTAGCATAAACTTGCCTGCACCTATCTGGTTCCCTTCTTCTAACTATAATTAATTCCTGTGGTTTAAAATTATTTCTGTGAATTCAAATCATGTGAAAAGTTATTTTCATGAATAAGTTTACTTTTAGAATATGACCCATCCTGTATATTACAATACAGTATACATATCAGCATAAACAAAAAACAAAAGTGTAACACTGCTTTTTTTGGCAATGCCAAGTTACCAGATCAATGACAGTCAACAGACATAGAGCAACGGGTTAGAGCCTCCTCCACAAGGATAATATCGACTGATATTAAAAACAGGATTTTTTTTAAATAGTCATCATATTGTGTGTAATTATAAATGATTTCTCAAAGCCTCCTATCTGATTGACGGAAAAAGTCTATAATGGCAAACTAAATGTAATGATCAAATTTTGGTTTTACATTCTTCATTACAGAATTTAAAACAGTGGTAGATTTGATATTGCGTAATGGGATTTTAATCACAGACAGAGGGTAAATAGTGAGAATATTCTCATCTGAATCATGAAAGCATAATTTGAAAAGAATGCAAGAATAGTGTTGCTGAATAGAAAAATATAATATTTAGAGAGAGAATTTACAGATTTGCATTGTAAATATTTCTATTCATTACAAACTTAAGACTAGTGAAAAAATAAGTAATCTTTATCTACAATCAAGAATAATTATATTTTCACCAATTCAAATCAATCAGTGTGATCAATAAAAAGCATAAATATCTGAAGTCAAACTTCCACTAATTTGCAATGATGTGCTTAGCACTAGATTTTAAATAATAGCATTCATTAAATGAAGAATATTGATTCCGTTTTAAAGAAAGAAAAATATGCATACAGTAAAATATTCATGATTTTGTTTATTCCAGAAAAACATGGGTCCCAGAATTTCATTTTTCATATCGATGATATATCTTGCTATCAATGAATTTTTATACAAAGTAATTCAGATGAAAAGCCGTAAGATGACTTCACTAACTTGTAGAATTCTCAAACATTAAGAATACTGAAAATCTGCAAGAAAGAAGGTCTAAGACTATACTGTTGGGTTTAAAAGAGCATTAATTAATTATCACATTAATGAATGAAGAAATTCTTAATAATCCATCTCTAAATGGTTTCATAGAATGGGTTTCTCATAAAAAATCAGAAATTCATATACCATTTACAAATGTTATAGGAAGAGAACACATGAATTGAGTATACAATTATATGAAACTGACCGAGACAAGTGAAGTCAGTAATCTTCTTAAACAAGTTCTGATAAACAGTTCTCCAGCGGATCACCTTCATCATAGAGCAAATCTAAAAAAAAAAAAAGAAAAAAAAAAGAGGGGGCCTTTTTTTATGGCTACTCCAATGGCTTTTCGCTCCAAAGAACAATTTTACCACATGACTGCTTTGTAAGGAATATTAAATTATACGCATTTCATTTAAACTAATTTCCTCGAATTTCATTAGATATATATTCCTCATTGAATTAATTTAGTTGTCATTTAGCAGCAAGGTAAAATCAATGAGGTTAGAACAAAGCGTCGTTTTTCCAAAATTAGAACCTGCCGCCAAACAGGTCGGCCGACTATGACTACAGTCTCAAATCCCAACCAGATCCTTTTGATGTTTGCCGCCTGGTACAGTCCACTCAAAAGAGCGGGTGTGAATGAAATATTGTTCAGCGCTAAATCCCCAAACACGCAGGGATGTCACGTGACATCCGAATTACGTGTAAGATGATGTCACATCAAAGATACGCCCCTTACGCTCAGTAAATATATCTTTCAGGTTTCTTCGTAAAGAAAAGGGTGCGAGTTATATGGCGAATATATTTAAAAATGAAAAGGAAAATTAGTTCAAAATTATAGGTGCACGTTTGTACACTGATGTGCATTATACGCTGGAATTATGGTGCTTTTTGAGTTTCTGCTAACCCAGTTTTAAGTCTCTTGGAAGAAACCTATCAGGCTGCTGTCAATAAAAATGACTGTCTGTTGATTATATGCATGCGTATATTGCTTCAAAAATACATTTACATTAAACATATAATGCTATAGTAAATAAAACAACAGATAAATAGATATATAAATAATTATGAAAGGTGTTCTCACTTACAAATTACTTCTCTTTCAACAATGATTTCAATTGAATTTATATGAAAGATTTCACAAATACTGTAATAAATAATAAATTAACTTAAAAAATGTGCACTGGATACATTTAGAATAAAAAATAAGGAAAAAAATTACCAAAGTTCTGTGTCACTACTAATGATACAGAAGCGCTTGCAAACTTGTGCTACACGGCACAGATCTTGCTCCAACAAGTAAGAGAAAACAGTAAGAAGAACTTTATCTGGAAGCTCATACAAAAGATGATGGGCTGCTTCACCTGTATCTACAAATATATATTCAGAAAATTAACCTTTTGAATAAGGAAGAAAAATTGTACATAAGTAATTGTACAATTAAAACCATGTTACTGCTTAATTCAAATCTTTTTACATAAATTTACAAATTACATTACAAAAGTTAACATTTATTACAGCCATGTTATAAGCTAAAATTCACCCTCAGCTCAAATATCATCATACATATTCCTCTCCTTTTGTTAATCTGCTATTGTGACCTATACGTTTTAACTTAAAGTGACACATTTATACTTACTCAGTAATTAGCATAAACTTGCCTGCACCTATCTGGTTCCCTTCTTCTAACTATAATTAATTCCTGTGGTTTAAAATTATTTCTGTGAATTCAAATCATGTGAAAAGTTATTTTCATGAATAAGTTTACTTTTAGAATATGACCCATCCTGTATATTACAATACAGTATACATATCAGCATAAACAAAAAACAAAAGTGTAACACTGCTTTTTTTGGCAATGCCAAGTTACCAGATCAATGACAGTCAACAGACATAGAGCAACGGGTTAGAGCCTCCTCCACAAGGATAATATCGACTGATATTAAAAACAGGATTTTTTTTAAATAGTCATCATATTGTGTGTAATTATAAATGATTTCTCAAAGCCTCCTATCTGATTGACGGACAAAAGTCTATAATGGCAAACTAAATGTAATGATCAAATTTTGGTTTTACATTCTTCATTACAGAATTTAAAACAGTGGTAGATTTGATATTGCGTAATGGGATTTTAATCACAGACAGAGGGTAAATAGTGAGAATATTCTCATCTGAATCATGAAAGCATAATTTGAAAAGAATGCAAGAATAGTGTTGCTGAATAGAAAAATATAATATTTAGAGAGAGAATTTACAGATTTGCATTGTAAATATTTCTATTCATTACAAACTTAAGACTAGTGAAAAAATAAGTAATCTTTATCTACAATCAAGAATAATTATATTTTCACCAATTCAAATCAATCAGTGTGATCAATAAAAAGCATAAATATCTGAAGTCAAACTTCCACTAATTTGCAATGATGTGCTTAGCACTAGATTTTAAATAATAGCATTCATTAAATGAAGAATATTGATTCCGTTTTAAAGAAAGAAAAATATGCATACAGTAAAATATTCATGATTTTGTTTATTCCAGAAAAACATGGGTCCCAGAATTTCATTTTTCATATCGATGATATATCTTGCTATCAATGAATTTTTATACAAAGTAATTCAGATGAAAAGCCGTAAGATGACTTCACTAACTTGTAGAATTCTCAAACATTAAGAATACTGAAAATCTGCAAGAAAGAAGGTCTAAGACTATACTGTTGGGTTTAAAAGAGCATTAATTAATTATCACATTAATGAATGAAGAAATTCTTAATAATCCATCTCTAAATGGTTTCATAGAATGGGTTTCTCATAAAAAATCAGAAATTCATATACCATTTACAAATGTTATAGGAAGAGAACACATGAATTGAGTATACAATTATATGAAACTGACCGAGACAAGTGAAGTCAGTAATCTTCTTAAACAAGTTCTGATAAACAGTTCTCCAGCGGATCACCTTCATCATAGAGCAAATCTAAAAAAAAAAAAAGAAAAAAAAAAGAGGGGGCCTTTTTTTATGGCTACTCCAATGGCTTTTCGCTCCAAAGAACAATTTTACCACATGACTGCTTTGTAAGGAATATTAAATTATACGCATTTCATTTAAACTAATTTCCTCGAATTTCATTAGATATATATTCCTCATTGAATTAATTTAGTTGTCATTTAGCAGCAAGGTAAAATCAATGAGGTTAGAACAAAGCGTCGTTTTTCCAAAATTAGAACCTGCCGCCAAACAGGTCGGCCGACTATGACTACAGTCTCAAATCCCAACCAGATCCTTTTGATGTTTGCCGCCTGGTACAGTCCACTCAAAAGAGCGGGTGTGAATGAAATATTGTTCAGCGCTAAATCCCCAAACACGCAGGGATGTCACGTGACATCCGAATTACGTGTAAGATGATGTCACATCAAAGATACGCCCCTTACGCTCAGTAAATATATCTTTCAGGTTTCTTCGTAAAGAAAAGGGTGCGAGTTATATGGCGAATATATTTAAAAATGAAAAGGAAAATTAGTTCAAAATTATAGGTGCACGTTTGTACACTGATGTGCATTATACGCTGGAATTATGGTGCTTTTTGAGTTTCTGCTAACCCAGTTTTAAGTCTCTTGGAAGAAACCTATCAGGCTGCTGTCAATAAAAATGACTGTCTGTTGATTATATGCATGCGTATATTGCTTCAAAAATACATTTACATTAAACATATAATGCTATAGTAAATAAAACAACAGATAAATAGATATATAAATAATTATGAAAGGTGTTCTCACTTACAAATTACTTCTCTTTCAACAATGATTTCAATTGAATTTATATGAAAGATTTCACAAATACTGTAATAAATAATAAATTAACTTAAAAAATGTGCACTGGATACATTTAGAATAAAAAATAAGGAAAAAAATTACCAAAGTTCTGTGTCACTACTAATGATACAGAAGCGCTTGCAAACTTGTGCTACACGGCACAGATCTTGCTCCAACAAGTAAGAGAAAACAGTAAGAAGAACTTTATCTGGAAGCTCATACAAAAGATGATGGGCTGCTTCACCTGTATCTACAAATATATATTCAGAAAATTAACCTTTTGAATAAGGAAGAAAAATTGTACATAAGTAATTGTACAATTAAAACCATGTTACTGCTTAATTCAAATCTTTTTACATAAATTTACAAATTACATTACAAAAGTTAACATTTATTACAGCCATGTTATAAGCTAAAATTCACCCTCAGCTCAAATATCATCATACATATTCCTCTCCTTTTGTTAATCTGCTGTTGTGACCTATACCTTTTAACTTAAAGTGACACATTTATACTTACTCAGTAATTAGCATAAACTTGCCTGCACCTATCTAGTTCCCTTCTTCTAACTATAATTAATTCCTGTGGTTTAAAATTATTTCTGTGAATTCAAATCATGTGAAAAGTTATTTTCATGAATAAGTTTACTTTTAGAATATGACCCATCCTGTATATTACAATACAGTATACATATCAGCATAAACAAAAAACAAAAGTGTAACACTGCTTTTTTTGGCAATGCCAAGTTACCAGATCAATGACAGTCAACAGACATAGAGCAACGGGTTAGAGCCTCCTCCACAAGGATAATATCGACTGATATTAAAAACAGGATTTTTTTTTAAATAGTCATCATATTGTGTGTAATTATAAATGATTTCTCAAAGCCTCCTATCTGATTGACGGAAAAAGTCTATAATGGCAAACTAAATGTAATGATCAAATTTTGGTTTTACATTCTTCATTACAGAATTTAAAACAGTGGTAGATTTGAGATTGCGTAATGGGATTTTAATCACAGACAGAGGGTAAATAGTGAGAATATTCTCATCTGAATCATGAAAGCATAATTTGAAAAGAATGCAAGAATAGTGTTGCTGAATAGAAAAATATAATATTTAGAGAGAGAATTTACAGATTTGCATTGTAAATATTTCTATTCATTACAAACTTAAGACTAGTGAAAAAATAAGTAATCTTTATCTACAATCAAGAATAATTATATTTTCACGAATTCAAATCAATCAGTGTGATCAATAAAAAGCATAAATATCTGAAGTCAAACTTCCACTAATTTGCAATGATGTGCTTAGCACTAGATTTTAAATAATAGCATTCATTAAATGAAGAATATTGATTCCGTTTTAAAGAAAGAAAAATATGCATACAGTAAAATATTCATGATTTTGTTTATTCCAGAAAAACATGGGTCCCAGAATTTCATTTTTCATATCGATGATATATCTTGCTATCAATGAATTTTTATACAAAGTAATTCAGATGAAAAGCCGTAAAATGACTTCACTAACTTGTAGAATTCTCAAACATTAAGAATACTGAAAATCTGCAAGAAAGAAGGTCTAAGACTATACTGTTAGGTTTAAAAGAGCATTAATTAATTATCACATTAATGAATGAAGAAATTCTTAATAATCCATCTCTAAATGGTTTCATAGAATGGGTTTCTCATAAAAAATCAGAAATTCATATACCATTTACAAATGTTATAGGAAGAGAACACATGAATTGAGTATACAATTATATGAAACTGACCGAGACAAGTGAAGTCAGTAATCTTCTTAAACAAGTTCTGATAAACAGTTCTCCAGCGGATCACCTTCATCATAGAGCAAATCTAAAAAAAAAAAAAGAAAAAAAAAAGAGGGGGCCTTTTTTTATGGCTACTCCAATGGCTTTTCGCTCCAAAGAACAATTTTACCACATGACTGCTTTGTAAGGAATATTAAATTATACGCATTTCATTTAAACTAATTTCCTCGAATTTCATTAGATATATATTCCTCATTGAATTAATTTAGTTGTCATTTAGCAGCAAGGTAAAATCAATGAGGTTAGAACAAAGCGTCGTTTTTCCAAAATTAGAACCTGCCGCCAAACAGGTCGGCCGACTATGACTACAGTCTCAAATCCCAACCAGATCCTTTTGATGTTTGCCGCCTGGTACAGTCCACTCAAAAGAGAGGGTGTGAATGAAATATTGTTCAGCGCTAAATCCCCAAACACGCAGGGATGTCACGTGACATCCGAATTACGTGTAAGATGATGTCACATCAAAGATACGCCCCTTACGCTCAGTAAATATATCTTTCAGGTTTCTTCGTAAAGAAAAGGGTGCGAGTTATATGGCGAATATATTTAAAAATGAAAAGGAAAATTAGTTCAAAATTATAGGTGCACGTTTGTACACTGATGTGCATTATACGCTGGAATTATGGTGCTTTTTGAGTTTCTGCTAACCCAGTTTTAAGTCTCTTGGAAGAAACCTATCAGGCTGCTGTCAATAAAAATGACTGTCTGTTGACTATATGCATGCGTATATTGCTTCAAAAATACATTTACATTAAACATATAATGCTATAGTAAATAAAACAACAGATAAATAGATATATAAATAATTATGAAAGGTGTTCTCACTTACAAATTACTTCTCTTTCAACAATGATTTCAATTGAATTTATATGAAAGATTTCACAAATACTGTAATAAATAATAAATTAACTTAAAAAATGTGCACTGGATACATTTAGAATAAAAAATAAGGAAAAAAATTACCAAAGTTCTGTGTCACTACTAATGATACAGAAGCGCTTGCAAACTTGTGCTACACGGCACAGATCTTGCTCCAACAAGTAAGAGAAAACAGTAAGAAGAACTTTATCTGGAAGCTCATACAAAAGATGATGGGCTGCTTCACCTGTATCTACAAATATATATTCAGAAAATTAACCTTTTGAATAAGGAAGAAAAATTGTACATAAGTAATTGTACAATTAAAACCATGTTACTGCTTAATTCAAATCTTTTTACATAAATTTACAAATTACATTACAAAAGTTAACATTTATTACAGCCATGTTATAAGCTAAAATTCACCCTCAGCTCAAATATCATCATACATATTCCTCTCCTTTTGTTAATCTGCTATTGTGACCTATACCTTTTAACTTAAAGTGACACATTTATACTTACTCAGTAATTAGCATAAACTTGCCTGCACCTATCTAGTTCCCTTCTTCTAACTATAATTAATTCCTGTGGTTTAAAATTATTTCTGTGAATTCAAATCATGTGAAAAGTTATTTTCATGAATAAGTTTACTTTTAGAATATGACCCATCCTGTATATTACAATACAGTATACATATCAGCATAAACAAAAAACAAAAGTGTAACACTGCTTTTTTTGGCAATGCCAAGTTACCAGATCAATGACAGTCAACAGACATAGAGCAACGGGTTAGAGCCTCCTCCACAAGGATAATATCGACTGATATTAAAAACAGGATTTTTTTTTAAATAGTCATCATATTGTGTGTAATTATAAATGATTTCTCAAAGCCTCCTATCTGATTGACGGAAAAAGTCTATAATGGCAAACTAAATGTAATGATCAAATTTTGGTTTTACATTCTTCATTACAGAATTTAAAACAGTGGTAGATTTGAGATTGCGTAATGGGATTTTAATCACAGACAGAGGGTAAATAGTGAGAATATTCTCATCTGAATCATGAAAGCATAATTTGAAAAGAATGCAAGAATAGTGTTGCTGAATAGAAAAATATAATATTTAGAGAGAGAATTTACAGATTTGCATTGTAAATATTTCTATTCATTACAAACTTAAGACTAGTGAAAAAATAAGTAATCTTTATCTACAATCAAGAATAATTATATTTTCACCAATTCAAATCAATCAGTGTGATCAATAAAAAGCATAAATATCTGAAGTCAAACTTCCACTAATTTGCAATGATGTGCTTAGCACTAGATTTTAAATAATAGCATTCATTAAATGAAGAATATTGATTCCGTTTTAAAGAAAGAAAAATATGCATACAGTAAAATATTCATGATTTTGTTTATTCCAGAAAAACATGGGTCCCAGAATTTCATTTTTCATATCGATGATATATCTTGCTATCAATGAATTTTTATACAAAGTAATTCAGATGAAAAGCCGTAAAATGACTTCACTAACTTGTAGAATTCTCAAACATTAAGAATACTGAAAATCTGCAAGAAAGAAGGTCTAAGACTATACTGTTAGGTTTAAAAGAGCATTAATTAATTATCACATTAATGAATGAAGAAATTCTTAATAATCCATCTCTAAATGGTTTCATAGAATGGGTTTCTCATAAAAAATCAGAAATTCATATACCATTTACAAATGTTATAGGAAGAGAACACATGAATTGAGTATACAATTATATGAAACTGACCGAGACAAGTGAAGTCAGTAATCTTCTTAAACAAGTTCTGATAAACAGTTCTCCAGCGGATCACCTTCATCATAGAGCAAATCTAAAAAAAAAAAAAGAAAAAAAAAAGAGGGGGCCTTTTTTTATGGCTACTCCAATGGCTTTTCGCTCCAAAGAACAATTTTACCACATGACTGCTTTGTAAGGAATATTAAATTATACGCATTTCATTTAAACTAATTTCCTCGAATTTCATTAGATATATATTCCTCATTGAATTAATTTAGTTGTCATTTAGCAGCAAGGTAAAATCAATGAGGTTAGAACAAAGCGTCGTTTTTCCAAAATTAGAACCTGCCGCCAAACAGGTCGGCCGACTATGACTACAGTCTCAAATCCCAACCAGATCCTTTTGATGTTTGCCGCCTGGTACAGTCCACTCAAAAGAGCGGGTGTGAATGAAATATTGTTCAGCGCTAAATCCCCAAACACGCAGGGATGTCACGTGACATCCGAATTACGTGTAAGATGATGTCACATCAAAGATACGCCCCTTACGCTCAGTAAATATATCTTTCAGGTTTCTTCGTAAAGAAAAGGGTGCGAGTTATATGGCGAATATATTTAAAAATGAAAAGGAAAATTAGTTCAAAATTATAGGTGCACGTTTGTACACTGATGTGCATTATACGCTGGAATTATGGTGCTTTTTGAGTTTCTGCTAACCCAGTTTTAAGTCTCTTGGAAGAAACCTATCAGGCTGCTGTCAATAAAAATGACTGTCTGTTGACTATATGCATGCGTATATTGCTTCAAAAATACATTTACATTAAACATATAATGCTATAGTAAATAAAACAACAGATAAATAGGTGTGGTGTGGTGTATTTAATTATGGCAAAGCACACGAGGGCTATCTGCCTAAGGGGAGGGATGCCTTTCGTGGAGGACTTTCTAAGGGAAACTGGCTCGTATGCACGTTACACATGGGGAAAACCACGAAAACACCCATGCAGCCAGCCCGTTCGCGGGATTCGAACCTCGGACCGAACTACCAGTGTTCAGCGACTTTACCGCTCGGCCGCTGGTGGGCCTCAACAGATAAATAGATATATAAATAATTATGAAAGGTGTTCTCACTTACAAATTACTTCTCTTTCAACAATGATTTCAATTGAATTTATATGAAAGATTTCACAAATACTGTAATAAATAATAAATTAACTTAAAAAATGTGCACTGGATACATTTAGAATAAAAAATAAGGAAAAAAATTACCAAAGTTCTGTGTCACTACTAATGATACAGAAGCGCTTGCAAACTTGTGCTACACGGCACAGATCTTGCTCCAACAAGTAAGAGAAAACAGTAAGAAGAACTTTATCTGGAAGCTCATACAAAAGATGATGGGCTGCTTCACCTGTATCTACAAATATATATTCAGAAAATTAACCTTTTGAATAAGGAAGAAAAATTGTACATAAGTAATTGTACAATTAAAACCATGTTACTGCTTAATTCAAATCTTTTTACATAAATTTACAAATTACATTACAAAAGTTAACATTTATTACAGCCATGTTATAAGCTAAAATTCACCCTCAGCTCAAATATCATCATACATATTCCTCTCCTTTTGTTAATCTGCTATTGTGACCTATACGTTTTAACTTAAAGTGACACATTTATACTTACTCAGTAATTAGCATAAACTTGCCTGCACCTATCTAGTTCCCTTCTTCTAACTATAATTAATTCCTGTGGTTTAAAATTATTTCTGTGAATTCAAATCATGTGAAAAGTTATTTTCATGAATAAGTTTACTTTTAGAATATGACCCATCCTGTATATTACAATACAGTATACATATCAGCATAAACAAAAAACAAAAGTGTAACACTGCTTTTTTTGGCAATGCCAAGTTACCAGATCAATGACAGTCAACAGACATAGAGCAACGGGTTAGAGCCTCCTCCACAAGGATAATATCGACTGATATTAAAAACAGGATTTTTTTTTAAATAGTCATCATATTGTGTGTAATTATAAATGATTTCTCAAAGCCTCCTATCTGATTGACGGAAAAAGTCTATAATGGCAAACTAAATGTAATGATCAAATTTTGGTTTTACATTCTTCATTACAGAATTTAAAGCAGTGGTAGATTTGAGATTGCGTAATGGGATTTTAATCACAGACAGAGGGTAAATAGTGAGAATATTCTCATCTGAATCATGAAAGCATAATTTGAAAAGAATGCAAGAATAGTGTTGCTGAATAGAAAAATATAATATTTAGAGAGAGAATTTACAGATTTGCATTGTAAATATTTCTATTCATTACAAACTTAAGACTAGTGAAAAAATAAGTAATCTTTATCTACAATCAAGAATAATTATATTTTCACCAATTCAAATCAATCAGTGTGATCAATAAAAAGCATAAATATCTGAAGTCAAACTTCCACTAATTTGCAATGATGTGCTTAGCACTAGATTTTAAATAATAGCATTCATTAAATGAAGAATATTGATTCCGTTTTAAAGAAAGAAAAATATGCATACAGTAAAATATTCATGATTTTGTTTATTCCAGAAAAACATGGGTCCCAGAATTTCATTTTTCATATCGATGATATATCTTGCTATCAATGAATTTTTATACAAAGTAATTCAGATGAAAAGCCGTAAGATGACTTCACTAACTTGTAGAATTCTCAAACATTAAGAATACTGAAAATCTGCAAGAAAGAAGGTCTAAGACTATACTGTTAGGTTTAAAAGAGCATTAATTAATTATCACATTAATGAATGAAGAAATTCTTAATAATCCATCTCTAAATGGTTTCATAGAATGGGTTTCTCATAAAAAATCAGAAATTCATATACCATTTACAAATGTTATAGGAAGAGAACACATGAATTGAGTATACAATTATATGAAACTGACCGAGACAAGTGAAGTCAGTAATCTTCTTAAACAAGTTCTGATAAACAGTTCTCCAGCGGATCACCTTCATCATAGAGCAAATCTAAAAAAAAAAAAAGAAAAAAAAAAGAGGGGGCCTTTTTTTATGGCTACTCCAATGGCTTTTCGCTCCAAAGAACAATTTTACCACATGACTGCTTTGTAAGGAATATTAAATTATACGCATTTCATTTAAACTAATTTCCTCGAATTTCATTAGATATATATTCCTCATTGAATTAATTTAGTTGTCATTTAGCAGCAAGGTAAAATCAATGAGGTTAGAACAAAGCGTCGTTTTTCCAAAATTAGAACCTGCCGCCAAACAGGTCGGCCGACTATGACTACAGTCTCAAATCCCAACCAGATCCTTTTGATGTTTGCCGCCTGGTACAGTCCACTCAAAAGAGCGGGTGTGAATGAAATATTGTTCAGCGCTAAATCCCCAAACACGCAGGGATGTCACGTGACATCCGAATTACGTGTAAGATGATGTCACATCAAAGATACGCCCCTTACGCTCAGTAAATATATCTTTCAGGTTTCTTCGTAAAGAAAAGGGTGCGAGTTATATGGCGAATATATTTAAAAATGAAAAGGAAAATTAGTTCAAAATTATAGGTGCACGTTTGTACACTGATGTGCATTATACGCTGGAATTATGGTGCTTTTTGAGTTTCTGCTAACCCAGTTTTAAGTCTCTTGGAAGAAACCTATCAGGCTGCTGTCAATAAAAATGACTGTCTGTTGATTATATGCATGCGTATATTGCTTCAAAAATACATTTACATTAAACATATAATGCTATAGTAAATAAAACAACAGATAAATAGATATATAAATAATTATGAAAGGTGTTCTCACTTACAAATTACTTCTCTTTCAACAATGATTTCAATTGAATTTATATGAAAGATTTCACAAATACTGTAATAAATAATAAATTAACTTAAAAAATGTGCACTGGATACATTTAGAATAAAAAATAAGGAAAAAAATTACCAAAGTTCTGTGTCACTACTAATGATACAGAAGCGCTTGCAAACTTGTGCTACACGGCACAGATCTTGCTCCAACAAGTAAGAGAAAACAGTAAGAAGAACTTTATCTGGAAGCTCATACAAAAGATGATGGGCTGCTTCACCTGTATCTACAAATATATATTCAGAAAATTAACCTTTTGAATAAGGAAGAAAAATTGTACATAAGTAATTGTACAATTAAAACCATGTTACTGCTTAATTCAAATCTTTTTACATAAATTTACAAATTACATTACAAAAGTTAACATTTATTACAGCCATGTTATAAGCTAAAATTCACCCTCAGCTCAAATATCATCATACATATTCCTCTCCTTTTGTTAATCTGCTATTGTGACCTATACCTTTTAACTTAAAGTGACACATTTATACTTACTCAGTAATTAGCATAAACTTGCCTGCACCTATCTAGTTCCCTTCTTCTAACTATAATTAATTCCTGTGGTTTAAAATTATTTCTGTGAATTCAAATCATGTGAAAAGTTATTTTCATGAATAAGTTTACTTTTAGAATATGACCCATCCTGTATATTACAATACAGTATACATATCAGCATAAACAAAAAACAAAAGTGTAACACTGCTTTTTTTGGCAATGCCAAGTTACCAGATCAATGACAGTCAACAGACATAGAGCAACGGGTTAGAGCCTCCTCCACAAGGATAATATCGACTGATATTAAAAACAGGATTTTTTTTTAAATAGTCATCATATTGTGTGTAATTATAAATGATTTCTCAAAGCCTCCTATCTGATTGACGGAAAAAGTCTATAATGGCAAACTAAATGTAATGATCAAATTTTGGTTTTACATTCTTCATTACAGAATTTAAAACAGTGGTAGATTTGAGATTGCGTAATGGGATTTTAATCACAGACAGAGGGTAAATAGTGAGAATATTCTCATCTGAATCATGAAAGCATAATTTGAAAAGAATGCAAGAATAGTGTTGCTGAATAGAAAAATATAATATTTAGAGAGAGAATTTACAGATTTGCATTGTAAATATTTCTATTCATTACAAACTTAAGACTAGTGAAAAAATAAGTAATCTTTATCTACAATCAAGAATAATTATATTTTCACCAATTCAAATCAATCAGTGTGATCAATAAAAAGCATAAATATCTGAAGTCAAACTTCCACTAATTTGCAATGATGTGCTTAGCACTAGATTTTAAATAATAGCATTCATTAAATGAAGAATATTGATTCCGTTTTAAAGAAAGAAAAATATGCATACAGTAAAATATTCATGATTTTGTTTATTCCAGAAAAACATGGGTCCCAGAATTTCATTTTTCATATCGATGATATATCTTGCTATCAATGAATTTTTATACAAAGTAATTCAGATGAAAAGCCGTAAGATGACTTCACTAACTTGTAGAATTCTCAAACATTAAGAATACTGAAAATCTGCAAGAAAGAAGGTCTAAGACTATACTGTTAGGTTTAAAAGAGCATTAATTAATTATCACATTAATGAATGAAGAAATTCTTAATAATCCATCTCTAAATGGTTTCATAGAATGGGTTTCTCATAAAAAATCAGAAATTCATATACCATTTACAAATGTTATAGGAAGAGAACACATGAATTGAGTATACAATTATATGAAACTGACCGAGACAAGTGAAGTCAGTAATCTTCTTAAACAAGTTCTGATAAACAGTTCTCCAGCGGATCACCTTCATCATAGAGCAAATCTAAAAAAAAAAAAAAGAAAAAAAAAAAGAGGGGGCCTTTTTTTATGGCTACTCCAATGGCTTTTCGCTCCAAAGAACAATTTTACCACATGACTGCTTTGTAAGGAATATTAAATTATACGCATTTCATTTAAACTAATTTCCTCGAATTTCATTAGATATATATTCCTCATTGAATTAATTTAGTTGTCATTTAGCAGCAAGGTAAAATCAATGAGGTTAGAACAAAGCGTCGTTTTTCCAAAATTAGAACCTGCCGCCAAACAGGTCGGCCGACTATGACTACAGTCTCAAATCCCAACCAGATCCTTTTGATGTTTGCCGCCTGGTACAGTCCACTCAAAAGAGCGGGTGTGAATGAAATATTGTTCAGCGCTAAATCCCCAAACACGCAGGGATGTCACGTGACATCCGAATTACGTGTAAGATGATGTCACATCAAAGATACGCCCCTTACGCTCAGTAAATATATCTTTCAGGTTTCTTCGTAAAGAAAAGGGTGCGAGTTATATGGCGAATATATTTAAAAATGAAAAGGAAAATTAGTTCAAAATTATAGGTGCACGTTTGTACACTGATGTGCATTATACGCTGGAATTATGGTGCTTTTTGAGTTTCTGCTAACCCAGTTTTAAGTCTCTTGGAAGAAACCTATCAGGCTGCTGTCAATAAAAATGACTGTCTGTTGATTATATGCATGCGTATATTGCTTCAAAAATACATTTACATTAAACATATAATGCTATAGTAAATAAAACAACAGATAAATAGATATATAAATAATTATGAAAGGTGTTCTCACTTACAAATTACTTCTCTTTCAACAATGATTTCAATTGAATTTATATGAAAGATTTCACAAATACTGTAATAAATAATAAATTAACTTAAAAAATGTGCACTGGATACATTTAGAATAAAAAATAAGGAAAACAATTACCAAAGTTCTGTGTCACTACTAATGATACAGAAGCGCTTGCAAACTTGTGCTACACGGCACAGATCTTGCTCCAACAAGTAAGAGAAAACAGTAAGAAGAACTCTATCTGGAAGCTCATACAAAAGATGATGGGCTGCTTCACCTGTATCTACAAATATATATTCAGAAAATTAACCTTTTGAATAAGGAAGAAAAATTGTACATAAGTAATTGTACAATTAAAACCATGTTACTGCTTAATTCAAATCTTTTTACATAAATTTACAAATTACATTACAAAAGTTAACATTTATTACAGCCATGTTATAAGCTAAAATTCACCCTCAGCTCAAATATCATCATACATATTCCTCTCCTTTTGTTAATCTGCTATTGTGACCTATACGTTTTAACTTAAAGTGACACATTTATACTTACTCAGTAATTAGCATAAACTTGCCTGCACCTATCTGGTTCCCTTCTTCTAACTATAATTAATTCCTGTGGTTTAAAATTATTTCTGTGAATTCAAATCATGTGAAAAGTTATTTTCATGAATAAGTTTACTTTTAGAATATGACCCATCCTGTATATTACAATACAGTATACATATCAGCATAAACAAAAAACAAAAGTGTAACACTGCTTTTTTTGGCAATGCCAAGTTACCAGATCAATGACAGTCAACAGACATAGAGCAACGGGTTAGAGCCTCCTCCACAAGGATAATATCGACTGATATTAAAAACAGGATTTTTTTTTAAATAGTCATCATATTGTGTGTAATTATAAATGATTTCTCAAAGCCTCCTATCTGATTGACGGAAAAAGTCTATAATGGCAAACTAAATGTAATGATCAAATTTTGGTTTTACATTCTTCATTACAGAATTTAAAACAGTGGTAGATTTGAGATTGCGTAATGGGATTTTAATCACAGACAGAGGGTAAATAGTGAGAATATTCTCATCTGAATCATGAAAGCATAATTTGAAAAGAATGCAAGAATAGTGTTGCTGAATAGAAAAATATAATATTTAGAGAGAGAATTTACAGATTTGCATTGTAAATATTTCTATTCATTACAAACTTAAGACTAGTGAAAAAATAAGTAATCTTTATCTACAATCAAGAATAATTATATTTTCACGAATTCAAATCAATCAGTGTGATCAATAAAAAGCATAAATATCTGAAGTCAAACTTCCACTAATTTGCAATGATGTGCTTAGCACTAGATTTTAAATAATAGCATTCATTAAATGAAGAATATTGATTCCGTTTTAAAGAAAGAAAAATATGCATACAGTAAAATATTCATGATTTTGTTTATTCCAGAAAAACATGGGTCCCAGAATTTCATTTTTCATATCGATGATATATCTTGCTATCAATGAATTTTTATACAAAGTAATTCAGATGAAAAGCCGTAAGATGACTTCACTAACTTGTAGAATTCTCAAACATTAAGAATACTGAAAATCTGCAAGAAAGAAGGTCTAAGACTATACTGTTAGGTTTAAAAGAGCATTAATTAATTATCACATTAATGAATGAAGAAATTCTTAATAATCCATCTCTAAATGGTTTCATAGAATGGGTTTCTCATAAAAAATCAGAAATTCATATACCATTTACAAATGTTATAGGAAGAGAACACATGAATTGAGTATACAATTATATGAAACTGACCGAGACAAGTGAAGTCAGTAATCTTCTTAAACAAGTTCTGATAAACAGTTCTCCAGCGGATCACCTTCATCATAGAGCAAATCTAAAAAAAAAAAAAGAAAAAAAAAAGAGGGGGCCTTTTTTTATGGCTACTCCAATGGCTTTTCGCTCCAAAGAACAATTTTACCACATGACTGCTTTGTAAGGAATATTAAATTATACGCATTTCATTTAAACTAATTTCCTCGAATTTCATTAGATATATATTCCTCATTGAATTAATTTAGTTGTCATTTAGCAGCAAGGTAAAATCAATGAGGTTAGAACAAAGCGTCGTTTTTCCAAAATTAGAACCTGCCGCCAAACAGGTCGGCCGACTATGACTACAGTCTCAAATCCCAACCAGATCCTTTTGATGTTTGCCGCCTGGTACAGTCCACTCAAAAGAGCGGGTGTGAATGAAATATTGTTCAGCGCTAAATCCCCAAACACGCAGGGATGTCACGTGACATCCGAATTACGTGTAAGATGATGTCACATCAAAGATACGCCCCTTACGCTCAGTAAATATATCTTTCAGGTTTCTTCGTAAAGAAAAGGGTGCGAGTTATATGGCGAATATATTTAAAAATGAAAAGGAAAATTAGTTCAAAATTATAGGTGCACGTTTGTACACTGATGTGCATTATACGCTGGAATTATGGTGCTTTTTGAGTTTCTGCTAACCCAGTTTTAAGTCTCTTGGAAGAAACCTATCAGGCTGCTGTCAATAAAAATGACTGTCTGTTGATTATATGCATGCGTATATTGCTTCAAAAATACATTTACATTAAACATATAATGCTATAGTAAATAAAACAACAGATAAATAGATATATAAATAATTATGAAAGGTGTTCTCACTTACAAATTACTTCTCTTTCAACAATGATTTCAATTGAATTTATATGAAAGATTTCACAAATACTGTAATAAATAATAAATTAACTTAAAAAATGTGCACTGGATACATTTAGAATAAAAAATAAGGAAAAAAATTACCAAAGTTCTGTGTCACTACTAATGATACAGAAGCGCTTGCAAACTTGTGCTACACGGCGCAGATCTTGCTCCAACAAGTAAGAGAAAACAGTAAGAAGAACTTTATCTGGAAGCTCATACAAAAGATGATGGGCTGCTTCACCTGTATCTACAAATATATATTCAGAAAATTAACCTTTTGAATAAGGAAGAAAAATTGTACATAAGTAATTGTACAATTAAAACCATGTTACTGCTTAATTCAAATCTTTTTACATAAATTTACAAATTACATTACAAAAGTTAACATTTATTACAGCCATGTTATAAGCTAAAATTCACCCTCAGCTCAAATATCATCATACATATTCCTCTCCTTTTGTTAATCTGCTATTGTGACCTATACGTTTTAACTTAAAGTGACACATTTATACTTACTCAGTAATTAGCATAAACTTGCCTGCACCTATCTGGTTCCCTTCTTCTAACTATAATTAATTCCTGTGGTTTAAAATTATTTCTGTGAATTCAAATCATGTGAAAAGTTATTTTCATGAATAAGTTTACTTTTAGAATATGACCCATCCTGTATATTACAATACAGTATACATATCAGCATAAACAAAAAACAAAAGTGTAACACTGCTTTTTTTGGCAATGCCAAGTTACCAGATCAATGACAGTCAACAGACATAGAGCAACGGGTTAGAGCCTCCTCCACAAGGATAATATCGACTGATATTAAAAACAGGATTTTTTTTAAATAGTCATCATATTGTGTGTAATTATAAATGATTTCTCAAAGCCTCCTATCTGATTGACGGAAAAAGTCTATAATGGCAAACTAAATGTAATGATCAAATTTTGGTTTTACATTCTTCATTACAGAATTTAAAACAGTGGTAGATTTGAGATTGCGTAATGGGATTTTAATCACAGACAGAGGGTAAATAGTGAGAATATTCTCATCTGAATCATGAAAGCATAATTTGAAAAGAATGCAAGAATAGTGTTGCTGAATAGAAAAATATAATATTTAGAGAGAGAATTTACAGATTTGCATTGTAAATATTTCTATTCATTACAAACTTAAGACTAGTGAAAAAATAAGTAATCTTTATCTACAATCAAGAATAATTATATTTTCACGAATTCAAATCAATCAGTGTGATCAATAAAAAGCATAAATATCTGAAGTCAAACTTCCACTAATTTGCAATGATGTGCTTAGCACTAGATTTTAAATAATAGCATTCATTAAATGAAGAATATTGATTCCGTTTTAAAGAAAGAAAAATATGCATACAGTAAAATATTCATGATTTTGTTTATTCCAGAAAAACATGGGTCCCAGAATTTCATTTTTCATATCGATGATATATCTTGCTATCAATGAATTTTTATACAAAGTAATTCAGATGAAAAGCCGTAAGATGACTTCACTAACTTGTAGAATTCTCAAACATTAAGAATACTGAAAATCTGCAAGAAAGAAGGTCTAAGACTATACTGTTAGGTTTAAAAGAGCATTAATTAATTATCACATTAATGAATGAAGAAATTCTTAATAATCCATCTCTAAATGGTTTCATAGAATGGGTTTCTCATAAAAAATCAGAAATTCATATACCATTTACAAATGTTATAGGAAGAGAACACATGAATTGAGTATACAATTATATGAAACTGACCGAGACAAGTGAAGTCAGTAATCTTCTTAAACAAGTTCTGATAAACAGTTCTCCAGCGGATCACCTTCATCATAGAGCAAATCTAAAAAAAAAAAAAGAAAAAAAAAAGAGGGGGCCTTTTTTTATGGCTACTCCAATGGCTTTTCGCTCCAAAGAACAATTTTACCACATGACTGCTTTGTAAGGAATATTAAATTATACGCATTTCATTTAAACTAATTTCCTCGAATTTCATTAGATATATATTCCTCATTGAATTAATTTAGTTGTCATTTAGCAGCAAGGTAAAATCAATGAGGTTAGAACAAAGCGTCGTTTTTCCAAAATTAGAACCTGCCGCCAAACAGGTCGGCCGACTATGACTACAGTCTCAAATCCCAACCAGATCCTTTTGATGTTTGCCGCCTGGTACAGTCCACTCAAAAGAGCGGGTGTGAATGAAATATTGTTCAGCGCTAAATCCCCAAACACGCAGGGATGTCACGTGACATCCGAATTACGTGTAAGATGATGTCACATCAAAGATACGCCCCTTACGCTCAGTAAATATATCTTTCAGGTTTCTTCGTAAAGAAAAGGGTGCGAGTTATATGGCGAATATATTTAAAAATGAAAAGGAAAATTAGTTCAAAATTATAGGTGCACGTTTGTACACTGATGTGCATTATACGCTGGAATTATGGTGCTTTTTGAGTTTCTGCTAACCCAGTTTTAAGTCTCTTGGAAGAAACCTATCAGGCTGCTGTCAATAAAAATGACTGTCTGTTGATTATATGCATGCGTATATTGCTTCAAAAATACATTTACATTAAACATATAATGCTATAGTAAATGAAACAACAGATAAATAGATATATAAATAATTATGAAAGGTGTCTCACTCAATTTTAAAAATTCAAATTGTGCAATATGAATTTGAGTAGGGAAAATTTTTCTGAAAATAATACAGATGCTAACTAAATACATACCAAATATTAACATTTTAGCATGTATAGCTTATCAATATACTCTTGTGTTTATTTTAAATCACTGAGAAATGTATGATATTTCAGTCTTAAATTAATTCTTTTAATATTTGCAATACATTTCATGTAATCGTGTTTTGTACTTTAATTTCATCATTGTATTAGAAAAAAATTAATATTTGTTTCTCTATATAATATTCAAATGAATAATTAATGAATTTAAAATTACGAACATTTTGTAATAAATGTGACAATTGTATTATTTTATTGTATATCTGAAAGGAATCTGGTTTAAATATAAATTATTTACACAATCTTTGGATGGAAAACTATCATGTAATATATTTAAACAAAAGATCTACTGTAATTTTTTTTTTTTTTTTTTTTTTTTTTTTTTTTTTAGTTTTTGCATGTTCAGAATTTTTAATGTGTGTATAAGTTTGTTATGAACAATTTTGAAAAATATATTGCACCCACACTAAATTTAAATAACAAATTTTTATTCTGAGAAATACACTCAAATTTTAATATGAAGCTACCAAGGTATTTTCATAGAAAGCTAATATCAATTTAAGGCTTAAAAATTATTTCAAAGATGGATTCCAGGCTTTTCTAGTGTAGATACGAGCCAGTTTTCCCTAGAAAATCCTTCACAAAGGCATCCATCGTTTTAGGTTGATAGCCCTTATGTGCTATAAATCAAATACGTTAAACCAAGCTTTGGTAAAGGATGTGATATTGTTTCTTCCTTATTATTATTTATCTTGTTTTTTAAAGGTGTCAAGATTTTTGATAAATCGGCCAAGTAAACTGTTCTGAAACATCTCGTAGCCCCAACAATGAAGATGTATAGTTTGCTTATAATGAGAAGAGCTTTGAGAAGACCATGTGATCATATTTCTTACCATGCAAATGCTAATAATTCATAATCACTCAGAATTCTCTCATCACAAAAAGAGCTCTCAGTATTCTATATGTTAAAGAATTTTTATTTATACTTTAATCTTAAAAGTCTTAACTTACTGAGAAATAAGGAAGATGATTGCTATATCTTTCTTTCAAGAAATGCACATATTTTACGTCACATTCGAATATGCAAAAATGGACATTAAATAAAATTTTACATCGGTGAAAGCATTTAGAGATGCAGCTTGAAAATTTGTAAATGAAAGAAAAGTATATGTTTTAACAGCTGGTTTAGTGGTTTCAGAATACTATTTGTAACAGCATAAAATGAAAGAAACACTACAAAAATGTGACTATTCATTGAAACATTTTTACGAGAGAGATGTATTCTCTGCATATGATCCGCCAACCGAATATGTAAATAGGTGGCTCTGAAAAAATTTTGAACATAGCGGAAAATCTGTTCACACAGCAAAAAAACAAAACTGGCATGATTCTTGCACATGACAAGTCATGCAAAAAAACTGAAAAATTCTTTCTCGCTCAGTTTCTAAATAGAGAGCCACATTCATGCCAAAAGTTGTCGACCATCTACAAGAGGGAGTGACAATTTATTCAAACTTCTGGTGAGAATATAAAAGACAGAAACTTGTAAATACCAGCTGACAGACATTTTCTGTGACAATAAATAAAATTTTCTTGATCTAACAATATTACATATATAAAATCATATATAAAATATAGAAAGACTGTGGAGCTCCGTTAAGTGGTGGAATAAAAATCGAAGAGGCACGTTTCACTATCATCATGAATCTTACTTTGCAGAGTTAATATAGCAAAAGCTTTGTGACCTTGGAATGCCATGAACTTGGCAATAATTCTGATCCCAGCTTGACGTTTAAAAAAATGGAAGCTGCAATACTAAAGAAGTATCGTAACATTTTTAACACTAAAGTTCTGTTTATATTTCAGTTTATTTCGTTGCTATATCAGTATGTTTTGATTATGAATGCCTTTTAATTTCTTTTTAAAATATAGAAATGTGTTATTACTCTGTATTACGTATGTTTTAGTTAATTTCTACATTATGTTATAATTTCTACATTATGTTATTACTCTGTATTACGTATGTTTTAGTTAATTTCTACATTATGTTATAATTTCTACATTATGTTATTACTCTGTATTACGTATGTTTTAGTTAATTTCTACATTTATAATTTCTACATTTTTAGTTAACTCTACATTATGTACCAAGGACTTGAAAATTTACTGATGTCTCCTCAGAGGAAATTTCTATATCTCTAAATATCTGAGCAGAAAGAGGCTTTGTTGAAGTGGTTAAAGAATTTTTAACTGGTTGGTGAGGGCGTTATTTTAATAGCCACTGTATTGTCTATTAAACACATAATTTACCTATTTCTGTATAATATTTGGCACTGTTCTTTTATCAGGATCTAATTCAGAAATGTAGATATGTTATGCATGTATATATGTATGTATGTGTTTGTGGCGTTCCGACAGATACTTCCACTTCTATTCATGAGATGGCGCCACGTGTAAAATCCAGTTCTTAATCGGAGCAGCAAAGCGACATCTTTACTCACTCAGACTTCTCGACACACAACTGTACGCGAAGGTAGCATGATTTGTGTTCCGAGCTCCGTGTTGATCTCTGCAATGTAATTTAAATTGTAATTTAGTATTTAATATATTTTTTTGTTATAGGAGATTGTCTACTCTTATTTTCTTTAATTATATCATGCATTAAGCACACGACCACCAAAAGTGGTGACCTTTTGACTGAGCACGCTACTGACAATGGATTTTCAACGACCCTAAGCCACGTGCATCCAAGGCATTCTGAAGAACTGACTAAAAATAACAACGAATATGGACATTAAACGTATGCTACAACGTACCCCTTCAATTATTTCTAGAAGTATTGATATATATTGCTTGTGTTTTTTTTTTTCAAAGTCGTGCATATCATCGCAAGGAGCTTCAGCAAATCATCAATGTGATCTGTTCCGTTCCGCTGACTTCGCCAGTCGTGCAATAATTCTTCGATCATTCAACTTATGTGACAAATGTGCTACAACAGTGATTTTCGCTGAATGTGCTACATCAGTAACTTTTGTGCAACGTGCTACGGCAAAATTCTTCCCTCAGTTTTCGAAAGTAGTGAATTTCTTTCCCACGTGCTACAGGAGTGATTTCCTTTTTCCTTCGAAAGTGCCTTAGCAGTGTGAAGTGGTGATTTTGTGAGCAGTTTTCGGATAACCGGCTCTTGGCGACCTCGCTACGGCGGCCGGTGGTGGCGATTTCCGCCAAACCCGGCTACCGACCCCGACAACTTTCTGCTGACGTTTAGGTTACTGTAGAATCCGGAGTATCCAAGGAGGGTAGAATAGAAGGAGGGAGGGTTCGCGGTTTCCTCCACTATCGGGGAATGAAACTTCACCGAACAGGCGGCGTCCATGTTTGTGGCGTTCCGACAGATACTTCAACTTCTATTCATGAGATGGCGCCACGTGTAAAATCCAGTTCTTAATCGGAGCAGCAAAGCGACATCTTTACTCACTCAGACTTCTCGTCGGACAAGTGTACGCGACAAGCGTCTACGGAGAGAAGGCAACTTTTGGGATCATGAATCTGATCCTCCCGTCTTACGCGCATCTCAGTTTGCGCATCATGTGACGTTAACAAATACGTCAAAAATGTGTGTTTACATTTTGCATTTGACTTCGTGCGTTTTATGCTGCGTTAGTATGTGAATTTTGCTTTCACATATTTATAATGAACTGAAGAATCTCTCAATAAAAGACCCTTCTTACGGCCAAATACTTAGGAATATTGTGAGGATTCTGCTTCAGAATATTATAATATATAGCACCAATTTAAATGAGCTGGGTGGTGATATCAATGATCATTCAAGACAATAGATCTGAAATTCACATTTCCGCTTTGATTACGATTGGTAACATCTTTCAGAAAACTGTAATTTCAAAATCTTACAACTGTTCTATTTGCAAAAAGTGTTTTTCAAATGCCAGCAATTTATAGCATCATTTGAAGAACATACATTCCAATAAAAAGCATATTTCTACTGCTGAAATATTTAATTCCAATTCAGATCATGCATTTTATAAAGTCGTCAATGATAATTCGATTTCATATACTTTTGCTTCAAAATCCAGTATAACTTCAAAAAAGTTTTAGCTGCCCTGATTCCAAAAAAATGTTTCTCAAGTAACAGCAATCTAAAATGTCACTGCATGAAATTGCATATATCACAACAAACAACATTACTCAAAGCAAGTAAAAATAAAGTTTTCCAATTTAAATGCAGTTTATATAGTCGTCAGTTCAACAATAATAAAAATTTATTATTTTCACAATCAGATAGTGCATTTACTGCCCTTGAGTGTTCATCATTAAAAAATTATATAAATGCACATTATGTAATGAAGGTTTTCCAAAGGAAAACTTTTCATTACATTTGCAAATGGAACATGAAATAGTCATTGAAAAAGAAAGAGATTTCTCTGTGTTTAATGATTTCATGTTGTGAAAGGAGAATTTTGAAATGGAAACATAATCTAAATTTTTTTAACTTACAAAAAAACATGACCCATTACATGTAAAAGATATTTATTTTGTATGCCATCATTCAGGACATTATTTTATATCTAAAGTGCAAGGCATGGGACATTTAAAAATACAAGGGAGTAACAAAATTAATGCTTATTGCCCAGTAAGCCAGTTTAATAATGGAAAATGTACTGCTTATATAGAAAAACCCATTGTAAGTCATAGAAAGGGTATAGGGCATCTGTCTCTTACAAAATTAGAACGGCAGTTATACCATTCTAATGTTAATTTATGTAACTTAAATTGCTGGAAAAGTATCTTTTGATGAAATTTTAGATAAAATTCAAGATTCTGTATATGATACTGCATCTTTTGACAAAGAATGATTTATGGAATATTGAAAATTCGGTACTCTTCCGTTATCAGAACCAGAATCAGAAATGTATGCATGTATGGCTGGATGGATGTGTTCATGTGTGCATATATATGTGTACATATGAATGTATACATTTCTGAATCTGGTCCCAGTAACAGAAGTGTACCGAAAATTCTTATAATCCACAATCAAATGCTGTAAGGCATAAAAATGATTGTATAAATGTTAATGAAATGCCTGGGGTTAATGAAATTACTAGTGAGGATAACAACTCTTTTATTTTATAAGCCTTAAAATAGAATTTTAGAAAGTTATCCTGAATTTTAAAATGATGATTTCACATTAATGAAAATGAATGACTCCCAGAGGCACTTTCTTCAGAAGTTGGGATCAGACTATATATGTATAAATGGTACACATAGGTTGAACTGTTACAGAATTGAATTAATCACACTTCTTTTACTTGATGCTTTGCTTCACGGCTTTCCCTGTGCATTTATTATTACAAACAGAACTGAGCAGGAAGTTTTGTCTGTTTTCTTTGCACATCCGAAAGATAAAGTATGTCAGTTAACACCCGAAGTATTTATGAATATGAATACAAGCTAGTTTTGGCTCACCAGCGGCCGAACGGTAAAGTCACTGAACGCTGGTAGTTTGGTCCGAGGTTCAAGTCCCTCAAACGGGCTGTCTGCATGGGCATTTCCATGTTTTTCCCCATGTGTAATGTGTATACAAGCCAGTTTCCCTTAGAATGTCCTCCACAAAGGCATCTCTTCCCTTAGGCAGATGGCCATCAAGTGCTTTGCCATAATAAAATAAACCAAACCAACAAACTAGTTTTGATTAAAAAGTCTTCCATGAAGGTATTTCTTCCCCCACATGATCTTTGCCATATTCCAGTTCCAACAATCAAATCAACACATTGTTATTTAACTACTTAATTTGAAGATTTTTGGGCCCACCAGCGGCCGAGCGAGCGATAAAGTCGCTGAACACTAGTAGTTCGGTCTGAAGTTCGAATCCCGTGAACGGGCTGGCTGCATGGGCGTTTTCGTGGTTTTCCCCATGTGTAACGTGTATAGGAGCCAGTTTTCTATAGAAAGTCCTCCACGAAGGCATCCCTCCTCTTAGGCAGATAGCCCTCGAGGCTTTGCCATAATCACACGCACACATTTTGAAGATTTTATAACAGATTATGAAATATGCAATATTATATTGATGCAAAAATATATTTTTTACTCAATTCTGGAGGAGGGGGCAAGTGTTCATTTTCCCGTTTCCTGCAGATTCCTACAGTCTAGCATTTTCAAACCTAAAACATGATAACCCTAAGTAACATATCACCATCATTGGTACGCATTAGAGCAAACAGATCACTAGAATTTGCATATCTTCTATGTCTATTTGCTTCAATATTAAATCAAAGTTTGTAATAGTTAATGTGAAAGGCTTGAAATAAAGCAGTATGCATGATTGTTTAGAGCTCGTATTAGCAATATCATTATTGTTTAGAGCCTGTTCTCTGGAAGTAATTTACAGACTTGCTGGGAATTTTATTAAAAATGATATACTTTTCTGTAGTTGCTGCATAAAAAGTAAAAGCCGTGTGTTGGCCATCCCTGGTGTAGGACGGTAAGGATAAAAATTGCCTTTCTCTCAACATGTTGCAATGCAGTGAATATAACTGAGCTTTAACTTCAAATATCTTGAGTTATACTTTGTGCAGCAAATGAATGACATATGTGTTATCCTTGTTTCATTCTTACTTTTAAGCAATTCTACTGCAGAACGTAGCTTGAGAGTTATACACCAGAAATATGAAATACTTGTCAGCTGGACTAACACGACAGATTTACATCAGTGGACAGGGCCGTCCCTAGGCCATTGGCTGCCTGAGTATTTTCCTAAAAATACAGTGCCCAAATTTAAAAAAAAAATTCTTAATGATTAGTTGAATTTTTATTTCATACTCACTAAGTACTTATATGTGACAAATTGTATAAAAAGTATTTACATGTGACAAGTACAATGAATTAAAAATATTTAGTTGTGGTATCGCGAGTGTTCAGCTGTTGCATAATTTTACAGCTGCACCGCGCTAGGAACGGCCCCGACAGTGGAAGATAACCATATTCAAATCATGACAAAATTACTTTGGCAACAACACAATCAACTGGCTATTAAATTGCTGGTGAAGGTTACTTATCAAGTTCCTATAATTAATAAATATCCTTATTCAGGACTTAATTTCTAAACTTAGAAGTGCCAGAACCCTATGCTAAACTGTCAGCAAAGGAAAAGTAAATAAATAAATAAAATGACTGTTACAATCATTAATAATTTAAAAATTAAATAGTTAATTAATACCAAATTAATTCATTATTATTTAATTAATATTAATAAGTATCAATTATTTTTAATTAATGATTGTTATTTAATTAATAAATTATTAAAGTAATTAAAATTAAGTAAAATGTAAAGAGATAAATTAAAATTTAATAAGCGATTTGTAATACAGTTTTACTGCAAAAAATTAAATGTTTGAGATCAAATTTTTGTTCAGTTGCATAAAAGAAGTGCCGGAGCCTTATTTATGATTTATTCCAAAAACTAAGAAGTACCGGAGCCAGGCTCCGGTGCAATTTAAGCTCTGTCTCTATTAACTTTTTAATAAACTTACACATTTAGTCATTATGAATATCTTAAACTTCCATTAAGTTATAAGGTTATTCTTGGTCTAATAATGGAATTTTAGTCTTATAACCCTAATATAATTATCACTTGAGATATTACGACAAAGCTTTATGAAAGATTTTAAAACAACCTTTTTATTTAAACTGAACTTTTAACAAAACAGAGCATGGCCTGAACTTAGAGCATAACCACAGCTAGTGGCGATGCAAATAAATGCGAACAATCAAATAAATGAAAAATGTTGATCAGTAGTCTAAGACTACATAGTTAATTATTAAGCTAGCCACTAATTTACTGGCACATCAGATTAAAGTATCGGTGGCATGAGAACACAAAGCTGATACTTTTAATTATACTAGAGCTGGAAGAATCTGACCATCCAACACAGATGCCAGAAACACTCTCTAAAGATCCAAAATCCTCAATTTAAATAATGGAGGTAGAAATAAGAGGAGAGGTCTTAACTGGTTTTCCTCGTGTACTGCCCTGAAGCAGTAGTGCACCTCTCGTGGAAACCAAACTATTCAGTGACTATCCATTAAGATCAATAGGTTTTAACATAATCGGCGGTAAACATTTTGTAATTACATCGTAAATATACATATAAATATATATATTTTCTTTTTCTGTAATACTTCAAAGTCATAAGTATGTAAAAAGAAAATATTTTAAAACAATGTATTATTCTGAGCGGAATTAAATGCTATACTTTCCCAGAAAAGTTTAATTTGAATGAAATATTTTCACATGTTCTTGTTAATTACATTACAAAGAAATTTTAAATTAATTTGATTTTATTTGGTTAATGATTACAAAAATTAAGATCAAAGTTTATTATAATACTAAAATCAAAATTATGCATTATTTCTTTCCTATTTACAGAGCTTCTTCCTGAAATACCTTCTCAAATGCAGAATGATTTTTTAGCTTCTGAGGCATCCTTTAAAAATCAGAGCTACTTTATAATTAATGCTCAGTTCAGTTAATTTC
This sequence comes from Stegodyphus dumicola, assembly GCF_044657685.1. Classification (NCBI taxonomy): domain Eukaryota; kingdom Metazoa; phylum Arthropoda; class Arachnida; order Araneae; family Eresidae; genus Stegodyphus; species Stegodyphus dumicola. Next base: position 63,787,852 of record NC_140778.1, on the reverse strand, counting down.
AAATTAGAGCAGCTGTTATTTCCATAGTAAAATACGTTAAATATTGCTACTGATTTCCATGTACTTAACTTTCTATGAGTATTTTTGAAATGGATTAAAAAAGTTTATTTTTAATATTGTTTAAAACTTGTAACTGATTTATTACAAAATGTAAGGAAAGAATTCTTTTGATACTTACAGTCAAAAGTCTTTAATCTGTACGTCCATAATCCGGACCTCAAAGCTACAAACTTTCTGCGCATGCGTCAACACAGAAATTATGGTTTCATATTTTTAATTGTATAATTTCTGCATGCCATCTTACCAGATTTAAATTTATGATCTATAATCTGGAAAAACCCCTAATCCGGAATCACTGAAGTCCCAACGAGTCCGGATTAAAGACTTTTAACTGTATTATATTTTTTTATATCCTTAATTTCAACAATGCATATTCTAAAAATTATTTTTTACTAATTCCTTAAGTACACATCTGTATACCTCACTTTTATGTACTTTGTGTGTTTCTGGACAAGTCCTGCTCATCTGGATATGTGCTCTGCACTTTAATGGTCAATAGCCAGGCATTTGATAGATAAAATTAAGTACAAATCTTGTAGACTGTGCTTTACAGCACTTTTTAACAGATTGCTTTCCAGTATGAATAATTCTTGCTGAAATAGCAAATAAAAAATTCCTGCTAAAAATTTTCAATTTATGTTTACAATTAAATGTTAAGGTTATTATATATTTAAATAATATTTATAATCATTATAAATTTAGATATATTTAATAACTAGATTTCTTCACAATAACGTTAACAGGGGTTTATGAAAGAATAAATCCTTCATTTCCAAATACATTTATAATAATTTAATAAATATTTATGTATTTTAAGCTTTTTACAAGGATAATGTATACTCATATATTTAATATTTTTCGAAATGTGCAAATCTTAAATTTCTGTGTATTTACTATATTTTTCAAGTCAAGTAATTAACAGTAATGTAGCATATATCAGAATTTTTTACATATGAAATATGTATAAATTGAATGAAAATTAGATGTATTATTTTTTAATATGCACTCAAATGTCAGTTTTGCCTTGAAATTCCTCCATGAAGGCATATTTTCCTTTAGGCATATAGCTCTTGCATTCCTTACCTTATTTAAAAAGATTAACCTGACCTATGTGCCTAATTACAAAGTATTTAAACATCCATAATTTTATATTTACACTCAGCCATCAAGTTTCAAACTTTTGACTCAAAACATGTGTTTGGATACATTCATTATGAAATTCAAATTTTTTAGTAAACATATTTTCACGTAGCATTCAATACCTTCCTTGGCGATTATGCCCAGTTTAATAATTCTCTGATAATATAATAAATAACAACTTTCCATTTCACATTTAAACATTAATCTCATTGTCATCGGATCACAATCTTGATTTCCTTACTCTGCATAATATTGCTTCATTTTTTAAAACAGTTAAAACAACTAATTGATCTGAATTCACAAGTGCATACATTATACAAGTAATAAAAATATATAAATTATACAAATTTTCACACTTAATACTATTTAGATGTAAGGAAACTGAGGTTTAGAGTGTTATATTTTTCCGAAATTTTGACATTTTAAATGTATCTTAAGGTATTTTTCATTTTTTACGCATAACATGAACATTTTGCTAAAATCTATATTTTTGTTATCCAGTAGCTTAGAATTTCCTAAAACAAATTTATAATCAAAATCACTGTTGCAAGTTATTGAAAAATAACCAACACATAATTTTTACATAAATGCCACCAAACTGTACAAAGTACTATCATCCATCCAACAATTGAATGTTTCTTTTATTTAGAAGTGTCCCCCGTTTTCGATTTGTGTTGAACTGTCATGTGTGGAAAAAACACTATCAAAGAGCTCTGGATGTAAAAACAAAAAATTCTGCCTCTGGAGACAGTAAGTGAAAATACATGCAAGATCGAAGTACTGTAGGCAGTTCAGGTAGAATGTTATAGCTAACATTCAACCTGAAATGGTCTTTACTAATATCTCAACTATGAACTAGCAATAAAAATGTGTCAAATTTACTAACTGTAGTCTACTACTATAATAGTTTATGTTACATAATCCTTAGCCATTGAAAGGCTCCTCAATGATAAAATCACAAATATCTGAATTATTAAGTAAACTGCAGCTATGGCTCTTACAGTTATTTTAAAATTAGATACTTCTATTTAAGCTTCATGTCTATTAATTTCATTTTAAAATCCAGGTTGATGTATGTTTTTTAAGACAAAACACAGAGCATCAATGATAATTCTGAGCACCTTGTTCTCCAGCTGTTACACAGACAGTCGATTCATTGGCAGCAACCATCCAGTAAGATGATGTACATAAAAACACGTTATTCATGGATTGATAAACCTCTTTATTTTAGTACTGAGTAGTGAATCATGTTTAGTTACAGAAAGAATTCTTATACTTTCTTTGTCAACCTTGTCCTTGACATATAATATACCTCTTTTAAAATGATAAATTATCACAAATAATACTTAGGTATTATTAGCTTGACATTGTAAATATATTGAGAATAACATGATGAATATGAATGTCTAAAGTATTTATTTTTTCCAAAAAGTAACAGTTTTTTCAAAGAAATTGACTTTAATTTTCTTGTTTTCACACTATTGTAATAACAATTTAATGCATTTGTCTCACATGCACGACTTAATGATATAATTAAAATCTCTTGTACAGATGATGAAATGTCAATAGTTTAATTCATAGTTGAAATGCCAGTTGTAACACCAACTTCTCACATAGCTGATGCAACAGAATGTGCTCATATGTGTCGTAAATAAGCTTTTTAATACACTTTAACGCATAAGCTTAGTATAAGCAATAAAGAAATTTCAGGAACAAATAATAGACACTCTCTATCATGGTCCTGTGATTACCTGCTAAGAAATAAACTAGCATAACGTATATTTCCTCATTATTTGCACATGTTTTAGCAATAATTTACAGAAGATAGGCATGCTTAATTAACAACAATCATAGATAATATTTCATTATTATTTAATGTATATAATTAATTTAATGTTTAATGTATAAAAAGAAATAAACTTTTTTAATGAAAAGTGCACTACTTAATAACTTTCATTAGCAAAAATTTTATTTTTTTATCTCCAAGCATAAATTAATTTTTTTAACAAACACCGATTTATTAATTGAACTGTATTTCACTGTAGATCAAATACAGATGTAATACAATTTCATCCATTCTCAACACATGACGCAAATTTCAAAACCACAGAGTACTTCACGTAAATAAACAAAATTTCACGAAGTGCACGGCAGCATATGCGCAAATTGAGATGCGCACAGGAGGATCAGATCACAATCCCAAAAGTTGCCTTCTCTCCGTAGACGCTAGTGTGTACGCGACGCTAGCACGAACTGTGTTCCGAGCTCTGTGTTGATCTCTGCAATGTAATTTAAACCGTAATTTAGTATTTAATATATTCTTTTGTTATAGGAGATTGTCTACTCTTATTTTCTTTAATTATATCATGCATTAAGCACACTCTACCACCAAAAGTGGTGACCTTTTGACTGAGCACGCTACTGACAATGGATTTTCAACGACCCTAAGCCACGTGCATCCAAGGCATTCTGAAGAACTGACTAAAAATAACAACGAATATGGACATTAAACGTATGCTACAACGTACCCCTTCAATTATTTCTAGATGTATTGATATATATTGCTTGTGTTTTTTCAAAGTCGTGCATATCATCGCAAGGAGCTTCAGCAAATCATCAATGTGATCTGTTCCGTTCCGCTGACTTCGCCAGTCGTGCAATAATTCTTCGATCATTCAACGACAAATGTGCTACAATAGTGATTTTCGCTAAATGTGCTACATCAGTAATTTTTCTGCAACGTGCTACGGGAAAATTCTTCCCTCAGTGTTCGAAAGTAGTGAATTTTTTTCCCATGTGCTACAGGAGTGATTTCCTTTTTTCCTTCGAAAGTGCCTTAGCAGTGTGAAGTGGTGATTTTGTGTGTGCGCAATACAAAATGAACGCATAATTTTTTTTTTTCTCAAATAAGGGTTTCTTTTCAAATGCATTTCGGTAAAATATTATTTGTGTGTGTAATTGCTGACCCTGTATTATTTGTGTGTGTATCATTACGTAAATTTTTTATGCATGGTTAAAATATTTATTGTTATGGCAAAATATCAATAGTGTATCATCTTGCTACAATATTTGTGCTGATAAGTGTTTATTAATTAAAGTGAAAATTATCTATCAGTATGCCCGACGATATTCCACCAGAGCCACAAATCACACGCGTTGCGGTGAAGCCACCGCCTTTCTGGAAAAATAATCCTTCATTGTGGTTCGCTCAGATCGAAGCACAATTTTCTATCGCTCGCATTAGTGAGGATTCTACAAAATTCAACCACGTAGTTGCAGCAATTGAGTCTGATATTCTGAATTCAGTGCATGACTTAATTCTCAAACCACCTGATTGTGATAAATACTCCAAACTGAAACAGCGGCTCATTGAAATCTATTCAGAAAGTGAATCTTCAAAAATACGTACTTTACTACAAGGACTTGAACTTGGAGATCAGCGACCTTCATACTTGCTGTCACGAATGCGTGATCTGGCAGGAAGCCATTTTAGTGACGACTTGTTGAAGTCACTATGGCTTTCGCGTCTCCCTAATAACATACAAATAATTTTTGCTGCTTCCAATGAAGATCTAACCTGTTTAGCAGCAATGGCTAACAAAATTAATGAACTTGTTACTCCAGCTTATGTCAGTGCTGCTAATGCTGCACCTTCCAGTTCATCCCTCGAACAAAAAGTGGCTGAATTGACCAAAAAAGTATCTGAACTCTCTACAAGTCTTCATGCTTCACGGAGATACAATCGATCAAATCAGGGCCCACGTAATAAATTTCGTGCCCGAAGCAGGAGTCCATCTCGTCTTAATACTCGAACGCAGTACAAAGAACCCACAAGTGGCATATGTTTTTATCATATGAATTTTGGAGATCAAGCTCGCAAGTGTGCCCCTCCATGCACTTTTGAACAAGCGGGAAACTAAATGGGCGGTCTTCTGCTGGCCAACAGAATGTCCGCCACATCGACAGAATAGTACTGGCTGATCGTTCAACTCAGTTATGTTTTCTAGTAGATACTGGAGCTGACATATCAGTGCTCCCGAGAACTAAAACAAATGCTCACCAACTTAATAAACGTGTACTGTATGCAGCCAATGGTACCCAAATTGCAACCTACGGCACCAAACTATTGACACTTGATTTAAACTTGCGCCGGATTTTCAACTGGCCTTTTATTATTGCGGATGTAACTCAAGCAATTATTGGTGTCGACTTCTTGACACATTTCCACCTTCTAGTGGATGTCAAGAATAATTGCTTAATTGATGCTACAACTCAGCTGACATCACAGGGCCAAGCTTCTCACGTATCAAACGTACCTACCAACATAAGTGTTTTATCGGGCAGCACACGGTTTCATCGGTTATTAGCAGAATTCCCTGACATTTTAAACCCATCCAAATCAGGGCAGCATACTCATCAGCCAGAAGTGTATCATCACATTGAAACACATGGCCCACCTGTATTTTCCAAGCCTCGTCGTCTTTCTCCAGAGATGCTAAAAGCTGCTCGCAAAGAATTTGAATTCATGCTAGCACAGGGAACCATTCGCCCATCTAAAAGTCCATGGGCCAGTCCACTTCACATGGTTAAAAAGTCTAATGGTGACTGGCGGCCTTGTGGAGATTATCGTCGACTTAATGCCGTCACAGTCCCTGACAGATATCCAGTCCCACATATCCAAGACTGTACCCATCTTTTTCATGGAACAAACATATTTTCTACCCTCGATCTTGCCAGAGCATATCATCAGATCCCAGTGCATGCTGAAGATGTGCCCAAGACCGCAGTGACTACACCATTTGGTCTCTTTGAGTACTTATATATGCCATTTGGCCTTCGCAATGCTGGCCAAACATTTCAGCGTTTCATACACCAAGTACTGTCTGGTCTCGATTTCTGCATCCCATATTTTGATGATATCCTGGTTGCATCTACAGATGCGGAAGAACATTTTCAACATCTGCGTCAGATTTTCAATCGCCTTAAAGATCATGGATTAAAACTAAATCCATCCAAATGTGTACTTGGTCAACCCTCAGTTTCCTTTCTTGGATGTCTTATCACCCAGAACGGAGTCAAACCTTTACCGGAAAGAGTCAAAGCAATTAACGACCTACCCCAGCCCAAAACCATCTCTGAACTGAAGCGTTTTCTAGCAATGTTAAATTTCTACCGACGCTTTCTGCCAAATGCCGCAAAAACACAAGCCTGCCTACATGAGTTTCTGAAGAATAGCAAAAAAAAACGATCAACGAGCTGTCCCTTGGACTGAATCTGCATCTGCAGCATTCGTGCAATGCAAACACGATCTGGCAAATGCAGCCACACTTTCTTATCACTCACCTAGTGATCAGCTCTCTATAATGGTAGATGCATCTGACACGGCCGTAGGAGCAGTGCTTCAAGCCCATACCACTAAAGGACTTTCCCCAATGGCATTCTTCTCCAGAAAACTTACTACTGCAGAAAGGAAATACAGCACATATGACAGAGAGCTACTTGCTGTGTACTGTGCTGTTAAATACTTCCGGCACAACTTGGAAGGACACGACTTCATCATTTTCACCGATCATCGACCGTTAACCTTCGCTTTTAGAAAAAACTCTGACTCATGTTCTCCTCGTCAGCTTCGACATCTGGATTTCATCGCCCAGTTTAGTACAGATATCAGATATGTCTCTGGTACTGATAATTGTGTCGCTGATGCCTTGTCTCGGGTAAACAATATCAACCTCACTACCCCAGATTTCTCTGAAATTGCAAAAGCTCAATTGCATGATGAGGAACTCAAGAACCTAATCTCAAATCCACAAACCTCCCTTCAGTTACAACCGCTGCACATTGATCCAACGCTTAAAATTTACTGTGACATAGAGAACAATAGAATACGTCCCTATATTCCTGTCAATTTTAGACGTGAAGTGTTTAATGCCTTGCACAATTTGGCCCATCCTGGAATCCGTGCCACCAAAAAGCTGATCGCAGACAGATTTGTCTGGCCAGCGATGAATCAAGACATCACAGAATGGACTCGTTCATGTATTAGATGTCAACGGTGTAAAGTATCCCGTCACACTCACAGTCCCATTCAACAATTTAACCTTCCAGCAAGACGCTTTGATCATGTGCACTTAGACTTGGTTGGCCCATTGCCTCCTTCAAATGGTTACACTTACCTCCTCACTTGTATTGATCGGTACACAAGATGGCCTGAAGCCATTCCTATTGAAAATATATCCGCTGAAACTGTAGCTCGAGCATTCATCTCCCAGTGGCTTTCAAGATTTGGCATGCCTACCACCATCACTACTGACCAAGGCCGACAATTTCAATGTCACTTGTTCGCATCCCTCACCTCTCTTCTTGGCATTCGCCATATTCGCACAACACCATACCATCCATCTGGAAATGGGATGGTGGAACGCTTTCACCGATCTCTCAAACAAGGTCTGAAGTGCCACAGTAGCACACACTGGACAGAAGCCTTACCCCTATTCTTGCTTGGTCTTCGCACAGAATTCAAAGAAGACATTGGTAGCACTTGTGCTGAAATGTTATATGGTGCAACCCTCCGTCTGCCAGGTGAATTCTTTCACCCAGAATCTACTCCAGTTATCGACCCTCCAACATTCCTTCAACGTTTACGTGAGACCATGAGCAATATCTCGCCAACCCCAGCATCTTCGCATAACCAGCCAAGCTATTTTGTACATCCTGCGCTTGAGACATCTTCGCACGTATTCGTGCGCAACGATGCAATTAAGCCAACTTTAACACCTTCATATGATGGTCCATTCAAAGTTGTCAAACGAACACCGAAACATTTCACCATCATCTGCAATGGTAAACAATCAGTGATTGGAATCGATCGTCTCAAACCAGCATTTCTAATGCAAGATCCAACAACTTCCTCATCAACATCACTCCCGGAAGAAAGCGTACATCCCGTAAAAGAGCAACCTAAAACTACCAGATCTGGAAGAAAGGTTAAATTTAACCCAAAGTACTTATAACGTACCGATAGTACTTGGGGGGGGGGAGTACTGTGGCGTTCCGACAGATACTTCCACTTCTATTCATGAGATGGCGCCACGTGTAAAATCCAGTTCTTAATCGGAGCAGCAAAGCGACATCTTTACTCACTCAGACTTCTCGACACACAACTGTACGCGAAGGTAGCATGAACTGTGTTCCGAGCTCCGTGTTGATCTCTGCAATGTAATTTAAATTGTAATTTAGTATTTAATATATTTTTTGTTATAGGAGATTGTCTACTCTTGTTTTCTTTAATTATATCATGCATTAAGCACACGACCACCAAATGTTCATATATTTAAGTACGAATGTATGTGTATACACATACACATATATGTGTACATGCATACATTTGTTAATCCGGTCCCGATAGTAGAACAGTACCTAATATTTTGGCAGTTGATTTTTTTTTTGGTACACCTCCACCGATAAGCCATGAGAATATATTGATGAAGCAACGCACCATGTCGCCAAAAAGCATTTACGTGGGAACCCATGATGCTATAAAAAATATTTATTGTTCAACCCAGGCATATGTATAGCATGTTCCCAGATAGTTTTTGAGTAGCATTGACCACAGATCATGATCCCTCCAATGGGAATTTTAATGTTTCAGCCTAATGGTGGACAGCATAGTACAGTTTTGATTGTTTCCGGCAAAATCTCATATTTAGCCTTTTACATGCATAGACTGTAATGTGGCTTGCTTTAAAGACATCGTGCGCCTCTTTCTTCTTTCTGATTTTGGAATTTTAATACTAAGTTTATAATATTCTCAGATGTTTCCTTACTTGAAAACAGATGACTGTGCATATGGTGAAAAACTTAACAAAAGCACAAAAACTTAGAAGTATATGTCAGTTATGTAGAAAAAGGAGAATACGGAAAAACAAGTGGCAGTGGATGAATCGTTGCAATAGATATAATGTTTCTTTCCAATGATGCAAATGAGTTATTACAGTTAAAGGCCTAATGACCTTACAGGGTATGGATGGCTACGAATGCAAAACGATTAATAACACATATTACAGATAATGAGTAATTTTCTCTATAGTTCAAGAGATTTTAAAAAAATACCTTAAAATGTGTGATTTAACATAACTGTGAACACTGCATTCAAATTTAAAGTTAGGCTATTTTTAATATGGTACAAGTACACAAGGGGTTCATGCCTAAGGACAGGGATACCTTTGTAGTGAACTTCTTAAGAGAAACTAGCTCATATTCATGTTACACATGGAGAAAAACAACAATGCAGATAGCTCATTTGAGTGTGTTCAAACCTGGGTTGAACTACCACTGTTCAGTGGTCCTAACTTCCCAACGATGGCGAGACCCATATTTAATATGTATTAACAATATTTTCCTGCCACTGAAATGGCTCACAATAGACAATTGGTAAAACTGAGGGGTGTTGTTAGTTCAACCCAGTTTCAAATCTTAGCAAATGGATTGACTGTATGAGAGTTTTTGTGGTTTTTTCTACGTGTAAAATGGAAGCGAGGAACTTTGTAAGGATCTTAAGTTTTACTAACGTTTATTTTATTTTAAATCTTTACTATCACTTCTTATTTTCTACTTCCGTCCAGAGTTAAAAGCGTTATTTTATTTATGCAAAATTTTCTGGCGAACGCCAAGTACTTAAGTTGTGGCTTTTTGCCAAGCGAAAGAGAGAGGAAGGAGTCAGTCGAAGCAGGCCGCTTACCTTAGAAGTTTTACTCAGTTGCTGGTTGCCTTCCAGGCCAGAGGTTTAATCCTCTTGATAATTTTAAAGGTATTGTAGTGTTAACAGTTCTCTGTACTACATAGGGCTTCCTGTTAATATAAGGCCAATCTTCCACGTTTATTATTTCAAAGTTAAGTTAGCGTTTAGTTATATTTTTATATTCTTACGTTTAGACCACAAGTAGTGGGTCTTTGTATTCCGAAGTACGGAAATTATTGTAAAGAGAGAAAAATAAAGGGTTTTGTATACCCTTCTTGTGTATCCTGTCTACTTCCCACAGTTATTGAACATAGCTTTAGTAAGCTCCCTGTTCCGAGTCAGGTCCTTGCATGTTCCCAAAGAAAGTAAGACGGAACATTGAACCTGATAACTTTTCTTATAAAGAGTATTCCACAAAGACATTCTTCCTCTTAGGCAAATAGCTGTTCAGTCCTTTGTTATAATCTAAATAATGCAGTGTTAATTTGTAAGCATAATTATGATCCAAACAGAACTATATTCAATAATTTAAAATTGCATTTTAGAAAAAAGAATAGCTTGTTTATAGACTCTACCAATTGCATTAATAGCAAAGTACAGAATAATTTCTTTAAAACACGAGGTATATTTCCCTTCCGAGTGCAAAATATGCAAAATGCTTGTGAATTCAATTAAAAAATAGCATTTCAAAATATTTGTATTATTTAAATAAATTTACTTATGATTATGTAGATGCATAAAACCGGCAAGTTAAAAACTTTCAATTAATTCGCGAGAACCGAATAGTACTGCATTCAATTAACCTGAATTTCACGCAATTGCATATAAAGAATAACATTACTTAAGCAATAAGTCAGATGAAAATTAGAAAATCAATAGTCTATTTGAATATGTTATAATAAGCGTATTCTTGATAGGGGTTTATAAAACGCAGACTAATTTAATAGTAAATATAATATTTGCGACTTAATTATTCTTTTTGGAACAATACTCGTTGCTTATATTGGTTTGCTGAAGTTTTGTTCTAATGCATTTTAAATCGTCCAATGCTTTTAATGTACATTGATATGAATGTGATTTTTATGAGAAAAAATGTTAATAAGTTTGATTTTCTTGTGTGCTCATGCTTTACGTAATATATATTACTTTGTTCAACGCAATGAAACTACAAGCAGCAGCGAAGAGCTGAGTTAAAATTTCCATACTTTGTTACATAAATTATTAAAATACCATACAGCGTAACATCTGAGTTTCCGAAATGTAACCCGCAACTTTTCTAGGAGTTACAAATTTGAATTAAAAAAATAGCAGTAATTAAATAATAAAAACTAAATACTAATAAGAAAAAAGCACGAAATTTTTTTTTAATGTTTGTTTAGTTTATTTTATTGTTTTTGGATGCGAATGGTGAAGTTGTCGTTCGCAAATGACACATAATAAAGAAGAATGATCTGTATTATTTATTATTTAAAATGCACATAAATTTCCTCTAAAATAGTATCAGTCTTAGACTGAATGTTGTCTAGACAGTTGCAATGATATTTTAACTTGATTAACATATCAAATACAGTTTCCTTTTCGATAACTTCGTCAGCAATCTGAAGAACCTTTTCGACTCATTAGATGATTTTGAATAAAACTTGGATTAGTCCAATTTAAAAAATATTTAGAATTACCGAAATAATAAAAGCTAATCTTATTTTAATTTCTTTATCAATGTACTACATTATTTAGTCAGCGAGAACTGATCATAAAATCTGAGCCTTATGCCCAAGATTCATAGGTCTAAAGCAGTAAAAAAAGCTTGTCCTTCTAGAGAAAATCGTCGCATATTATGGAAAAGATTTTGCAAGACATCATTATTTTAGACAAACTTTTTAAATTTAATCTCAGGTATTACAGATCAAGTATTTTACCATAACTTTGTTTTCACATATGCAGATGATCGCCGTGTTTTTAACATCCATAGCTTAAATTAAAGAAATACACATAGCAACTGCAACCATGAACATTTGACTTGAAATTTTTTTTGACATGCTACGCGAAGAAATGACTAAATATTGATTGATTTTACATTTATGTTAAATGGCAGTGATTAAAAAAGAATAGCTGTAGATGTGTAAAAAACCTGTACATGTAACCTTCTGTATTTCTAAAGGAAAGCTTAAAATGGTTCACAATAATGGATGGCTTTGATCATTCAGTAAAGTCATAGTAGGTACATTCAGTTCACGGTTTTGAAGAACTGCAGTAGTTCAGATTTGTCGCCTAAGAGTAACTACACCTCTGGGGGACGCGTAATGGCAGACCGCACATTGAGTTGAACAGTGTTAAGCGAATTTCGCTTACTGCGCATGCTTGATGATATAGCTTTGGCGCGGGAAGAAATATTGGCGACTAAGCAACCCTACGCTAGCTTATTCGTGATCTCCATGGCTGTCGAGTGTGTTCGAGTGATCGTATGTGTGAATGAGTGTCTACTATAAATAAAGTATAAATATTACTCTGAACTACTTAGTATGCTTATGCACTAATTTTTGCATTTTCTTAATTCATATATTTAATTAGCATTATTACAAAATTAAATAATGTCTGTAATAATTGTAATTGAAACAATTGTATTTGAAATTTCACATCTTTCATAATAACCACAATTGCCTAGTACATATTCATTAGCAAAGCATAGAATTAAGTGCTTCACAGTATTATTAACTGTAACTCAGACATTTACTTACATCTTAACATTCCACTTCCAGAAACAACGGTCAAAATTTTTCAGCTGCCATTCACTGTGGCAATGCCTAAAATTAAAATAATTTTATAAAAATCTTTAAAATGATGATTCAAGTATTAAAAAATCTTAGATCATAACTTGGTCATACACACAAAATATTTTATTATTTTTATACCAATGACATTATATGTTGTTCAGTGCTGACTGAATTATTTAACATCACGAGAGTGTCAACGGTTGTGAAATCACATCATCATAATAAGAAAATTTATAAAAAATTAAATAAGGGGTTATCGTACTTAAATTTTACTATGATTATCTACTAACTGTAATTCATATATTCATCTCTGGTACACACTTTCCACAAATTATCTTTGGCTACTGTAGTCTTGTATAGTCAGCTTGACAGATACAAGCAAATGATGATTGACAGTCATATCTTGCCTTCCTGCTACATGTACATGTTTTCCTATAACTCTCATGATGGCATACAGACTTTTCACTGTAGAAATATACAATTTTATGAAGAACTAATTTGCAATAATATATAGCTAGCATAAAAACAATCCAAGCATACTTTGTAATAATTAAGTGCAATGTTATGTAATCATTGACGAAAAAAATTACATACATCAAAATATACTTTATTGTTGACTTTAATATTTCTAGGATTATTAAAAATTATCATCAACTCCTACATGCTGTACAATCATCTGCCTTTTAAAAATAGAACTTGTTACATTTAATATTTCATCAGGTTTTACTATTGAATAGATATTTGATAATATAACGAGTTAAGTAAATTTAAACCTATTATATTTTATTTTTACCAATTATTTAAGTTATACCACAATTCATTACATTGCTAGTTCATTACATGATTTTATATCATATTAACTTCAACCAAAACATTTCAGCATATTTTGAGATAAAAGACCCAAGTAAATTGCATCAGTTTTAGCTGTGATAAAATTACGCTGTAAATACTAATAGTTTTCTTTTTGAAGTTTCTTGAAAATGAGTTTCTTTTCGAAAGAATTAGAACATTAGGGAAACAAATCATTCCTTAAAACTTTTTTCTTAATGTTACATTATATAGAAATTTAGAAAATGTTAAAAAAAATTAACGAACTCTATGTGTGTTAAGAAAGATGATACTGTGACATAATACATACTTGCAATAGCATACTTGCATAAACATACATGCAATAGCATTTGGTTTTAAGCTATCCACTGGGGCATTTGTATTTACGCTCACTTCTTTTACCCGTTTTTTGCACTCTTTAGTCGAATTTATACTTGATCGTATCATTCAGGTTTCTAGTTGTTGGAGCAATACAGCAAAACAATCGTATTTTACACAGTAAAACATTATACATTTAGATTACACTCTAGGAAGATTTAAACACCAGATTTGTTTACAATCAGATGGCGGTACATCTACCATATACCGTATTTATCTTCTTTTTAAATCGCGCCAACATAGTAATTACGCCAAATTTTTTGCTGGGCATGCGCAGTATGTGACATTCGTTTAACACTGTTCAACTCAATGTGCGGTCTGCCATTACGCGTCCCCGTTGAGAGGCATAAAAATAGCATGAAGTTTTTAAACAAGGAAAAACAAGTTTTTAAACATACGCATACAAAAGACGTACCTTTTCTCACAGCGTAAATGGCAGATGTGATAATTTGAACACATGCTTTCAATCAATTGCTTCCTCCTAACAAAGGTTCCTAGCAAAGTCTTGTACTGTTTTAAGTATGTTGTTTTCGAGCATTGTGAATGCTTCCATTCATTATTTTTAATTTGAAACAATATTAAGTTGTAATTACTGGTTAAAATGGCTTAAAATAAATTGATACATTATACGAAAGTTTGTAAAAATGAAAACTGGAGTCATTTCCTTTCACATAATTTCTGACTAGTTCTTCCAAAATATTTTAAAGCTTACTTTACAACATACTAGAAAAGTCTACATTTTGGGAAATTCTTTTGCTGTTTTTAGTTAGTAGTTTTAATTGGGGCTGTTATGTAAGAAGGCATTTAATCGTTGATGCTTTGTTACAGTTCCTTTTTTATTGTATAAGTACTTGTAAGGGAGCAATAACGCAAATATTGCTTTATTTGTTAATATTATAATGCATAGAGGAACTTAAAAAAAGAACAAAAATAATTTTTCCTTTATATTATGTCCTTAAAGGGTTTCCAATGAAAGCATAGATAACTAAGTAGTAACATTAATAACATTATATCAATTAATTTACTAACCGAATATGATAAAAATTTCAAATTCGAAATCCGTCTTTTTACTGAGTACTTTTCTCAGAAAGAAAAATATCTTCAAAAAATCTATGCTTTTAATACATTTTTGGATAACTTCCTGAGAGTAATTCATTGATAATAATAATATATAGAATCCATTAGGTGCTTAAAGCCATGAAACAGCTAAACTTAACAACGCACTCGGCAGGCTGACAGTCGTGGCCTGGTTCGGTTTATTACATACAGGAAAGCTATGAAGACTATCTACCTAAGAGATGCCTTCGTGGAAGATATTCTGAAGAAAGCTAGCATATTACTCATGAAGAAAACCACGAAAATCAACCATGCAAGTCAGCCCGTTCGCCTGAGATCGAACTCAAACCAGGCCGAACTACCAGTATTCAGATTCAGAGGTCTTAACTGTTCGGCATATTGATGAGGTTTTGAACACAATCACGAATCTTCAAACTTATTCAGCTGGACGTGCTGTTAATTTCATATATTCTCCTCTCTTAAAGACTGAAATTCGAATCACAGATCTTTCAGTTTACTAATCGGACCTGCTACTACTCCCACCACCAGGGGACGCAAGGCAAAAAAGGCAATTATTCTTTATAAATGTACCAGCACGACAGCATTACATGATTGTTGGACATCTTAACTTCGAAAATTATATGGAATGTATTTCTAAATGGATATTATGTTCGATTATTTTTTAACTTGTTGATTCTAAACCGATCGTCACCTTTTCAATCCAAAATATTTCGTATTATATCTAGATGCTATATAAATCATTTTATCTACATACGCTAATTTACGAAATTTAATTTTTACATTAGTCCTACAGCAAAAAATTTCAAAATAGAAAGTGTTCTTCAACTGTAAAGCAGTTGTATGAATATAATAAGTTTCAGAAACTGTATTTACTATGATTTAAGGCTTTAAAATTTTAATATTTATAACAAAGATTTCAGGAGGCGTCTTGGCATTGAAATAATGGAATACTAATCCTGAATTCTTAAAAAGTCCTCCAACGAAGGCATCCCTCCTTTTAGGCAGATAGCTCTAGAATGCTTTACATTAGTCAAATAAGCCAAAGCATACTGTTGCTGTAAAAAAAAAGTATATATTGTACTTTTCTTACATAATTTCGACTGCAAACTTTATATTTGTTACTACGGGAAGATTTTATTTTTGTGCTAAATTCTGAATGCTTGAAATTTTATAATACACAGAAACAGAGATAACAAAAAACTAAAAAAATATTCATAATTTACTAATATATAAACAAAATAATCATTGTTAAAAAGATTTTTAATAAGAATATTTTGGAAAAAATAAATGATTAATGTATACTTTACGTCGTACTTCCTAAAAAGCTTGTTTGTTTTAATTGAAAACGATGAAACATGCTTGAATCATCTGACTAAGAAGTGGAATGCTTTCGTGGAAGATTCTGAAAGGAAACTTGGCTCATAATTGTATTTCACACAGAGAAATCCTAAAACGTTCCTACGTAGCCAGGCTGTACACCATGATTCGAATCCGTATCGAAGGACCAGATTTTGTGGTTTTATCCAGTCGGCCATCAGAAAACCCAGTTTCGTAAAAAACTACAAGAATCGAGTCATTAAATAATTTGCTATTACATTGTATCAGCTAAATAATTTGCATGTCACATAGATTTAAAAATTTAACATAGCACGCAAAGTCACATTTTCCTAAATAGATATGGGCTAGCCAATGGTCGAGTGGTAATATCTTTGAACACTGACCCGGACTCAAGTTCTGGCAAACAGGTTGACTGCATGGACGCTTCGATGATTTTCTTTCTGTAGTTCAATACCAGCCAATTTCCCTTGGGAAGTTCTCCACGAAGATTGACATACTTTCATTAGTAAGCATAACTTTAAGAATATCAAATTTATGTATAGAAATATTGCTTTAGATGAACTATAGAATGAATATTACAAAAAGTATTTTTCAGAAAGACAATTTAAGACGGAAATTATTGTGGGATATTCATTTTAAAACAATACTTTCTTCCTTAAAGTTATAAGATATTTTCTCCCTCCTTTCTGCATGCCTTCGTGGTGTAATGTAGTGCATTCGGCGTATATTCGAGAGGTCCAAGGTTCGAGTCCCGGCTAGGGCTTTGCTCATTTTTTATGTGTCTCCTCCACAACCTAATGTTCTACAGTGTCGTCCGAACTAAAGAAAAGGGGGATGGATGATGATTCTTCACCACCAGGATTTGGCAGTTGGGTCTCCTAATCTCCAGTCGGCCTTTAAAAGGCGGAGTATATATATGGAGTATTTTCTAACTTCTCACTGCATCCTTCGTGGTGTAATGGTAGCACTCTCAGCGCGTATTTGAAAGGTCCGGGTTCGAATCCCGGCGAGGGCATTGTTCATTTTTCACATCCTTAGCATCAAAAAAACCTAATCACTCTACGAATTGTTTTTCTGAAAACAATATCTAGTTTCATATATAATATTTTACAAAAGGTATTTAATCAGTTATTCTTTAAATTTAATCAGTTATTCTTTAAATTTTGCTTTAAAAAATGTTTTTAATGTGTTTCTCTTCAAGATATGCTATTTAGATTACTTCTTATCTTTCCTGTAAAATATTTATTTGAGATCGTTTGATATTCAAACCAAATATTTATTTATTTTGAAACATCTTAAAAAATCTGATGCGGACATCACATGACTTCCTTGTACACCAAATAAATTAAACATTTTTTTTTGTTAAACCTCATTTAAACCTATTTCGTTTGAAAATGAAATAGGCTCTTCCATTTTAAAATGCCCCTTTGGAACTGCCGATTGCAATAAAAAGGGAGGTGCACAACTAGATGTTATAGCAATCGCATACAGACACTTTCAACATTTTACGGTTTACCGTTTTTGAGTTATGCGATATACATGAATACATACGTACGGACACACGTCGCGCTAAAACTAGTCATTAGTTCCAAATATAAAATTTCAGCATTTTATGGTGAAGTTATGCGACATACGTACGTGTAAGCGTCATGATGGAACTAATCAAAATGGAAATTTCCTTTGAAATTTGAAAATCGAAATTTTTCGCGATTACAATACTTTACTTATTTCTCACAAGTCAAAACGATGTCATAAATAACTAACTTCTAATAAATTTATGATGCAATCTAAAGAATTATTTAAATCTAATACATTAATCTGGAATAAACTTAAGATATTTGAAAACTAAATATAAACATAATATTAAAATAATTTGCGAATAATTTGTATTCGAAAAATTAGAACATGAGGGCAAAAATTCTTACAAATTCCCTTTGTATATTAAAAAGTATTTTCTAAGAAAATAACTGTAAAGAATGCAAGATAAATTTTTCACCATCATCGAAGCAATTCCTTAAAGAAACTGGAAATTTAAAGCATTTTACGTAGTTTCTATTACTGATGCATATTTACTTTCTGCATGCCTTATTCGGCACAAGGTACTAGCAATATACAGCATATGTGTTAGTATGCAAACTATAACGTAGCCAAATAGGAGATAAAATAACATTTTAGCAACCAATCCTGTGACGAAGATACCATAGGGAGAAAAACTAATTTCACTCGCCAAATTCAACGGAGGAGAGAATTAGCTTAATTATATCCACATGGTAAGGGAAGCCCGCTTTTGAAGTAGTTTGAGTCAAAATACTTGCCGTTTTTGCGACAAACCAGATGAGTACACACGATTATTTTTCGTGCCCATTCCTGAAAAAGCCGTAACGCTCGGAGGGGGGGGGGTTAATTCACAAATTAACACATATATAGCTATATATATACGTTTATCGTATATATGTTACGGTGAAACACCAAAATCTGGAGAATGTCGACTTTCACCGGTGAATGTCAACATTCACATAGTCGCTTGCTGTATGTCCGAAATATTTTCTAAATACTCTTATTTCTGACTTACACCGGTAAATGTCGACATTCATCATCTACTAATGGTGAAGGTTGAACACATAAGAATATTATATTTTCTTCTCCGTAATTCGGTCACGAAAAAACGCACTTAAAATAAGAACTTAAGAATATAAGAACTTAAAACACACTGTACATTCAAAATGAGAAAGGAAAATAATAGAAGTTAAAAACTTACTAAATTACGTGAGTCAAATCTTATTTATTGCAACAACTTAAACTCTTATGACACTTTCAATTGCACAAGAGGCCTTTGCTTTTACAACTGCATTTATTTGTGGAACACTTCCTTTTGAAATGACAGCGTGTACATATACTCTTCTCTTTTCAACCTACACCAGAGCATACCTGTGATTATCGACATACACCGGTGAGGGTCCGAATGTACAAGAATGTAATGCAATATTCGATCTTTCACCGACGTATTTGGTGAATGTTGACATTCTCCGGTGAAAGTCGACATTCTCCAATTTCGGACTTTTACGGTATCATATATATATACTTTCTTATTCGGCACAAGGATAATATATACATATAATATATACATATAATCGTTTATTGCAATGCATGGTCGGAAACGCTTTTCTGGCGCCATAGTTACGAGAGACAACACAAGAAAAATAGGGTACGAACAGTGTAAAGATATTTGTTTATTATTCTTAGCGCAGCGGAAACTAAGAAATAAGTACAAAAACATTGGATCGTCATCAAAGAAAGTATTCGAATGTTCCTTCGGAAAGTATCCTAATCATGGGTTTGGTAGGGTACACTGTAAAAAAAATCTGTAAAGTTACTAAGGAAAGTCGTGGAAAATGAGATGCCATGAATTATTTGAGTAATCAAAACAGGAATATTCTTAGTAACTTTACAGAGATTATACCTGTAATGGTTACAGATGTTTGACATGTAATGTTACAGGAAGATATTATGTAGGCATAACAACGTTTTTGTATGTTGATTACCAAAGCATATGTCTGTAAAGGTTACAGATCAAAGATTTGTAATGTTACAGGAAATTATCGTGTAAGTATAACATGGTTTTCATATGTGATTTACCAATGTAAATATCTGTAAAGATTACAGGAAATAGTAGTGTAAGTAGATCGTAATTTTTGTATGTGAATTACTAAAGGGAATATTTGTAGATTACTAGTGTTCTGCTTGTAAGGTTATTGCAAGTGATTATGTAAGAACATGTATTTTCATGTGAAATTTTAAAAGATATATATGTAAAAGTTGCAGATAATTTACTTAAAAGTTCTTCCAAATAAATAATTATGCATATAGAACATATTTGTCTTATACAAAAATGATGTATTCTCAAATATTAAATATTTTGATTGTAATATTACTATAAATAATTACACATGTAGAACATATGTTTTATGTGAAATGTCTACAGCTACTGCTTGTAACAAAATATGCTGCATTTATTTATTTGTGGGGAAAGGGAAGTTATGTAACTTTAAATATTATTAAGTTTTTTTAAGGAAAAATACCTTAGATTTTCTAAAAGATATACAACAGTTTCTTTCAAAATATTCCCAATGTTAAAAAGAAGCTCAAATTTTATGTTTTCCTTACATCTGCATTACTTTCCTTTATTGAATTTTAAGACATCTCAAAGTTACATATGCATCACGAAATAGCCGAAAAAAAAAACTTGTGTATTAATTAGACTTAATGGTTTTTTGGCAATAAATTAGTAATGTTCTAGAATTCCCCTGCTGAACACTGGTAGTTCGGTCCGAGGTTCAAATCCCGCGAATGGGCTGGTTGTATGGGTATTTTCATGGTTTTCTCCATGTGTAACATGTATATAAGTCAGTTTCCCTTCGAAAGTCCTCCACAAAGGCATTTCTCCACTTAGGCAGATAGTCCTAGTGTGCTTTGCCATACTTAAGTAAACTAAACCAAATCATTCTCCTTATACCCAACAGTGTAATCTAAAGAGACTGCAATTGGATATGATTACAGTAAAAAAAATATTTTAATGAAATTGTTTCAATAAACAATTCTAAATATTTTTTCAAATTCTAAAAAAAATTACTTATGTAACTCAACAATGAACTTAAATTCAGTTATCACAAGTTATCCAAAATTATTTTCATGCTTAATTGCATTATTCATTTTAATTACAACATATAATTCTTTTAGGCATAAATGCTTTTTAATCTCTTCTGCTACTGACCATTAATTGAAATAATAGATTAATTAATCGGACAGTTGTACAGGTATTTTCCCAGATTTAAAACTTTATTAATAAATTACATTCTTCTCATTGAATACAAAATTGAAGAATTAGTTAGTCCTAAATTTAATTTTTCAAGTATTCCTTCTACTAAAACATTTATTGCGTACAGGCAGCCAGACAATAAGCTGAACACTAGCATTTGGCTCTAGATTTAAATCCTAGAGAATGGGCTGCCTGTGTAAATGTTTGTGTAACATGAAGTTTTCCTTAAAATATTTCTTTCCTTGCACAGATGGCCCTCTCTTGCTTTGTCATATTTCAAATAATCAATTAAAGCATTTAATGTAGGTATGACTTCACAACTTCGTCTCAAATTCTATCTGAAAAATTGAACAGAATCCCTTGATACTGTGTCTATAATACATGATGAATATAGAATGATCTTAAAAATTTAAGGAAGAAAATATAACTTATTTGGAAATGCCTTGATCCTATAATTATATTTTTCTCTGCTATGCCTAGTAAATTAAGAAAAGTAGACTTAATGTAAAAATTGAAGATAAAGAATTCAGCATTACTAATTGATATGACAGTAGTAATAAACTAACAATTTTTTAATGAAAAATTGATAATGCATAATGGCTCCTTAAAATTTTAATTTTCTATCCTACTATTAATAGAACTAATTTATCATTATAATCATTTCTTCCTTTAACTGATGTCAAAAATACGATGATTATTTCAAAATTCCTGTGGATGATTTAATTGTTCTCAAAATTTTCTATTCATTTATTAAATGCTTCAGATTAATGTTTTTGTTATCATCATTTCAAACCACTTTTTAAATCTTCGGGAAAAATGCTTAAATCTTCATTCAACAAAATTATATTTTTAGATAGATTTTTATGAAGTAAAAATTTTTGTAAGATAGTATTCATTCACACAAGATATTAACTTAGTATTTGCTCATTACTTTACAAGTATTCGATGAAGCCTTTTAGTGTAACATACAGGTTACATAAGGAACCATTTCATTTTAATGTAATATTCCATAATCATATATTTTATTTCAAAAAATATTGTATTCTGAAAATAGATGAAAATATTGGATATTGCAATGTATTTCACTCCTAACATATACAGCTAGCGTGAAGATCTATAATTAACACTCAATATAATTCATAATAATGAATTTCGTTATGCATAACTACATCTTGCAAGATTAGATTTAGTTGACAAAAACTATTGAAGATAATATAAAAGATCTATTTGGTTCCAGCAATTTAATACAGAAATGAAAATACTTTTAATACCATATATTAGTGGTTCTCAACCATTTTACCTTTGCTAGATCATGCCTCTCCTCCTTACCCAACTTGAAAAATAGATATACACTTATTTTGATTTTATTATATTTTAACGTTTTTATAAATTAAATAAGAAAAAGGTATGGAAAATGTTGATATATACAAAAACAGATCTTATATTTAAAATAAGAAAAAAAAAAAAAAAGACTTACCCAAATGCTACAATGAATCTTCTATTGTAAATCTTGAAAATTGTACACACTGTGAAAAATGAATGTGACAAACAAAAATTGATTTAATTTTGCACACAATTCTTTTACATGCATATCAGTGAACACTAGGGGGGGGGAACTCTTTATTTCAATACCCAGAATATAGAAACAAAAATAGGTTTATTTTTATTTGAAAACTATCCAAAAGGAAAATAAAATAAAAAAAATAGGTAAAATTTATATATTATTCTTGTTATTTTTAATTAATCATAGTTGTGAAGGAGCAGTCCTCTTCTTCTTAGGATTCAAAGCATGGCTCCTAAATAAAGAAAAAATCACATTCGTTAGAAGTACATAACATATTCTAAATTTGTTATATGACATTTTAATTTAGAATCTCTTTATAATAATTACATGCACTTGCATATATTCCAAATGATTTAAATCTTTTTTAAAATTAAATAATTAAATTGCAAACAAGATTCCTTTTGGTCCTTTCATGAAATCATAAATTGCATGCATCATCCATTTTTGAAGCAAAAGCAGTACAAATTTAAATAATTCATTTTGCAGAAAATAATTAGAGGTTTATTAGATATTTACTATATTTATTTGTAATATAAAATAAATCTGTAAAGTAGTTTTAATAATGATCAGATTTTTTTTAAAGATTAATTTCTCTAGAAATTGAATTGTATTAAGGTAGCATTTCTCAATCTGTAGGTCATACAGCTTGCCCTCGTGGTCCTCCGAAGTTTCCAAAGGAGACAAAAAAATTTAGTTGAAAAATCTCAGAGTTTAAAAGTTACACATGACAATCATCTAACACTTTTTCTCGTAAGATAGACATTTTATGAAATTTATTATTGGTTACCCTACCTACAGACTTCCCACTCAGTCTTAGCAGTAAAAGATGGATTTAAAGCACTATAACTGTGGTACTTACCACCATATATCCAAATACAGTCAAAAGTCGTTAATTCGGACACCCATAATCCGGAATGATCTATAATCCGGACCTCAAAGCTAAAATCTTTCTGCGCATGCGCCGCGTTGACACATGCGCATAGGCGTTTACGCGTGCGCGTAAGACCTTTTACTACTGCGCATATGCGTGTGCGCAAGCGCAGAATACGTTTTCGTGTGTGCGTTTTATGTATAACGGACGGTATAAGCTAAAATTATCTAATTATCCATTTCAGTTAATGTTGATGAATGCGTTGTTCCTTAATCTTCGAATTGGATCCGGCTTATTATTTTTTGCAGACTGTCAGAGCAATTTTATAAAAGTAAACTTGAACTTTCGATTATGTCAAATAGAATTTCCGATTCTGGAGCTCCCAAAGGATCGTACAAAACGAAAGTATGTTTCGATGTCCATCAAACAAAAAGTGGAATTGCTGCAAAAAATGGATAAAGACATGAAGAATGTGACATTTCGTTAGTGAAAACGAAAAATTTTCGATTGACAAGTTAGTCGGTATTCTCGGCACAGCAATTAACGGGACTTGAACAGCGGAACTTTGTAACTGATCAAGAAATTATGTCTGTTTATAGAATTAAAGAAAAAGTATTATCACATAAAACGAAGCAACTTAAACAACTTACATTGAAAGAAATGTTTAATAAAGTAAACAAATAAATATTAAGCTTTTTTTTGTAAATTTTGATACCCTTTAGATCATAATTGTTCTTTATTTCGTAAATTACGGTTTCATATTTTTAGTTTTAGAATTTCTGCATGCCATCTTACGAGATTTAAACTGATGATCTATAATCCATAATCGCCGAAATCCCGACGAGTCCGGATTAATGAATTTTGACTGTATACTATCCTATATCCACGATGACTGTGATCTTACCATCATATATCCAAATATAGAAGAACCATGCAAGAATTACAACTCATCCTTCTCATTAATAACCTTGAAATATTAGAAATATAACTTTTCTTCAATGGACTTAATTATAAAATATAACGGATTTTAATTATACATTAAAAATATAAGTGTACTAGTAGTAATATATGCTAAAAAATTGCTTTCGAAGGGAACAGCAGCAAGGTGATTCACAAATTATGATAATTCACATAATCTCTATTCGAAAAAAGTTTGAGAAACGCTGAAACAGGAGAATTAATTAAATTATGGTTAATATTGGTAATTTCAGCCGTATGCTTTAAGCTTGATGATCAACATTAAAAAATTCTCAGAAAGTGTTACATCAAAAACTACTTTTCCACATAATATGAACTTATACGTAACAGCATTTAATACTCAGCTCACTGGCAAAATATACAAAATTTTGAAATGCAAGTATATATATAAGGCCAATAATATAGTTATCAATGAACATCAATTAATGAATTTGAGCTTGATGATCAACATTAAAAAATTCTCAGAAAGTGTTACATCAAAAACTACTTTTCCACATAATATGAACTTATACGTAACAGCATTTAATACTCAGCTCACTGGCAAAATATACAAAATTTTGAAATGCAAGTATATATATAAGGCAAAACTTACACAATTAACAAACACATGAACAATGATGTTACATGCATTCATCCTCTGAATTAACTAGTCAGTTTGGGTATTTTCTATCTTAGATGTCGCAAAAATTGATCGTGGATTTAATATTTTAAATGTTCCTCTCATAGACATTTTAATACTTGTATTTTTTACATAGAGTGTCATCTTTAGTTTTACAGATATTCATCTGTTCACTAATTACGATTAAGTTTTACAGCCAGAACAGATGATACCTGATTACATTAAGTGGTATTTAAGACAGAAACTTATTTACTGGTACTTAATACAGTTGCTAGTAAAATATTACATAGTGAAAGACAGGGTACAAAGTCAGAATCTGAAAACTTATTGACTTACTAAGCTATTTAATGCTTGAAATATTTATGATTAGATAATATCTTTTACATCATCAACATCTAACAGTGATATGATATACTTTAAGTATAGAGTAAAACCTCTCTATAACCTTCCATAATTTTGTACAATTTTGATATTTAATGGAGGTGGTTACTTCACAAAGCATGATTCTCAGTGATAATTAACACTAGAAGCGCCAGAGCAGTCATTTTGACTGCTTTCGTCATTTGACCTTGGATTCCTTTAAAACCCTTTATCTTAAGAACACACAAATTTTGGTATTTTCCTAAAATATGTCGAAAATTATTGGTACCAAATATAAATCGAATGAAATTAAAATTAACGGAGATATTATTAGTTATATACCTAAAAGTGCCACGAACAGTCATAATGACTGCTATACTGGGTAGATTTATATGGTATTCTCGCTCAGAAAATATTTTTCTTGGAAAAACATCTGGCGTACATATACATTCCTTTCATTCACTGATTATTTACAGAAGGAATTACATTATTTTACAGGAGAATTACATTATTTTCCGAGAAACAATGTCTCGCAATCGTTTTCGAGACATTATGAAATATCTAAGATTTGACTTGAAGTCAAATAGGACTCAGCGTTTAGAAAGTGATAAGTTTGCACTTTTTTCCGATATTTGGAATAAATTTATACAGAACTGTGCGATTTCTTATAAACCAGGAGAAAATCTAGTTACCGGATGAGCAGTTATTTCCATCCAAAGCCAGGTGTAAGTTTATACAGTATATGCCGAATAAACCGGATAAATTCGGTATCAAATTTTGGATGTTAGTCGATGTAGACTCGAAGTATATGTGCATTGCCTTTCCATATCTTGGAAAAAATACATCGAGAAGTGAAACTGAAAGTCTTCCTGAAAATGTAGTAATGCGTCTTCTAAGCCATTATCTGAATTCAGGTCGAAATTTGACAACGGACAATTATTTTCCTCACTATCATTAGCTAGAAGACTTAAAATGAAAAACACAAGTTTTGTCGGCACAGTAAGAAGACATCGACAAGAAATTCCGCATGAAATAAGGAAATCAAAAACCTGGCTATTTGAAACAGTTTTGCTAAAGAATGGTGAAACTACGCTCACTGTCTATCAGGGAAAAAGGAATAAAAATGTCCTACTACTAAGTACCTTACATCCAAAAGTGTAAATATAGACTCACAAAATAAGAAAAAGCTTCCAGAAACAGTAAAGTTCTACAACAAAACGAAATGTGGTGCTGATATCGTTGACAAGATGACACGTAAATACTCTGTTCGCGCTGCTTCACGTAGATGGCCTGTGCATGTTTTCTATAATATGCTGGATTTAGCAGGGACGAATGCCTACATTATCTACCATAAATTGAGTGATAAAAATATTACAAGGCACGACTTCCTGTTTCAATTAGCAGAGGAATTAAGAGAGCTTTATTTTAAACAGAAGAAAAACCTCAAAATTGCACCAGGAAATTTCCAAATCTAGCAATAGACTCTCGAAGAAAAGACATCAATGCCAGATTGGACTTCGTAACAACAACAAAACAAGTGATGTGTGTAAAAAATGTTCATATTGTGTGTGTGGAAAATGCACTTCCAATATTGAAAAAGTTGTGTTTTGTAAAAATTGCGAAAAGCTGTAAAATGTGTTTTATTAAAGTAGGCACTTGTATATTAATCCAAAGTTAGTTTAGTTAGAGTTTTAGTTAATATTTTTATATTCTTACGTTCAGATCACAAGTGGTTGGTCTCTGTATTCCGAAGTCCGGAAATCTCTGTAAAGATAGAAAAATAAAGGGTTTCGTATACCCTTCCTGTGTATATTGTCTACTTCACAATTTATTGAACATAGCTTGAGTAAGCTCCCTGTTTCAAGTCAGGACAGTTCATATTTCCAAAGCAAGTAAAGAGGAACACAAGTCCTGATAGCTGTTCTACGGTTACTTTATGTTGAAGAAATGTTCAAATCAAACTATCAACTGTATAGAAAATTCTGTATGTAAGCAGACGTTATTTCAGGAAATTTAAATGAAAATGTCATAGCAAAAAGTGTTGTCAATTATCATTTAGCTGTTTAGAAGATTGCTGGAATTTTTTGCAAGAAATTAGACGTGAAACTTTGGAGACAAACTGTGTATGACAGCAGTAATCAAAAATTCAAGATTGCTCATTGATTATTACATCTGCGTTACGCCTTCTTTTACAAGAAAAAATAAAAAAAAAAATAAATGAATAAAATAATATTGATAATTAAAAGAAAATTTGCAATAGGAAAGTAATTAAAAATTTCTGAAAGATAATTTCAAAAGTTATGCAAAACTGACCTTGGTCTTTTATTAAAACGAATTGTATCATTTAAAAACACAGGCAATGAACATACAGTGTCTCACAAAAGTGATGGGACACATGTGCTTTACAAAAGGAAACTGTAATAAAATAAATTAAAAAATATGTAAAAATTTTTTGTGGGTGTGTTTCATACTTAAATTTAGTAACAATTATTACATAACATACATTTTCTCAAAATATTAAAATATTAATTTAATAAAAATACAATCGTTTAGAACGGAGGAAAAAATGGCTCACATAAGTGATGGGACACCATTAGATACTACTACTTACTACAATAAAAAACTTTGGGGGGGTATTTTTACTCAAAAGCAATGGGCAATAATTTATAAAATCGTCTGCAGTATTTCTCTCCAGTTTTGGAATTTTTGTGTTTTTTAGCTCTGTGCAGCCATGAATGCTACCGTGACACCAAGCACCGAAAAGAAACTTTGCCTGAAATTCGAAAATCAGTTATTAATTTGCATATTGAACGTAGAAAATCTATTAGAGAAACTGCTTAAACAGTTAACTTGAGTCATTCAACAGTTTTCAATATCATTAAACGATATAAAAAGAATCATATGATTCAGGATAAAAGAATACCTGGCCGACCATCAAAGCTATCCAATGGAATAATGGAATAAAGCGAATTATCGTTCGAAATATTAAAAAAAAAAAAAATCCAAGAATGAGTGCTCCTAAAGTTGCGGTTGATTTACAGGTATTATATGGAGTAATTGTTAATCCTGAGTCTATTAGAAGAGTAATTCGATCTGCTGGATATCACGGTAGCGCAGCCAGGAAAAAATTCTTCGTAAGTGAAAAGAATAGAACACTCAGACTGGCTTTCGCAAAATCCAACATAAATAAGAATTCTGATTACTGGAATGAAGTTATATTTGCTGATGAGAGTAAATTTAATATATTTGGTTCTGACGGTAGGATCTTGGTGTGGAGAAAACCCAGGGAAGAATTTCACAAACAGAACTTGGTGCCAACAGTAAAACATGGTGTAGGAGATGTTATGGTATGGGGGTGTATGTCGTCCGCTGGAGTTGGTAATCTTGTTTTTATTTACAATATAATGCATCAGTACAAGTATATTGACATTTTAAATCTAAATTTGAAATCTTCAGCACGAAAATTGAACCTTATAACGATTTTAAATTCTACCAGGAGAATGACCCCAAGCACACTGCTTTGAACGTTAGACTCTGGCTGCTGTATAACTGTCCTGAAATAATAAAAACACCACCACAATCTCCAGACTTAAATCCCATAGGGAATATTTGGCAAGAATTGGAATCAAGAATTCGTAAACACACCATTTCTTCAAAACAACAATTAAAATCGGTGCTTCAAGAAGAATGGCGTAAAATCACTCCAGAAATCACAAAAAAATTAGTCGAATCCATCCTAAGAAGATTAAATCATGTTTTAAAAGTAAAAGGAAATCCAACAAAATATTAAAACCTTTTAAAAAGTAAAATTTTTGGATAAATATTTGATGGAATGAACTAACTTTGAACTGACTAATGAACTGAATAATAATGAACTAACTTTTCTACATATGTTATGTAAATGCATTAATTCCCTGCCAAAAATGATAATTTCATTTCGAGCAATAAAGAACTTTGTAAGATGTAAAAGGTCTGTAGAAGCATTAGATTATTTTGAAGTCGGTGACGTGAAAGATGTTCAGTGCCCTCGCTGAGGCTCGAAACCTGAACCTCTCGAGAACGTGCCGATATGCTTACAATTACACCAGGAAGGCATGCAGAAACGAGGGAGAAAATACCTATGGCATAAACACTTTGTGGACTTGAGGTAATGGCTAGTTATTGAGATTGACCGCGTCAGAACAGACTGGTTACGCGAATGTTTTAGAAGTATTGCGAGATTTTACAGTGGATCAATAAAATGAGATACTGGTAAAAGACCTGTTACGTTTCCGATACAGAATACATAATTATCCTAAGGCCATTTAATGATAATGATAGTGATTAATTAATGATAAAGTGCTATCATTGAGTGTTTTATAATATATAAACATTCAATTTGACATGAAACTCAAGTCGTCACTTCAAGAAACTCTTAACAACACTTTAGATTTTCCTCCAAAATAACTGTATTACCATGATATGTACTACTGCACAATCACAGGAAGAAAGCATTGTATGAAACTCTGCCAAACTATTTAATCTACAATTAATATAAAGAAAAGCACGCATCTGATGAGTTTCAAGAACATACTCTTACTTTACTTCTACTCTTAAAAAAAAAAAAAAAAAAATATCGAGTAGTTACAAGTTTTTTTTTTTTTTTTTTTTTTTGTGTGTGTGTGTGTGTGTGTGTAGGATATATAAAACAGGAAATAAAGGATAAAATGTTTAGCATTTCAAAATAATATGCATTTATACATGTCGATACAGTTAATAATATGAATGGACACTTTTGGATTATATTATGTGCTTTACGCTCCAAGGTTACGGAATAAAACAAAAATTTTATTATGTCTTGTGAAGATGTCACCATACAAGTTGCAACTTGCATTCAACTCCATTAAGACATGGAGGACTGTCAGAACTCATCATTTTTTGTTTAAACATGTTCTATGCATTTTTCGAAGGGGGGATAACTAACTTGACCTAGACAACCAAGTAAGAAGTGGAATTTTATTCATTCTTGCAGAAGGCTCATATTATTGCTACAGTACGAGAAGTAGCACACTGTACTACTGAAAAACTACATCAGCATCAGAAATAGGCGCCGCAAATAGGAAAGTGTGACTGCTCGTAGAACATCACTGACGTATCGAGTACTCGTTATGGTGCCTTGAACTCCCGTAACGATTAGAACTCCATAAGAGATTATTTCTTATGAAATCCATTAGCACCCCGTACGATAATAATTTTCGTTGACATAATAGTAGTATAAAAATGACAGTTCTGCAACAGGAGGGTCAGAGGGTCAGGGGGCGTGGTCAATGACGTCACACAGAGGGCGGGGTCAAAGGCAACGTCATCACACTAGGAGGCGTGGTTTCGAGTGGAATTGAGTTGTTCGTAGACTACTGATTGAGTTGTAGACCTCCTGCTTTTCA
The DNA here is from genome assembly GCF_044657685.1 of Stegodyphus dumicola. Classification (NCBI taxonomy): domain Eukaryota; kingdom Metazoa; phylum Arthropoda; class Arachnida; order Araneae; family Eresidae; genus Stegodyphus; species Stegodyphus dumicola. The sequence continues at coordinate 63,756,889 of NC_140778.1, read as the reverse complement.
TTTAATGTTAGTTTTTTTATATTGGCAACGGGAAATATTTTCTGCATCTTAATTTTGATGATATAACGATGCTGCCCTCTATTAATGAAAAAGTGAATTATATGTTTTAGAAATATATTTTTTAAGTCTGGTGTTAAAATTATTCAATGCGCGACTCTGAAAACAATGTAAAAGAAACAAATATAAAAAAGACTTTCCTTTAATGATAGTTCATCATGTCATGTAAATGAAACTACAAGATAATTTTTTTTTATTACTCAATTTTATTCTGATACTTTTATCCTTTCTAGTTTTAAATGAAACTTTAACTTATTTCTTAGGTTTTCTGTTCATAATAACATATTCATTTACTGTCATATTTTTTTAATACTTAACGTTTCTAATTTGTAATATTTTATTTAATTTCCACATACTATTTTTTTTCATACCTTTCATAAATTTCAGAATACCTGATTTTTAACTTATATATTATATTTCACAAACGTTCCCGCACATGCTGTTTATTTGTTACACTACTTAATTTTAGATGCAATTTCACACTTTTATTTAACGTTACAATGTTCAATATATTCTGAATTTTAACTTCATTTACTTTTTTTAAACCATTCTAGTATTCTATACACACTTTAACTTAGTGGTATGAAATTGTATTTAAAAAGAAACGTTTATTTTTCATGATCTTAGTTCTTTTACTAAATTTTCTACACAATTTCTAATTTCTTTCACGTGTTTAACAATATCTTCCTTACATTACCGAATATTTAAAAAAAAAACTTAAGTCTATAACTGTTAATTGCTTTTCTTACGTTCATGATTTCCCTTCTGTGTTTATATTTCTTAATTCTAGCTTAACTTATTTATTATAATGTTTTTATTTCTGTCTCATCACTCGTAATTCCAACATTTTATCCCTTTTTATTCATTTTAACGATATGGATTGTTTTCATTTACTCCATATTCAAATATTTCCTTACAATTTTTATAATACTTGTTTTATTCCTCGATCATAATAGATCATCTACAGGTTTTACTCAGAAATTTCCATTCACAACTTTTCAGTTTAATACCATTTATATCTAAATGCATTTCTTTCTCATATAGTTTTACGATCTTCAAAGTTTCTAACATCATGTTTAGTTTTAAATCCCTATTACCTTTATGTGTGTTCATAATTTTCATTTCTAATTTTACAACCACGTTCAGTGTTTCATCCACACATACCAAAATATTTCTTACATCTTCTGATATTTAGTCTATGTCATATTTCAGTACTTCAAATGAATTTACACTGCTCACACTATTATTTTTTCATGTTTGAGAGACACTGACTATACTAATTTTACTATTTTTTCTACACTAATTGCATCTATGTCAGCACTCATGATAAACTAGCAATTGTTTTGCATCACATGCATAAAGAAATTCTTAAAACTAACTTTTTCAATATCGTATTCAAATTACTGTTTTCCAGATGGGAAATACCAGTATTCTTTGGTTTTACTCTGTTACATTTTTTTAAATTTTAACATCTTACTTTTAATTCTAACATACATCTTTCAAACAGTTTTTTCTTTTAATGATAGCCTTACCTTATTTGTTCAAATTAATTCTTTAATTCACCTTCTTTACTACCTTTCAATACCTTCATAATTCGCTATGCAAACGCAATGTCTTTCACTGACATTCTGTTTAATAATACTACAAGTTTCCTTAATTGACAAAAAGCGAATCATTTCTCAGTTCAAAATAGAACTACTATATTTTTACCTTCATCCATTCAAGACACCCCTTAACCTGTAACTGACGTAGCGATAGGAAAGGAGACTCTTATCATATGCTCTTTCGACATTTGAAGTTTCTAGAACTTCTTTGACAAGTATATCAATACCATCAGAAAATATACTTAACATTTTTACCCAGTTTAAAGGCAACATACTGTTATAAGAATGGTTTTAGTTAAATTTATCAGACAAATAAACACATTTGTGCTAAATAGGCATAAACATTTAGATTCAGAATATTTTTTTTAAATCCGATGTAAGACTTGAATTTCAGTCATGATACGGATTGTCTCTTGATTTTTTGTTTACCTTACACTAATAGAAAATTTTTATTTTACAAGTTCAGCTTTTAATGAAATAATCAAAAACTACGATACACCTGGTGTTTTTAAGAAAAGGAACTTTGATATATTTCTGGAAATGTAAATTCTTTTAGAGTTTTTTTCTTTCAATAACGTTGATTTTCATTACTTTACTAATTTCAATAATTCTCTTATTAGCTAATATGAATGAAAGAAGATTGTCAAAAATGTGACACAGTATAATTCTTACGAACATATGTACCTTTACCAGCATACAGATATTACCGATTGAAATGAAGAAAGATACAGATATTTTACTCCAATCTACATTAAATTAAAAAAATATTTAAACTTTCATACATTCCAAAGAATAAACGAAAACTCAATAGATATTGTCATGTTTGTATATATGAGATAAAAGTTTTATGAATGGTATTTAAAGTAATGCTTAGAACTTCATAAAAGCGAACATTCACTATGTTAATACACATATCATCAGTTATTTACATAATTCAATGTAATAATAATCATTACATGTACTATATGCATATATATTTAAAGTTTAATTGTCTTACAATTGAATAATTAACTATTGAGAGAAAGAGGTTCATATCTTACACTATTTAATTCACATGGAACAAATTTTTCCATCAACCACATTGAACCGCGTTTATTAAATTCGCCAAAGCTCTTTTATTTCTGCATTTTCACACTCACGACAAATTTTAAATGAAACTATTGATTACCATTTCAAACACCGATATCATAACTCAGTGTAAAACTACATCATAACTCATTTTTTCCCTACTAACTACAATTTTATATATTCAAGAAGTACATCTAAGACATGATCATTTTCTATGTTCTAGCAAATCGATTCAATTGCGAACATACTATTAAGACTTGCGATTTTAGAAGACTTGCATGTATTAACGATGTCAACGTTTCTTCGTTTTTATAAGATTCACATCAAATCATGTCGCATTCGAATGTGGTGTAAGAGATCACTTTTTCTTTTAAACACTTGTAAACAATGGATGCAATTTATAAGAAGAGAAGTATCATGCTGTTTCAAAACATCATCATCAGCATATTTCTGTTTCTTTTGACACCGGCAACATTTAAAAAAAAAAAATTCGTGAGATATTCTTCAAATTCTGTTTTACTTGAAAAAATGTCCGAACATTCAATACGATGTAAAGATTCATATTGTTTTAAATTCTTATGCTCACTAAATATTTTTTATCATGATTTAGTCTTAAAAGTAACTTTATAAGTTTTCATATCCTTTTTACATGAAAAGAACTTGTGATTATTCACTACAAAATTCTAAGACGAGAAGCTTCGCGACTTTTCAAACTATAAACTTAAATTTCTTAGGACATACACTACATCTGATGTTTCTTTCGTGAGATTTCAAATATCTCTTCAGATTACTCGTATTCAAGAAACCTCGCAAATATATCACATAAGTTCAGCGAATAATCGCTTCATAAACTCTTAAATTTTCAACACGAGTGAATCACTTGAAGCATATACTGCACTGTAAACATACAATACTTAAAAAAATTGTTATAAAAAATAAAAATACATTCATTTCACCAAGAAGCTTTTCTATTTAAATACATTTATTTATTTCCAAAGAACAAGTTTCTGTATTATACATGTGGTTTTCCCCATGTGTAACGTGTATACGAGCCAGTTTCCCTTAGAAAGTTTTCCACGAAAGGCATCCCTCCCCTTAGGCAGATAGCCCTTGTGTGCTTTGCCATAATTAAATACACACACACTGTATTATACATAAAATATACTTAGAATTTTCTTTCATTAGTTAATATCAAATTAACAACAATATTCATTTACTGACATTTGATATACATGTTTGCTTTAAAATTAAAACTAAAATTTCAATATATTTCTATTAAAAAAACATAAGGAAAAAAAATACTCATAACATCAACCAAAGACAGAAATTTAAATAGAATAGCTGTACTTATATTAGTGCATTTTTATAATCTTCATAACATTTCGATTCAAAAAACCTATCACAAAATAAATGAAAAATTTTTTTCTGCCTTAAAGAATCTCTTATATTTTTAAAATTAATACATAAAAATATATCTTCACCAATATCTTTAATTCTATTATCAACACTTATTATAATGCAATCATGTCTTGTTTGTGAAGGATGATTTACAATGCAACCTTCGCATTTAAATAGTTTTTTAATCACTGAATTTAATTCAGTTTTGATAGAGTTTATGAGTTCTTTAAAAAGTTCATCATCATCACTTGCCATATCCGAACAATTGTTTTTACATTTGATTTGCAACGGTAAAATAATTTCAAAAATACTTTTATATAAAGTATTAGATACATCAGGAATAATTTCTTTCAATTTTTTTAAAATATCACAGTTTACTTTTAGGTATGTAGGTTTTAGTTTAAAAGAATTTTAATCTTTTTTGAAAACTTGTTGAAAAATACACTCACCTTCTTTGTTGAAAACTACCAACTCATTATTGCAAATTATGCTGGCACTCGTATAGACAAGATTAAATTCATATATTTTTGAGGAAAATTCTTGCCATGTTGCAGGAGTTATAACAACACCGCGTGTAGTAGGGTATAATATTTTATTTTGTTCCACACATTCACGTAGATGAATGTTCATTCTGTTTTCAAACTGATTTATGGACACAAAATATCCCCAACCAAGAGTCCACTGTGCAATCAACTTCGAACTTTCTTTTTTCTGTTCTCGATTATTCGGCATGAAGATATTTTCAGGAACAGACTTCATATAGTGGGCAAACCAGTCATCCTCTGGAAGTTCATCCTCATTATCTTCCAAGCGTCGTTTTTTAATTTTCGAAATTTTTATGTTTCGGAATGTGATACTAATTCTAGGATCTTTAACTTCAGGTTGAGAGGGTATTCCGTGCATGCAAAATTGATTCGTTGGGGGTTTCATTACAAGGAGAGTTCCATGAGTTAAGTCCACGCTTCGAGATGTGAAATTTCGCCTGGTAAATACCATTTGACGTTTTGCACCTAAACTGATGATAGGTATATCACTTTCAGGTTCGAGACAAGTTTCATTGTCTTTATGCGTTGAAATTTTCGCCACTCCGTCAGGATAATAGTTCAATAAAGCAAAATTATATTTTTTGCCAGTTATCGTTTCAACATAATCTTTTACTTTTAGAAGAGTTTGAGTCCATGGTTCTGCACAAATGCTCGTTCCAGAGAATTCGTAACTAAGTCCTTCATCACCAAAACCGAGTACTTTTCTTCGTGGAACATGCTGAGTCCCATTAATTTCAAAACTAATATTTTTAAAATCATAATTTGATAGTTCATCTAGCAAAATATCAGCTTCATTTCGTGAATAAAATTCTTCGTATAATTCCACATTTAACTCTGTATCACATATATTCCTCATATTCGCTTTTGAATCTAACGACAATTCTGAATGATATAGAAATACGTAGCATTCTTAAATAGCAAAAATTATCTAAAAAATACATTAACGAAATGATTTCATCAACACTTATCGTAATACATTCTTGTCATGTCTTGTTTGTGAAGCCAGTCTTTCCGGCGTCATATGTGTAAAAATAATCATGATAGGATAGTGGGAAAGACTTATAGTGTCCTAATGTTGTTATTCTGAACCTCGATATTACATATATGCATAAGGAGAATCTTAAAAGCATCATCCACTTATCATGATAGAGTAATGGAAAATTTCTAAAACTCTGATAATCATACGCGAAAGAATGCATTATCTTAAGGTTTTTGTTGCTATTCCAAGTTTGACAATACATACAGAAGTGAAGGAAGACCCTTGATAAGCGCTGCACGTTATCTTGTTACGTGAAGTCTACAGCGCTACAGCGCTCATGATAACGTGAAGTCTACAGCGCTAGTAGTAGATATTGTGCCGATAAGAAAAAGGGCGGCAAATTATGAAATAATTGATGGACTTCTCTTTTATACAAAAACTACCAACGAAAATCACGAGTTTAGGCCGGTTATTCCAGCAAGCCTTAGATTTAGTATATTGGCAGAATTGCCCGATTCTCCTATTTGCGACCATTTGGGCCAGCGAAAAACAGTCCAAAGAGTTCGCGAGGCATTTTTTCCCCCGAACTGCAAAAGTTTATTAGGACGTATGTCAAGTCATGCCCAACATGCCAATTTAATAATTACATTAATTATCGCCCGGCCGTGTTCTTAACCCTTTGAGGGGCGGTATATAAAATAATTTAAATTGTAGTAAAATTTTGCATGAACTACAACTTATGGACTCTAAGGACACAGAATTGAGACTTAAAAAAAATCTACAGCGAAATCCTGAATTTTGAGAGCCTTTTTTCCAGGTAGCTGCCAACTGCTAATTTTTGTTTTTTAAATTAATTTTGCGTACTTTTTATGTGCTTCTGTAGTGATGAGTGCTTGAATATAGTTATGTAAGTCTGAAGACAAAAAGTTTTAAAATTTCGGTAGAAATTTAAAATTTTAAAAATAAAATTTATGTTTTTATGCACTTTGAGGATGCAACCCAGCTGAGCATACTTACGTAAAATATGGGTAAAAAGCTTTTCAAAATGATTTAAATTCAATATTATTATTTTATAAAATATATATATATATATAACACTGCATGCGTAAATCTTATCATGCTGTAACTGAACTAGTATAATATTACAAGCAGATGTAACTCAGCCGAAAATTTACAATATTGAAGAATGAAACGCTATGACTCAGCTGAGAAAGTATGCTGCATTTTTTAAGTTGTATTTTATGCTTTAGATAATATGCGGAAAAAATCCATACTTCATACTATGATACGAAGAATCCCCCCTCCACGCGTACGTACTTTAGATGATTGAGGACCGTAAGCGTCCCTTTTTTATTTTTTGTAAATATAGGTTGTAATATATCTTTTTGTCAGGAAGAAACGCCGTTAAACAATTTTATTATTTGATACACCTTAAAGCTATTCTTTGGCTCTTATTCCGATTTTTAACCCTTTTGGCTTCCTAGGGGCTCCTTTTCAACTTTTGGATAAACATGGCATCTAAACATTTTGGCATCTAAAACGAGCCTTAGAAATATTTTCCCTCCTTTCGACAACTGTGAAAATTTATTTCGGAAACAACCTATTTGTATTAACCAGAGGGCAAATTTCTCTAGTCTTTCATCTGAAATTAACAAAGAATTAAAAAGAATTTCCCTAAAGAATAAAAGCATTCCTTCAAACCAGCAGTTTTTGTGATTACACTATGAGATGGAACTTAAGTACATTTCCATTTTATGCGAGCTTTCCCTTTGTGTGATCCTATCACACCTCACAAAGAGAAGAAGGCGTGACTCCCGAATGACAAATTGGTTGTCAATCACCTCTTTTCATTTTCCTTGCATTCTAGGATTTTGGAGAACACGAAGCAACGGGTGTCTTTCTGGGGCTAGCATGCGACATTTAACCCCCACAATTGTGTAAAGTTTTGACCCCAGATGGCAATTTTGAAATCGATGAGTCTTTCTCTTGGGAAAGGGATAAGTGCTGAAATAAAAATTTTAGCCAAACGCAGACTGATGAAACGAGCTGAGTACACAAAGAATAAATGAAACTATTATACTTGTATTCAGTCCTAGCGCAGGGTCTGTAAATTCCTCATTCCTTCATGAACATACTATTTAATCCTGAACGACTTATAAATTAAACATGAAAAATTATTACACCATAAACTGTTATAATAATAAAGAAATTCTGTCATGTCACAGAGTAGAAAAGGAGAAGACTGGTGCTGCTATCTATTGGCGTGGTACCCTCAGTGTGGGCACCGGTATATATTATATACCGGTTTTAAAATCGTATAAATAATCTTTTGTTAATTATCACTCCTGACTGAAATGAAGTAAATATGTAAGATTCAGCATGTGTACGTCATATATTTGCAGATTTTGAATTTTTTCTTTCCATCTAATAGAATTTATTAGTCTTCCAACATGATACCTTGGGACGAGGTATATTAATTTCATAACTGAAAAATACTGAGCATTCACAGGGTGATGTTGCCATTTAGAATCAAAAGCAAACACTAGACATTTACGATTATAGCTTTTGGTGTAGAAAAATTAGCATTTTTTCGGACGCTAAAAAATTGACAAACAACCGGTATATCGGTGCCCTTCAAAGGGTTAAATAGTGTTAAATCAGAATTCCCAAATGAAATAATAGGGATCGATTTACTTGGACCTTACCCCAGAAGTAAATTTAACAAAAGCCGATATCTTTTAGTTCTAGTGGACCATTTTAGCAAGTGAATGAAATAATAGGGATCGAGTTACTTGGACCTTACCCCAGAAGTAAATTTGACAAAAGCCGATATCTTTTAGTTCTAGTGGACCATTTTAGCAAGTGGTTGGAACTGATTCCGTTAAAACGTGCTTCTGCTAAAATAGTAGTGGATTCAATTTTAAACAAGTATATTTTAAAGCATGGGGCGCCGATAAAAGTTATTTCCGATAATGGTCCCCAATTTGTTAGTAATATTTTTGAGGAAATGTGTGTAAAACTGGGCATATGCCATTTAAAAATGGTCCCGTATCGTCCGCAGTCAAACATAGCGTAACGGGTTAACCGAAACGTAGTTAAAATTATTCGAAGCTTTATCAAAAATTATCACGCTACCTTGGACAACCATATAAATGAGTTTGTATATGCTCTTAGAACGGCCAAACACGATACAACGTTGAAAACACCTGCTGAACTTTTTCTTGGAAGAAAGATTTTGACACCCTTAGATAAACTCTTCTTTGTCCAGGAAAGGGCACAAGAATTTAAAATGACCGATATTCAAAAGTTGATAGATGAAGCAAAAGGGAATTCTGAAATAGCCCAAAGAAAACAGAAATACTATTGTGATCAGAAGAGAAGAGAGGTGAATTATAAAGTCGGAGATGAAGTCTTGAAGATTAAACATGCCTTTATCGAATGCCCCAGAGGAAAAAATGGGGAAATTCTTTCCGCGTTTTGAAGTAAATATCCTTTCCTTGTTGAGAAAATCACCCAAGCAGTGGTAGTGTTAAGAGTCAATAATGGCGAAAAAATTACTGCTACTGTGGACTAACTGAAGCCATATTATAATCGTAATAGAATGAAAATCTTTGAGGAATTTTTGCAGGATCCGGGTAGACCCGACTTCCACGGAGGACTTAACTCAGCGGCAACAACCACAACCGGCAACAATTGCAACGAGGGGTCAGAAACAAAAAGCCCCTTATCAACAAAGAAGAAATAAGAGGACGAAAGTCGCCGTGGATCAAGGAATAAAGAGGAAGAGCGAAGGGAATAGGACTTCGAGCAAAAATAAAAGACCAAAGAAGAATGGACAAGGCCAAGCCAAGGCAGTAAAGAGGGGAGCGGAAAAGTCAGAAAGGACCCGGAAAACCAAGCAGCCCCAGTTGTAGCCTTATAATACAGTTCCTGAATACAGCAGGAGGCCGGAGCAACGACGAACAAGGTTCCAGCAGCAAAGGAGAAATCCACCGAGGGGTCCAGGGAGGTCATCGACTAAACGCCCAGCAGACAGCAGAGCAGCCGAGAGGCGGGAGTAAATGTCCCAGACTGGAGCCTAACTGTCTTAAACGAAAGCGTGTGATGGACACCAGTGGTGGCCGCCCCAGGTCAAGAAGGAAGTTAAATCAAACGGAGCTCTTCGAAACCTTCAACGACTGGGTTAAAGAAGCGAATCGATGACTACAACAACAGATAAGCAGCATTTCTCATTCTAACGTTTAGTTAATTTCCAGGTATTACTGCAAGCTGCAGAATCTCTTTTTACCTCAAGCGAGGTTGACTTTTACTCCAAGTGGGCGATAAACGCTTACTTATTTTAAAAGTTGTTTTGGTTTAAAATTACTTAATATTTCTAAGATATACTGTGAAGTATTGCGAAGATATTAGTTTTGCAATGAATTGCTATGAAAATGTTAGCTAAATGTTTTTATAATACTTTGTCGAAAGACTTTTAAATTTTTTTTATTAAAAGTCTGTAGAAGTAAAGCACAATTTAGTCTAGACTATTGTCCCAGTAGAATGCGATGTTAAAAAAAGAAATTTGGAAAAAAATTTTAATTTTTGCTTGAATGATTATGTGTGTAAAGTTACAGGGTAGGAAAACAAGTCTTCGTTACCTAGCACTTATTGTTATTATGTTTTACTAAAGTATCTTCCCTTCCAGATGTTGCTGGAAGGAGTGTGCGAAAGACATAAACGCAAAACAGATGAAGATGTATGTAAAGTCCAATCCCTTTCTGAATATCTTGAATGTATATGAAAAAGTAAAATGCAAATTGAATATTAATATTATCACCTTTAAAAAACACCCAAATGTTTCGTTTATTACTCTCTTAAAACTACGTAATAATTAAGGAAAAAAGAAATTATTTAAAATAATTATTAGTTGCATGCAGTTGAAGAATATAGGAAAATGCTGAAGGTTTTAAAGATTTTTAATTAATGACAAAAATACAGAAAATCGGAAATAATACGAAATGTTTCAGCAATATCTCAGAAGGAATGAAAGTTGCACCAGATATTTGTCAGAATATAATTTTAGTGATAGCAGTTTAATCAGTCTGCATTGAAATTCCGGTGATAATCAGTGACATACAGATTTACGTTACTTAGGTTAAAAATGCGTAATAATTTAAAATATAACCGGGTAAATTTTAAAACCAATTTATTTGAAAACTAGCAGCTTCGTTGCGAGCCTTCGTCTGGCTTTTAAATGTACCTGAAAAATGGCTGAAGGGAACTCCAAACGTTAAATTTAAAAACTGCGTAGGATTTTACTCTGCAGAACAACTTCATAAAAAAATTATTACGTATAACAAAATTACAATGAAATAAGCAATGTCCCTTAATACAAATATTAATTATCCTAATAAATAAATTAACCAAATTCCCTTTGCAAAATCTTAAGAACTCAAATGGTATAAAGGAGGTTAAGAACTTGCTTTCCTAAAAAAATTAGTCAAAACTTTTCAATATCTTAAAAACAGTGAAATGAACAATAAATAAAATAAAGGAATGCAAAAAACAAAAAATTCTGAAAAGCAAAGTATAATTAATGATATTTTATCTTATGTTTTCAAGGGAAAAAATTACAATGAAACAAGATATATCTCTTAATACAAATATTCATTATCCTAATTAAAAAATTAACCAACTTTCCGTAGAACAAAAATTCTGCAAAACTTTTCAATATCTTCTAAACAGGGAAATAAGCAAAAAATAATATGAAAACAACTCAAAAAACATAAAGTTCCGCGCAGAATTTTACTCCACACAACAACTTTATCAAAAAAAATCAATAAAAATATATTATATTTATATAAATATAAAAATGAAATATACCAATCTCTTAAAAACAGTGACATAAATACGATAAAAAATTGTTGCCAAACCCATATTTCTAAAAGGATGAAACTATTCAAAATGATGCGATTTCATCAAAAATCTATCAACAACAATAAGACAGGAAAATTGTTGCCAAAATCACATTTTTAAAGATGTGAGATGTGCGAAGTGTACTCGGAAGCTTCATTTAAAAATATTTTTAAAGGTACAAAATATTATCAGTTTTCCAAAATTCCTTTTGTAAAAGCAGTCGCAAAGATGAAAGTTTAACGTGTCCAAAAATCAAAGAAAAATAAACTGTACATTTTTAAAAATAAGTTTTTTTAGAAAAAATCCCATTGAAAAAGTGTTAAGCTGCCTTTGTTAAATAAATTCGTATTTAATCGATTTATTGAAACACGAAATTTATTTTAAGTTCGTAAAATAGCTAAGTGCCTACGTTTCATGACGATGTAAAAATGGAGTGTGTAGAGTAAAATCTCGCTTTCCTATAGCCCATTATGTTTCAAAATGACACGATTTCGTCACAAAACATGAAATAAAAAAAATTCGAATTTCGAAAAAATCGCTTCGCTGGCCCTTGTCTGGACACACCTATGTACCAAATTTCGTAGCCGTGGGTCTGTTAGCTTACGCGCAGCGCGAACGAAAGGCGCACACACACAGACTCTTTCTTTTATTATATGTAGAGAAGATATGTAGAGATAAGATTGTTTAAGGAAGGAAACTTTTAAGTTTCGCAGCTGTACCCTGACCCTTAAGACGGTCATCACGGAGAGTCTAGCATTTTGCAATTCTCTTGAGAGCTCACATCTACCGAACAATATCTAGTGAAATTGAGCTCACTTAGCGGAATCATTGAAGTAAAATTCTGGGAGGGATGGGAAATAACAAAAGAACTGCTTGACAATTTTCAGAGGTTTAGGGTTATTTTCGCGACATTTTAGGGAAGTTGGGTCCAAAACTAGCGACAGTTTTAAAGGGATTCGCAGAAAATTACTCGACAGGTTAAGGGTTAAATGACTGTTTAGAAAAGGGCCCAAAGTATTTGGAATTAATACCGAGTATTTTAAACAGATTTCGCCTAGGTAAATACGGGGTTATCTCGGATATACGTAAGGCCTTTTTGCATATAGATTTCTGTCTTAGAGATAGAGCCTTTCTTAGATTTCTCTGGTGGGAAGAAGGAGATTCCGAAAAATTGAAAATATATTGACATAAGCGCGTTGTGTTTGGCGTTAATGCCAGTCCTTTTTTCTCGCAGCCACACTGAATTATCATATCGAGAATGTTCCTGAACATCAACAAGAGGTAGCTAAGAAATTAAGGGAATCAATGTACGTCGACAATTGTGTGGCCAGCATTGATACTATTGAAGAACTAAACACTTTCATTAATGTGTCGAAGGAAATTATGTCGACTGCTAAATTTGATTTAAGGGGATGGTGTTACAATGAACCTACTGGTGAAACTTTAAAAGTAAATCCTTGCAATGAAGACTCCGATAAAACCGTATCAGTTCTGGGGTTGAAATGGAATTTATCAAATGACAATTTGTCCTGTGACTTTAAAGATAGTTCTGTGAAACAGCATGTCAGCAAAAGGAATATATTGTACACAGGATTTTTGACTCGATTGGGTTTACAGCTCCTGTTACTCTGATTCCTAAGCTAATGCTTCAAGAATGCTGGAAACAGAAGATTTCATGGGATAACAATTTACCTAAAAGCATTCCTGACAAATTCAAAAGTTGGAAAAATAAATTGCACAATTTGAAAAAATAGCTATACCCAGAAGAATTTTTGCTGACTTCGAGAGAATTTCCGATTTATCTTTACACGTGTTTTGTGACGTGAGTAAATCTGCTTATGCCACATGCATATTTATGCGAAGCTGTAATGAAAATTTCGTTACATGTCAGCTCATCTCAGCTCGATCCAGAGTGGACCTATCAAGCCGATTTCCATACCACGACTAGAGCTCTTAGCTTGTACGACTGGTGCTAGACTGGCACAACGTGTTAAGGAAGATTTGAGACTAGAAAGCTTGCCTATTTATTATTGGAGTGATTCTATGGATGCATTATTTTGGATAAAAAAAGAATGAAAACTGGGCCGTTTTCGTTCACAATAGATCGAAAGAAATCCGTACTCTAAGTAATCCTCTACACACTCCATTTTCACATCGTCATGAAACGTAGGCACTTAGCTATTTTACGAACTTAAAATAAATTTCGTGTTTCAATAAATCGATTAAATACGAATTTATTTAACAAAGGGAGCTTAACACTTTTTCAATGGGATTTTTTCTAAAAAAGTTTATTTTTAAAAATGTACAGATTATTTTTCTTTGATTTTTGGACACGTTAAACTTTCATCCTTGCGAATGCTTTTACAAAAAGAATTTTGGAAAAATGATAATATTTTGTATTTTTAAAAGATTTTTTAAATGAAGCTTCCGAGTACATTTCTCACATCTCACATCTTTAAAAATGTGATTTGGGCAACAATTTTCCTGTCTTATTATTGTTGATAGATTTTTGATGAAATCGCATCATTTTGAATAGTTTCATTCTTTTAGAAATATGGGTTTGGCAGCAATTTTTCATAGTATTTCTTATGTCACTGTTTTTAAGAGATTGGCATATTTCATTGTTATTTTTATATAAATATAATATATTTTTATTGATTTTTTTTTTGGATATAGTTGTTCTGTGGAGTAAAATTCTGCGCGGAATTTTATGTTTTTTGAGTTGCTTTCATGTCATTTTTTTGCTTATTTCACTGTTTATAAGATATTGAAAAGTTTTACATGATTTTTGTTCTTCTACGGAAAGTTGGTTAATTTTTTAATTAGGATAATTAATATTTGTATTAAGGGATATAGCTTGTTTCATTGTAATTTTTTCCCTTGAAAACATAAGATAAAATATCATTAATTATACTTTGCTTTTCAGAGTTTTTTGTTTTTTGCATTCCTTTATTTTATTTATTGCTCATTTCACTGTTTTTAAGATATTGTAAAGTTTTGACTGATTTTTTTAGGAAACAAAGTTATTGACCTCCTTTATACCATTTGAGTTCTTAAGATTTTTGCAAAGGGAATTTGGTTAATTTATTTATTAGGATAATTAATATTTGTATTAAGGGACATTGCTTATTTCATTGTAATTTTGTTATACGTAATAACTTTTTTTATGAAGTTGTTCTGCAGAGTAAAATCCTACGCAGTTTTTAAATTTAACGTTTGGAGTTCCCTTCAGCCATTTTTCCGGTACATTTAAATGCCAGACGAAGGCTCGCAGCGAAGCTGATAGTTTTCAAATAAATTGGTTTTAAAATTTACCGGGTTAAATTTAAAATTATTACGCATTTTTAACCTAAGTAACCTAAATCTGTATGTCACTGATTATCACCGGAATTTCAATGCAGACTGATTAAACTGCTATCACTAAAATTGTATTCTGACAAATATCTGGTGCAACTTTCATTCCTTCTGAGATATTGCTGAAACATTTCGTATTATTTCCGATTTTCTGTATTTTTGTCATTAATTAAAAATCTTTAAAACCTTCTGCATTTTCCTATATTCTTCAACTGCAGGCAACTAGTAATTATTTTAAATAATTTCTTTTTTCCTTAATTATTACGTAGTTTTAAGAGAGTAATAAACGAAATATTTGGGTGTTTTTAAGGGAGGTCATATTAATATTGAATTTGCATTTTACTTTTTCATATACATTCAAGATATTCAGAAAGGGAATTATAACATGAAACCGTTTTCAGTATCATAAATTTATGGATTCAAATTAAAAATTCTTGCTTTCCTGTCCAAGAAACACTAGTAAATTTTATCTGAAATAGGAAGGATGAGACATATTAATAACAAAGAAAGCAATTAATTTGGAAGTCAAAGAACAAAAATCAGCGTTATATTTTCAAATTTTCACAGGACTAGTTTCGATGGTTTTACCGAACCATCATCTTCAGCTTCAAAAGCGCAAATGAACGAGATAAGATATAATGAAAATTAGATTGTGAAAATTTGAAAATATAACGCTGATTTTTGTTGTTTGACTTCCAATTTAATGTTTGTTCGGCTTGTTATTGTATCTTAATTAAACAAAGCAATGTTGTTACTTATTAGCTTACAATATAATTTATTCAATATGGTATTTTTGTAAAGAAAGAGTGTCGCTGTACATTTGGTAAAGTATAAATAAGCATTTCATTTAATAATTATAAAAGTTATTAATTATTTAATAATTAATCATAAGAATATGAATAATTAAATATTTTTTCGGAAATATATTTTCCGGCGATATTTTTTTTTTTCTAGGGATCCCAGCATACATTTTTGAAGCATTATGCTCTAAATAAATGTCTTGTTTAAACATAGCATTTATTGTTGACAAATCTCCAACCAAAGGAAATACCTTACTAGGGAGGATATTCAAACAACAATTTTTATTAGAATAAATATTTTCGTTATTTTAATACTACTAATAATATACAAACATTAGTTTAAGTTCACTATAGTTGAGTGAATAAGATTGCTGGATGTTGGTATTTTGTTGTTGGCAAACGAACAGTTTAGCTGCTTGTGGTATTTATGATTTTCTCGATGCGTAACGTGAATTCAAGCCAATTTTATTTAGAAAATTGCCCACGAAGGTGTTCTCTTAAAGCAGATACCCCATGACTTCTTAAAAACTGTAAAATATAATCTGTGGATATTTTCCGTTATACGATAACACGAAGAAAATGATTTCCTATACGAAACATATGATCAGCGCTGTTATTGCCCGCCGTTTAATTAAATGCATCCATCTTATTCCTTACAATTAATTTTCCTTTTTCAAAGAAAGTTTAATTTTAGTAAAATGTACTATTTACAGTGTGTCATTTTATTTTGCTCGTTTTTTATGCAAATATTCAAATTCAGATAGATATTGCGTAAGTTCAGAAAGCCAACTAGTCTCCAAGCGGTAAGATAGCTGAGCACCGGTAAATTTTAGCGGCTGCATGGGAGTTTTAGGGTTTTTCATAAGTACAATTAATTTTGAATTAACAGTTTGTTTCCAACAAAAAAAAATCTACTCTGAAGACTTCCTTTCCCTTAGACAAATAGGTCCTGTGTGCTTTATCATAATCCAAAATCTTAAGCGTATAAATCTTTTATCATAGCCGATGATGACGATAAAATATTTTCTATCTGATGTGTCATGTTAGCATAATTGTATATTTCTAACGAAAATTGTTTGGCTCATGTTACCCTATAATGAAAAAAAGATTCAAATCGGTTTTTAGCTTAAACAGTATTTTCATTATTAATTATATCACGAATTTTATCAATAGTATTCTTAGTATTAATTGCAGGCATGTATTCAAGAATATAATATACACAAAGCTGTGTCTAATGATTACGGCTAATTTTTATATAAAATTTTATAGTATAAAAGTTTAGGTTCATAGGTCAGCCATATTTGAAAGAGTACTTGTGTATTATAAGAAAAGAGAGAGAGAAATTTAAGAATAAAAAAATTTACCACGAAGTAATATAAAAATGCAATAGAATACAAAAGCGTACAATACTATTTCATGTTTTGTGGATATACTTGAAGACAGAAACATGTTTCAGCTGTATTCGTTCATCGGAGAAAAACTTTTCCTATGAAGCTATTTTTTTCAAATCTTTCACTATACAAGTAATACAAAAGCAGTATAGGAATTTCTTTTTTTAATACCCAACCGAAGAGCTGAGGGGACGTACAATGATTAACATACAATGGGTGCCTTGAATTATTTTGCTTTACATGCAGTTTCCTTATATATGTAAAACAAAATAAACTTTCACCCATTCCAAGATTTCAAGAACTCACAGAGAGAGAGAGAGAAATATCTATAACAAATTTTATTGCTGTCTAACTTCGGGAACATCTTCCAACTCAAGCTTTCAAGCTTCAAGCTATTCAAATACGAACGCTTCTCAGAAAAGCCATTTGGACCGCATCTGCTTTGTTAAAGAAACCTGCAGCGGCAGCGCCAAACAGGCGATACGGACTTAAAAACTGTACAGAAAAGCGCCAATTGGCGAAACAGTAAACCCGTTTGGCAAACCTACAGGCTGACGGGGAGAGAAGAATTTCCCCCGGCAGTCAAGCGGAACTACTTCAACAAAGGTGTGCGTCTCTGCTTCGCCGAGATATGTAAACTTGTGTACTCGCATCTGTACTGTGCTCTGAATTTCTTAAGCCGTTATAATGTACCCGGCAACTGTTACTTTTCCTTATTAAATTTGATTATTAATTGTAACATGTCTATCTTAACTAAGATTTCGGCTTTCCTAGTTAATGTTAGGGATATTTTCGTATGCACGTGTTACTCACACGTACATCATTGGTGACCCTGTCCCTCGCTCCTTCTGTTTCGATCTCTAATGACTATGTGTCTCAATCTTTGTTTAAAAACTAAAAATATGCCTTATTTTGATGCCAATGCTCTTCCTTATGACTGATAAAGGCTCAACCCTATTTATTTCCTCCTCATTTTATCGTACGGATTACACGTGGTTTATCACACTTAAGGAGGATTTACAGGTATGTGGTCAAATTTTTTTAATTATCTGTGATTGGTCTTAATTATGTTTTTGTGATATGTTTTGCTCTAAAATTATAGTTTTAATTTAATTACTGATTGTTTAAAATTGATCTTTGGGTAATATTCGTGCTCACACTTTTATTGAGATATTGAATGTCTTCATTATTTTATTCTAAATTGATACTGTTTTGATAAGGTATAGTGCAAAACATTAAGTTTACGATTTACGATATATTTATAATTGGCAACCATGCCAGGATCGGAAGGCCAAACCAACGAGGAATCGAATATGGCGGTTCAGGAGCCACAAATCTCACACGTGGCAGTTAAAATTCCCCCTTTATGGAAAAAAAATGTTAAACTTTGGTTTATTCAAGTTGAAAGTAACTTTGCTTTAGCGAAGATTAGTAGCGATAGTACAAAATACAACCACGTGGTTTCTTCGATAGACCCTGAAACTCTTTCCGCAGTATCAGATATTTTATTTAATCCCCCAGCGACGGCTAAATATGATGCCCTTAAAGCTAGGTTAATAGTAGAATTCTCAGATTCGGAAAGCGAGCAAATACGCAGACTTATTTCTGAATTGCATTTAGGGGACGACAAACCATATCACTTATTGAGAGAATTAGGTGGAAACTGTATAACTGACGAATTTTTAAAATCATTATGGCTGCAAAGGTTACCTTCCGAGGTGCATGCCATTTTATCAATAAGTTCGGAATCCTTAGACAATTTAGCAAAAATGGCTCATAAGATAGCTGAAGTGCGCACGCCAACGAACAACAGCGTGTTCGCGGTCCAGGCAGCTTCGGCGAGTTCCCCCAGAAACCCTAACGATTCTGGTTCCCCCCTCGAGGAGCTTAAGGCCTTAAGGAGTGAAATCTCTGCTCTAAGTAAACAAGTCGAGCGACTCTCCCGCGGAAAAACGAGGAATAATTTCCCTCGGGATCAACATAACACAGCACGTAGTTTTTCGCGTGGGCATTCCCGAGAGCGTGTGAACAATTATTGTTATTTTCATTCGCGATTCGGTAATAATGCACGAAAATGTCGAGCACCTTGTTCCTTTTCTCAGAACACTACGGCCCAGGAAAACTAGTAGTAGCGGCTGTCGATCGAAATTCATCGGCAGTCGCGCATTCATGTCGTTTACATGTTTACGATAACAGATTAAATTTAAACTTTTTGATTGATTCGGGCTCGGATGTTTCATGTGTGACACCGACTTCTAAGTTTAAGAAAATGCATCCTGATTCGCTTCAATTATTTGCCGCGAATAATTCCAGAATTTCTACGTATGGAACAAAATTGTTAACTGTGAATTTAGGACTTAGACGAAACTTTTCTTGGAAGTTTTTAATCGCCGATGTACCAGTGCCTATAATAGGAGCCGACTTTTTAAGGCATTTTGATCTTTTAATCGATTTAAAACGAGGTAGGCTTATCGATAATACTACGAAATTAACTCGTATTGGTTCTCTTTCCGATTCTAAAAATTATTTTTCGGTAAAGTTAATATCTGGTGATTCACCATATCACAGAATCTTGAAAGACTTTCCGGAAGTACTGAAGTTAAAATCCGATTCGGGTAAAGTAAAGCATAGTACGGTTCATTACATCGAAACAAACGGTCCTCCTGTGCACAGTAAACCGCGTAGGTTAAGCCCTAAGTTATACGAAGCAGTAAAAAAAGAATTTCAATTTATGATGGATCAAGGTATTTGTAGACCATCAAAATCAGCATGGTCATCACCTCTTCATGTAGTTTCTAAAAGTTCGGGCGACATACGGCCAGTAGGAGACTACCGAAAACTAAACGCGTGCACCGAACCCGACAGATACCCTATCCCGCATTTACAAGACTTTAATAATACGCTTAGCGGAAAGACAATTTTTTCAAAAATTGATATCGTTCGGGCATATCATCATATACCAGTCCATCCAGATCATATACCGAAAACTGCAGTTTGCACCCCATTTGGTCTTTTCGAATTTCCGTTTTTAAATTTCGGACTGTGCGGAGCAGCTCAAACCTTTCAAAGGTTTATGAACGAAATTCTTGGAGATCTAAAATTCGCCTACGTCTACTTAGATGATATTTTGATATTTAGTGATACGGAAGATGAGCATAAATCTCACCTACGTACTGTTTTTGAAAGATTAACTTCATATGGATTGACAATTAACGCTTCGAAATGTGTTTTCGGCGTTCCGGAAATATCTTTTTTAGGCCATATAATCAATAAAGATGGTACCAAGCCTCTGACGAACAAAGTGGAACCGATACTTAACTACCCACTTCCTAAAACGGTAAAAGATTTGCAGAGATTTTTAGGATTTTTAAATTTTTACCGTCGATTTTTACCCAGCGTAGCCCAGAATCAAATACATTTAACTTCGCATTTAAAAGGGGCTAAGAAAAATGATAAGACAATCCTGAATTTGTCTGAGGAAGCGCGGAGTGAATTTCAAAAGTGCAAACAGCTAATCGCTAATGCTGTTCTTTTGGCACACCCGAAGAAAGATGCCCAGTTGGTTTTACAGGTTGATGCGTCAGACTTCGCGATCGGTGGAACGCTATCACAAATAGTTGATAGAAATTTACAGCCTCTCGCATTTTTCTCACGAAAGCTTTCGCAGGCGGAAAGGAACTATAGTGCGTATGATCGAGAGCTGTTGGCAGTTTATGCTGCTATTAGGCATTTTAAGCATATGTTGGAAGCACGGAACTTTTCTTTAATCACCGATCACAAACCGCTCACGTATGCATTCCGACAGCGTTTGGATAAGTGTTCACCTCGTCAGGCTAGGCAGTTAGACTTTATCTCACAATTCACCACTGAAATTCGCCATATAAAAGGTTCGGAGAATATCGCTGCCGACGTACTTTCGCGTATAGAAGCAATAAGCATGCCTAACCCTATCGACTATGAGGAAATCGCTAAAATGCAAGAAATCGACCCAGAATTACAAACATTGCTTAAAGAGTCAAAAGTTCTACATCTCAAAAAACTTACCTTACCGAATTGTAGCTTACCGATATATTGTGATGTGTCAACAGGTAACGCCCGCCCTTACATTCCTCCGGCATTCCGTGAGAAAGTTTTTGCCACCTTGCACAATTTGTCTCACCCCGGCATTCGCGCATCAACAAAGTTAGTATGTTCACGGTTTGTTTGGTCTTCCATCCGCAAAGATTGCGCGAAATGGGCACGGCAGTGCATTCCGTGCCAGAAAGCAAAAGTAAGCAGGCATACTAGAACCCCGTTAATGAAGTTTCCAGACCAATCACAGAGGTTTGATCACGTCCACCTTGACCTTGTTGGTCCCCTACCTCCTTCTCAAAATAATTATTACTGTCTAACTATGATAGATAGATTTACTAGATGGCCCGAAGCAGTACCCTTACCAGACATAACAGCACGCACAGTAGCACAGGCTTTTTATGACCACTGGATTACTCGATTTGGTTGTCCGACTGTTATTACTACCGACCAAGGGCGACAGTTTGAAAGCGGCTTATTTCGAGCCCTTTCCCAATTATTGGGAATCAAGAGGATCAGGACGTCTCCGTACCACCCACAGGCGAATGGACTGATCGAGGAATTCCACCGTCCTTTGAAAGCTGCCTTAAAAGCGCACGATACCAGTGACTGGGTGGCTGCCCTTCCAACGCTGCTGATGGGTTTCCGCGCCGCTCTCAAAGAGGACATAGGAGCAACCACTTCTGAACTGGTGTATGGAAAGACTATCCGTCTCCCAGGAGAGTTTTTCAATCCGACACCTCCGGATGCGTCCCCCAAACAGTTTGTGGAGGATTTAAAATCTCACTTTGCCAGTGTCCGCCCGACCACGACTTCTAGTCACGGCCAGCGAACATGTTTCATTCATCCACGCCTTCACAAGTCCACATATGTGTTTGTTCGAGACGACGGAGTTAGAAAACCACTTCAAACTCCTTATGATGGACCATTTAAGGTGCTAGAAAGACGAGATAAAACGTTTGATCTCGAAATAAAAGGGACTAAGCAAACGATCTCCATAGATAGACTGAAACCCGCTTTTGTAACCATGGACTCTTCTCAAGTTGCTTCCAAGAGTGTGAAAAAAACTTCGGACAATTGTATCACCCGTTCTGGACGATTAAGCCGACCCCCGCATCGGTATGTCACATTTCGTTGACACTGCGGAGGGAGTATGCAGCGGCAGCGCCAAACAGGCGATACGGACTTAAAAACTGTACAGAAAAGCGCCAATTGGCGAAACA
This sequence comes from Stegodyphus dumicola, assembly GCF_044657685.1. Lineage (NCBI taxonomy): Eukaryota > Metazoa > Arthropoda > Arachnida > Araneae > Eresidae > Stegodyphus > Stegodyphus dumicola. The sequence continues at coordinate 63,734,501 of NC_140778.1, read as the reverse complement.
GTAAACCCGTTTGGCAAACCTACAGGCTGACGGGGAGAGAAGAATTTCCCCCGGCAGTCAAGCGGAACTACTTCAACAAAGGTGTGCGTCTCTGCTTCGCCGAGATATGTAAACTTGTGTACTCGCATCTGTACTGTGCTCTGAATTTCTTAAGCCGTTATAATGTACCCGGCAACTGTTACTTTTCCTTATTAAATTTGATTATTAATTGTAACATGTCTATCTTAACTAAGATTTCGGCTTTCCTAGTTAATGTTAGGGATATTTTCGTATGCACGTGTTACTCACACGTACATCAAACCCTTTTGGGGGTAAAATCATCCACTTCATCGGGTTTTTCAAACAAAGCAGTCAGTGGTCCTGTTACTACCTGCTGACCTAGAGAAATTTCTCAGAAACTTTTGTTCGAAAAAAACGAATTTCATATTTTTAAGAATTTCCATTCTGACAGCAAGATTTTGTTATTTTTCATATATAGATGAAAAGAAACTAATTTGTTTATAATAAAGAAGAAAAAAATTAATAAGCTTATTTAAATTTTTACACAGCACCGATTAAGGAGACGAAATTTAATTTTCTTTATAAATATTTTTCTCAGACAATACTTTAGTGTTTTTCAAATTACGAGAATAGCGCGTTAGTGCATGCATTTTCAAATCAGATTTATTTAATTAATATATATGGATATGCCGAACAAGCACACTTTCGCACACATACCCTGTATATTAGTACATACATAAAAATGAAATAAAATTTGAAAACAAGCAATTTAAAAAACTACTGTATTGAAAAATTATTGAAAATTTGTTTTTACCTCATTTTTTTTTTCGTTATATACATTCACTTCAGTTTTTTTATATGCATTTACTTAATTTATTTTCTTATATGCATTTACTTAATTTTATTTTGTTATATGCATCTGTTAGTGTTTTTGAAAAATTTTTAGATTTTTTGAGTATGGCAAAGGAAACGAGATCTATCAGCCGAAGGCAATGAATGTCTCCATGGACGACTTTCTAAGTAAAACGTACTCATGTTCATGTTACAGATAGAAAAATCACAAAATTCAACCAGTTCGTTTGTTTTGGTTCGAATACGAGTCGAAATAGCAATAATCAGATATCTTAGCCAGGAGGCCATTGATTGGATTTGACAGGTTTGCTAACCTAATAAATAGTATTTAATAAATATAATATTATTAAACGAATCGGATTTATAAAAACCAAATAAAATTCTTATATCGAACACAACTAAAACTCGATATAACTTACACTGATAAACTGATGTGTAATAACACTGATAAATTAAAATACTAAACGGAATATACATTAATTCTACATAGATAATTTTTTGTAATTTATTTCGCTGGGAATGTCTGGCCGCAAAATCCTGATTATATATACCCTTATTTTAAGGTTATCACATATCTGATGGTTTGACTTTTACCTCAAAACACAAAGAATCCACAAAATTCAGTAAAATTAATAACTTTATTTCCATGTTGAAAATTCTCTGAATCTTTTCAAATATAAAAGCACACGCGCCAAGCAGTTTGCTTTAAATAAATATATGCAGCAACGAGAAGATGCGCTTTTGACAGCAACTCGTTTCGAAAATCGAAAATTTTTCTAAATGTAAGAGATTTGTCGCTTAACTTAATTTTTCATTAAACAAAAAAACAAAATAGAATCGCATATTATTAAAAGAATTTTATTGATAATTCAGATTCTGAAAACAAGAACATTGTTGTTATAAAAAACAAAGAAAAAATAAACAACATATTTCATTCAACGGGGGCCAACTTTGGCGCATGAACTTTTCAACATAAAAATATTTGAAGCATGTTATAGATAAAGGTTTATTTGATTATGGCAAAGTACTCGATGGTTATTTGCCTAAGGTGAAGGATGCCTTCGTTCGAGGACTGCCTAACGGAAATTAGCTTGCATACATGTTACACATATGGAAAACTAAGAATATCATCCTGGCAACCAGCTCGTTTCCCGGGATTCGAACCCCGGACAGAACCACCAGTTGTTCCGTTAGACTCCGCTCAGTCCCTGGTGGGCTGTCCGATAACGGAAAAGTTCAAAATTTCATATTAGAGGAAAAGTAGTAGCATAGTATAATTCGAAGTTATTGCCATTTCAGTAATGTGAAGAGATTTCAAGAATGTTTAATTATTTTATTTAGCTTATGACAAACTAAATAAAATAATTAAACATTCTTGAAATCGCTTCTCTTAACATACTGGTAGTTTGACCTGCATTCAAACCCCCGTGAACAAGCTGATTGCATGGACGTTATTACGGTTTTAACTTTTTGTCGTGCGAGATTGTTTCCCTTAGAAAATCTGTCACGAAAGCATACCTCCCCTTAGACAGATCGCCTTCACGTGCTTAATAATCTAACAAGCCAAACCAAACACATTCCGAGCGAGGACTCGTAGTGAAGGCACGTCATAATGAAAAGCTAACTAAAATTGGCACATATTCACATTAAACATGGGCAGCAAAAATTCGCTAAATCTGCTATGCAGGCAACCCATTCGTCAGGATTTGAACCCGCTTCAAACTATTAGTATTCAACGATTTTACCGCTACTTCGTTGGTGGCCTTTTGTAGTATCTATAAGAAAAGTAATCGCAAAGACACAATCATTGCGTACCGACGGATGAATTAAGTTCGGAATTTAAAGAATAACTTTCATCCGCGCTATTGCTGTTAGCATTGACATTTGGACAGATGTTAATTTATTTTAAATTCTTTTAATGTAATTAATTCATATCTTTAAATAATTGATCTTCTGACTGTAATTTTTTGTGCGGAGTATATCTAACTCTTCCGTACACTAACTGTTTTAATTCATTTACACTCCATTAATTTTAAGAGATTTTATATCGATAGATTTCTTTCCAAAAATGTTTCAAGGATTACATATATTATTCTTTAGATTTCAAAACATTTTGGATATAAAATCTTAATAATAAAATTTTTAAAACAAATATTTCTAGAAATTCCTTCGGCGTATTCATTTATTCCATTTAGTTGAAGTTTCGAAAAATAGAAACATTACTCTCATTCTCAAGAATATCTTCCTTTCAACATTCATATAATTTTTATATGTCAGTTCGCCATTTCTAGGGAGCATAGAGCCACACATACGAGTACAAAACTTAGGCATGCTGAAAGCACAGTTTTAACATTTAAGAATGTAAAAAGAAGAATATACCATTATAATAGCGCGCATTTGAAATACGAAGGCAAACAAGAAAGCTGGTTGCAACATTTTATATTTTTTCCTGACGAATCAGAAATTGTAACCATTTTTCAATACAAAAATAAAATATTTGATTCTATAACATATAGGCATAAGGGCGTCCTCCGTTACAATTCTTACCTCCTTGCCTATTCTAACCTCGTTTCGCCCATCGGTGCAGAAAGACTTAGCGGGTGCAACAAAAGACATCTGTCTACTTCAAGGTGGTTAGAATAAAAGGAGGGAGGGTTCGCAGTTTCCTCCACTATCGGGGAATCAAACTCCACCAACAAGCGGCGTTCATGTTTGTAACTTCAAAACATTGCATTACGGCTGTGGAAACGTATGTGTTTTTAAGCTGTTCCATGCATGCATTTTCCAGTAAAAATAGGTCAAATTTATAATGAAATGCTTCGCTATTGTTAGTTTTTTGTTTTAAAGTTATAAAGATGATATCCGTAATTTACTACGTACAGAAAATCATTAAGAAATAGTTCGAAATCTAAATGCATGTGCATAACATTAAAGCCTTTAAAAATGATGTTTCTGCATGTTTCAAGAATTTGTTTAGGTTTTATTAGAAACCTGTTGGATGTACTTCCCAGTTTTTCCTTTAAGAAGTGATATTTATGATTTATTCACAATATTATAATTTATTAAAGAATCATTTAAAATAATTTTAACCTGAAATTAATAGCAGAGAATTATCTAAATAAATAGTCACAGGTTGCATTTTTTTTAAATGAAAGTTCTAAATAGATTCTTTTCACAACCAACAACCTTATAACAACAAGAAAATAAATATTAATAAAATAAAACAGATTTATGTGAATTCAGTGATTTCAGTTTATGTGCGTTTCATATTTATGAATCTCAAAGAAATTGCCTTTAATTAAGCTGAATTACAGAAATATACCTATACCTATATTTTTGGATACATCTTTCCCACATGTTCAGTTGTGTAAATATTTTCCTTACTTTTATCGCTATACTTCCCACAAATTTGTAAATTTATGCAAAAAAAAAAAAAAAAAAAAAAAATAACAACAGAAAAGTTAGTTTATCTTGATCAAATGCACAAATTATATTCCTAACAGTTCACAAAATTTAAAAATTGATAATAATTAATACATAATGAAAAGCATTACTTTGCTTAACACCTTTACAATTCATAAAAACAGTAACAATTGATTTCTTATTTTTAAAGAAAATTATAAAACAATTTACCTAAAATGTTCAAATTATAGAGTTTAAATCCTAGCGTATATCATTCCATGTTAAAGAACGAAGATACCAGCTATAAACAGAAACGTTAGAAATGTATTTAAGGTATTTGGATTATTATTAAGTATTTTTTTTTTTCACATCTGGAAAGAAACCAACATGACGTGATATTTTTTAACATATTTATCAAATTACATAGAAAAAGAAAATCAATACTTACGAATGAAAAGTAATCTTAGGAATCTTTTTCGAAAATCTGTTTGTCCATCCATATGCAACACAAGTTGACATGCTTCAAAAAGAAAAGGAAAAAAAATATTGCAATTACAGACTTTTTGCACAAGTCACAGCGATAACAGTAACATGGCCACTAAGCTTCACCTTTTGAGTTGAACCTTCCCTCCTTCTATTCTAACCTCTTTGTGTGCATATCATAGTATTTCCTTTGTAACATTTACAGATAAGGAACTCTACAAATTTATGCCTTGTTTAAAAATGAATATTTTTTGATTATATTACAAGAAGAAGCATAAACGAAAATGGAAGAAATATTACTTGAAGAAGAATGCCAAGGTAATTTCTTAATTATGTAAATTCTGTAGTTATTAATATGCTGATGCCTGTGTGAGGGAAGGGGGAAAAACATATAAGTATTTGGACAGTGATGTTTTTCATAATGATAATATAATAAATGATTGTAAAAAAGAAGAAGAAAATATGTCTTTTTATCGCACTTTTATAAGTATTTCACATTTTTTATAGCTCATGAAAATAGTAGAGAAGAAATTGAAAATTTCATAATATGATAGAATATGTGTATAATACTAGAGTAAAGAGGAAATGTTTCTTATAATTAGGTATTTCATGTTCTGTGTAACGAATATTAAAGAACGTGCTTTAAAATTTTTTTGATAATCAGGTAGAAAATTTTATAACGGGGTAAACAGGCAAAAATGCTTTTGATATGGAATCAGCATTTTTTAGAGGTTGCGGGAGAGAGAATTTTAAGAATTTAGGAAAGTATTAGGTGGCAAAATTTAGGAGCCATAAAGCTTGCACAGGTCAACGGAAAAAGTCTAGCACTGGCCCTGCTGCTGATTTCAAATTTTATTTAAAACTCTGTATGTTTATCTTCATTCAATAAACTTACTATTACAGTTTGAATGGCATTCATTTCCATATCATTGCATCAGCTTCATTATTTTTAATTTTTATAGCTAAGCTTTTTGTCTGCTGTATCACAAATTAATGATCTGAGCATCTGATTGTGTATTTATTGAATTTTTTATCATATTATTTTATTCCACAATTTAATGTTATTATTTCTCACAGAGTTTGAGAATGAGAGTAATGTTTCTATTTTTCCATAACATATAACCTTTTCTTTATCATCATGAGTAGTAAATGGGATTACTGTTATAATGCTACTGGAATTAAAAAGTAATTCTGTTTCTTAGACCTTATACTGCTTTCAGTTATTTAATTTATGCTTTAATAATGTATTGTATTATGTATTGATCCCAGCATTGATCATCCTCTTCTTCCTTTCATTCTGAATATATGATGCTATGATCATTTTATTGCATAAAAGAACCGATGAATACTTTAATAATTTCAAAAACATTTATAATAAATCTTCTTTTTCTAGTTGAAAATTAAGAGCTAAATTATAAATTTCTGATGTCATATACTGTCTTGAAACAGCTAGGACAAAAAACCATAAAATAATACAAATTCTATAGCTACTTAAGGAGAGTTTGCATATAATTTTGTTTATAGTCACATCAGTGAACTTTCAAGTTAATTTTTCTTAAAAGGTATTTGATTTCAAGCTTGCTATTTTATTTTCGAAAAACAAATATAGTATAAAAAGAACATAAACACATGCTTTACAGAAGACCATTAAGTAACTATACATAAGATTTCAATTTAATGCATTTTAATTTTTTGAAATTAATTTAGGAATCTTGAAGTGTTCAATCTCTTTTATAAAACACTATTAATATGCTAATAATGAATTGTTAGTAAGTGTGCCTACTTTCTGTAACATTCCTATATCACTGATATTCACACATCTTAAAAATGATAATATTTAAAGATTATTAGATATTACAATTAGTTTTTTTTTCCCCACTCAGTGTGATAATGTTGTGCTTTCTTTCCTCATTTAAGGTAGATGAGAAAACAATTCTTTCATATTTCTCTAATAATTTAAAATTTGGTTAACACAATTTTAAAATAATTAATAGAATATAATAAATTTTTGAATAGCTTTATAATTCCTTTAATTTTCAATTTTATGTTTTGAAACAAAGGATTTCGATTATGGATATAATAATAATAAATAAACTCAACTAATTATAATATTAAAAGGTGTTAAGCCATTATTATTCTAATTTAAGAAATCAAAGGTAATAAATTTGTTTCATTTTATAGAAGATTCATTGAAAGATTTCTACATAAGAAATCTTAGATATTTGACAAATTTTCCTGTTTATGAGATACCTACCAAAGTGTTAAGACACATGGCTGTAATTCTGCATCGGACTTCATCAGAAGATTACTGGAAAGAATATATTGAAGAAATGGGTATTTCAAATCATCTAGTTATATCAGTAAGTTTCCTCATATTTGTTTAGCGTTTTTAATGAAGATTCTGCAATCAAATTTCTGATTTGAAATTTTTAAAACAAGTTGATGAAATTAATTTATTAAATAATGATTTAATAGCTATGGTGATTGCTTGGTTTTATTATTTGAATTTTTAAAAACAAGTTAATAAATATAATTTATTAAATAATGATTGAAATGTACTTAATTATTAAATTTGGTATGAGATCAGAGTAATTAAATTCCTTTTTTAAGTATAAATATGAAGAAATAACTAAATAAAATTAAATTTCAGATACATTTATAATTTCTTTAGGTAATTTGTATTCTTTCCATTAAGTTATTTCTTTTGATCATGTGACTAATAGCAGTTTTAATAAAACTCTAATCATTTTTAAAATTTTATTTATTAAGATACATTAATTTTTGCTACATTTCTGATATCTTTAATGCATGAATAATCTATATTCATAGTCCTAAACTATCTTTAATAAAAGTTTTTAAAATATTAAGGGGTAGAAGAATAGTTTATATTTCATTAGTTTTGAGGACATGTAGTGAAAAAACTAAGTGCTGTAATTATGTTCAGCCTGACAAAATATATAAAAGAAAATGAGTTCTGAGCTTTAATTTTAGAGTTGTGGTAAACCATGAAATAATCTTCCATTTGTAGTATACTCTGAATCCTATAAAACTTCTGATGGCCAATAAAAAAGGTTTACGTACAGTGTTTTACTAGGGCAGTTGACTTTTTATACAACATAGGTATGCACTGATATATGAATATTTTTCTGTCAAGATTTTGAGAAATATTTCTTGAAATTTGTGACTTTCAAAAATTCTGGGAATGGACTACATAATCAAGAAATAGCAAGTTTGATATGCCATGAATGAATAAAATAAATTTGCAATGCATCTGGATAGTCTATCTCTATTGTTACTCTTGTCTGTTGTTACTGTTTTTATCCAATAGCCTTATATTTACTTGTTAAGCATTCATCAGGAATGACTAGAACCTTCAATCATTTAACTATCTCATCACAGGAAAGTTGCTCTCATTTTGCCACAAGGGCCAACCATATTACATCTATGAAGAAGAAGTGAATAACATACACACACGGCCAAGCTTATATGCCAGAGTTGCCTTTATCTTTAGTTTTGGATTAACAGTCCTCTTCTGTTAGCTATTATGTAGTCCAGGATAGCACACTCCTATTCTAAACCTGTACATTTTAAAATACAGTAGACGTACGTTTTTACGAACCTCTTTTTTACGAACACTCTCGATTTGACGAACTAGCGAATGGTCCCGAATACACTCCCATAGATGTAATGTAATTTTGCGCTCTTATTTACGAACTACAAATCAGGAAAATCTCTTTTTTGCAAACTCAGTTTTCATACTTCTGCGTGTTTCATTGGGACGAAGTGTAAAGGTCAAATAAAATCTCCAACTATTTTGAGGCAGCAAGCGCGAAACATTCAAAGAAGTACAGTAAGAATGGAGGGGCGGAGAAGAGGGGGAATTAGGACAAATTTATGGTGTTGTTTGTTGTGGGAGGCTCTCAGAAGAGCATCGGCCTGATGTTGTTGGGTGGGGGTGAGACCATTCGTGTTAAAGGGCTTTGGGTTGCTTCTAAAAGAGAGTTGTTGCTTTTTGTAATGTCATAGTCATTTGATCTGGACAACTCAATCAGTGAAGTCTCGTTAGTCGAGAGGGAGATTGGGCCAGTTTTTGTTAAGTAAGATTCTTAGAGCTATGTCGCAAATGAAGAAACAAATTTGTTTAGCGGTTGAAATAAAGAAGAAAATTTTAAAAGAAGTTGACGAAAAAATATTGAGCAAGACACAAATTGTTCAGAAATATGGAATTCCTAAAAATAGTTTATCGACGATTTTAAAGGCAAGAGAGAAGATCTTTGGAGCTAAAAACGGAAACGATGAATGTGGACCCTCCTCTCGAAAATATTTTCAAGAATCAAAACACCCAAATTTGGAAAAGGCTTTGCTTGTTTGGTTTCAAAAGATCAGAAGCTTAAACATTCCAATTGATGGAAATGTACTTAAAGAACAAGCACACTTTTTTGCTTCCAAATTAAACATCAAAGATTTTAAAGCATCGGATGGTTGGTTACAGAAATTTAAATTTTGGAATGGTTTGAGTATCCGGAAAGTATGTGGTGAAAGTGCAGCAGTAGACACGTCATCAGCAAATGAATGGAAAGAAGAAAAGTTGAAATTGCATCTTTCTGAATACACTGCAGATGACGTTTTTAATGCGGACGAACAGCTTTGTTTTTTAAGATTTTGCCAGAAAGAACATTAGCTTACAAAGGAGATAAATGTGTTGGAGGTAATAAAGCTAAAAAGAGACTTACAGTTTTGATTGCAGCCAACATGACTGGGTCACAAAAATTGCCTCTGCTCTTTATTGGAAAATATCTGAAACCAAGGTGTTTCAAAAATGTTCAGAAGATTCCTGCTGCATATTATGCTAATAATAAGGCCTGGATGACTGGCAACATCTACGAAAAATGGTTGAGAGATTTAAATAACCGTTTTTCAGCAGAGAAGCGCAAAGTTCTCCTAATCATGGACAATTGTACTGCACACATGGAAGTCACTGGGCTTCAGGCAATCCGTGTGGAATATCTCCCACCAAATGCAACTGCAGTTTTACAGCCAATGGATCAGGGGATAATCAATAGTTTCAAGCAAAAATATAAGACAGTGCTCTTGCAAAGAGTAATCCTTGGCTTAGAAAGGTAACAACCTTATCAGATTGATATTCTTGGTGCAATGCATTTATCAATCAGTGCATGGAATGATGTTTTAGATGAAACAATTTCTAAAGCCTTTCGACATGCAGGTTTTATTAAAGAAACAGACGTAACTGAAGAAATCCATGACAGTAGATCTCACGACGAAGATGAGGTTCTCATGCATGAACTTCGCCGTAGAAATCCACAGTTGCCAGAACTTTCATTCGAGGATTTTTTAAATGTGGATTCTAATGTCATCTGCATGGAGGAAATATTGAATCACGATATTATTAGCAGCATAATCAACGAGAATGAGAGACTTTCAGATCCAGAAGAAGAAGAAAATGAAGTAACACCAAGACCGACTTTAAAACAAGCTGCTGAATACTTGTCAGAACTTAGACGATTTTTTCAGGCCAGTGATAATTGTGAAATGCCAACAAATATAGAGAAGATGGAGTCTTGCATTGTACAATCTGTTGTTTTAAAACAGACAAAGATAAGTGATTATTTTGTTGCTCAATGACTTAATAAAGGTACGTTTTACAAATATTTTATATTTCTTGTTTGTTTAATAGAATGGATATCATTTATTAAGTGTTAATACTATTAAAAATAATTCCTAATACATAAATAAAAGCATGGAATAGTATCACTAACCTGTCTCGAAAACATTAAAATGTGAAATACTAACAATTCCCATGCCTTTCTAAATTACGAACTCTCGATTTAACGAACTGTTTTCGTAATCCCTACGAGTTCGTAAAAACGAGCGTCTACTGTAGTGAACTCCTCTTATAAGGTATATCTCCCACCTTCTTGGCATGCCTTCGTGGTGTGAAAGTCTGCACACTGGGCACGTATTCCAGAGACCCGTGGTTTGATTCCCGGCGAAGATGTTGCTCATTTTTCATCTCTCTGGCTTTAAAAAAATAATAATAATAATAATAATAATAATAATGACTCTACGGTGACACCCAAACTAAAAGAGTGGTGAATGATGATTCTCCACACCCAGGATTTGGTGATTGGGTCCCCTAAAAACCCCAGTCGCCTTTTAAAATGGGGAGTATATAAGATTATTTCTCCCACCTTCTTGGTGTGGTGGTCTGCATGCTAGGTGCGTGTTCCAGAGGTCTGTGGTTTGATTCCTGGCAAAGCCGTGTCTCATTTTTCACTTCTCTTGCTTCCAAAAAAATACCTAATGTCTCTACACTCTATCATGTAAATTGTCTGTGTGTGCTTTCTGATGCTGGATACATACTAGTATTTTTATGCAGCTTTAAGTTCTTCATAATGGTCCTTTCAATATTTCAAGTACAGAACAAAGTCTGAAATCCTGATTTCCAGTATCCAGTATGATCCACAATTCCTCTGGACCACCAGCGATATTTGTAGTAAATTTTAAAATATTGCTACTGTTGGTGAAAAAAGTAACAGTGAGGTTGTTGAAAATGAAAATATTTTGATTGACAGTTTAGTGGTAAAACTCGACCTGGCGGTTACAAGACTTAAATAATGGAACTTTGCAACTGCACAAAAAAATTATGTCTATCTAAAACTGAAGAGAAAGTACTAGCACAAAAAAAAAAAAAATAAAAAAATAAAAAAAAAATAAAACACTTGAACAATTGTGTCATAAAATATTTAATAAAACAAATAAATATTGAGCCTTTCTTTCAGAAATTTAGTTTTCTTTAAGATAATAAATGCTTCATTATTTCATAGTTTTAATTTTGTAGTTTCTACATGTTATTTTTACTAGATTTAAACTGATGATCTATTATCTAGAAATTTGCTAAGCTAAAGTGCCATCAATTCCAGATCTCAGACTTAGTATTGTTGTATTGAATGGAAGGTCATTTATGCTACAGTATCTGGTTGACTGTTAGTTACGTAATGGTAAATTATCACATATTGCCTTGGCATCTGAACTTATTTAATTCCCTTTCAATACTGAAATATCCATCTGTAGAATTAACATATAACATTTCCATTATATTGTTAGTTTTAGTCCATTTAATCGTTTATTGCAGGTAATGGAGAGCAGACTCCTGATGGCTACTAGAGTTTATCAGGAATTGTCTCTGCCCTCCCATCAGAAGTTTATTGCATCAAATATGAGATCGACATGGCCCGACAAGGGCTGAGAGTATATAAATGATACATTACAAAGGTTTTTTTTTTTTTTTTTCTAGTACATAATGAACAGTTTTGGTCCTATAGAAGTGTGTTTTCTAACTCAACATGTAATTTTCGAGCATTATATATTAAAATTACATGCATAAACATTTGTTGTGTTAATTGTTTACTTGCTGGAAAGAAGTGTAGCTCATTGAGCATCCCTGTTGACAAATATCTTGTCCCATTGCCTCTGTGATATTTATCATTGTGCAGATTTTAATTAATTGCTGTTCTATTGGTGATTATAAACCTATACTATGCTTCAATGTTGTTGATAGTAAGACATAGATGATTTGTCGTCGTTTATCAGCAGTGGAAAGCAACGTAGTCAAGGCATTTTTTATCCGCAAGCACAGAAATCTGTGTTCAAAATATTAAAAGGATAAGGAGTACATTGGAAATGGATCATGACCAGTAAAATAATTTGTTAGCAGGTAATTTGATATGTTGGTGAAATTTTGGTGTGAAACATGAAACCATATTCAGTCAAAAGTCTTTAATCCAGACTCATCGGGACTTCGGCGTTTCCAGATTTTAGATCATCAGTTTAAATCTGGTAAGATGGCATGCAGAAATTATAAAATTAAAAATATGAAACCGTAAAGTATGAAATAAAGAACGATTATGATCTAAAGGGTATCAAAATTTACAAAAAAGCTTAATATTTATTTGTTTACTTTATTAAACATTTCTTTCAATGTAAGTTGTTTAAGTTGCTTTGTTTTATCTGATAATAATTTCTCTTTAATTCTATAAACAGACATAATTTCTTGTTCAGTTATAAAGTTCCGCTGTATAACTGAAGAGAAAATACTAGCACAAAAAATGAAATACTTGAACAATTGTGTCATAAAATATTTAATAAAAGAAACAAATATTGAGCTTTTCTTTTAGAAATTTAGTTTTCTTTAAGATAATAAATGCTTTATTTCATAGTTTTAATTTTCTAGTCTCTACATGTTATTTTACTAGATTAAAACTGATGATCTGGTATCTAGAAATTTGCTAAGCTAAAGTGCCATCAATTCTAGATCTCAGACTTTGTATTGTTGTATTGAATGGAAGATCATTTATGCTACAGAATCTGGTTGACCATTAGTTACGTGATGGTAAATTATCAAATATTGCCTTGGCATCTGAACTTATTTAATTCCCTTTCAATACTGAAATATCCATCCGTAGAATTAACATGTAACATTTCCATTATATTGTTAGTTTTAGTCCATTTAATCATTTATTGCAGGTAATGGAGAGCAGACTCCTGATGGCTACTAGAGTTTATCAGGAATTGTCTCTGCCCTCCCATCAGAAGTTTATTGCAACAAATATGAGTTCGACATGGCCTGACAAGTCCTATAATTGTTGTGTCCATTTTTTGCAGCAATTCCACTTTTTGTTCGATGGACATCGAAACATGCTTTGACTTTGTAGATCCTTTGGCAGCTCCAGCATCGGAAATTCTATTTGACATAATCGAAAGTTCAAGCTTTACTTTTATAAAATTGCTCTAACAGTCTGCAAAAAATAATAAGCCGAATCCAATTCGAAGATTAAGGAACAACGCAATCTGCAACATTAACTGAAATAGATAATTAGATAATTTTAGCTTAGCTTATACCGTCCGTTATACATTAAACGTGCATGCGTAAACGTATTATATGCATGTGCACATAAATATGCGCATGCGTAAACGCCTATGCGCACAAAGTTTTGTCTTTAATCCAGACTGCGGTCCTGCTTTGCGGTCCTGATTATGGGTGTCCGGATTAACAACTTTTGACTGTATTCATCTTTCTGTGTCACTTTGGTTCATTTCCATTTGAATCATATATTGCAATAAAATATGCCGTAATCAATTAATTTTTCATGTCTTAAAATATTTCCTTTTTATATTCTTAGCAAGATATTATTAATTAAATTTTAAAATTCATTAAAATTTTTCTTTACAAATATATATACGAGAGCTATCCAGAAAGTAGATTACGTTTTGGAATAAAAAAATAAACAAAGTATAGGAAACAAATTTTATTATATACAGATGAAAGCCACACTCAAATACTACTTTTCTACATAGTCACCATACAAATTAAGGCATTTATCGTAGCGATGTACGAGCTTGGAAATTCCTTCGTCGAAAAATTCGGCCGCCTGCGCCTTCAACCACTTCGTTACCTCTTCTTGCCTTCCATCTTGCGCAAAACTTGTGGTAACCAAGCTTTTCGCTGATGATTTCGTGCAACAAACTTCGCGAAATTTGTGGAAAACTCAAAGAAAGTTCCGTTATTGTGAAATTTCGATTTTCACGGACTTTAGCATCGACTTTTTCGAGAAGTTCGGCGGTCACTATGCTGGGTCTCCCACTTCGATCTTCGTCGTGAACATTGGTTCGGCCATTTTGAAATCTTATGACCCACTGACGCACTCCACCTTCAGTGATAATGTTGTCCCCATACACTTCACGAAGCTGCCGATAGATTTCTATCGGTTTACAGTTTTTTGCAGTCAGAAACCTTATTACTGAGCGCACCTCGCAGCTCGCGGGATTTTCAATTAACGCAGACATTTCAAACCGTCACAGTATCTGAACGGAGCACAGCACGAACCTCTCACTAGCACGGCTAGATGCAGACTGAGCTGCGCAACGCTCTGACCCCAAGATGGCCGCGCTAGCCCCGCCCCTAGCGGACACAGACGGAAACGTAATCTACTTCCTGGATGGCCCTCGTATGTGTGTGTGTGTGTGATTTATTTTGTTTTAAATCACTTGCTATTAGATCAGAGCTTGATTAAAGAGTGCTATATATGGTCAAAATGCGATTGGAAGTTCTGAAATCAGTATTACTCTCGGAGGTTCAATATTAACCCTCTGAGTGGTGCAGAATTTTGGATCTTTCATGAAGACCTGTATTTAAAAAGTATATATTAGTTAAATTTAGATAATTACATATTTTAGCCTCTATTTCTATAAACTTACATTCTTTAAGATGACATTTATATTATCAAAGAAAAGAAAAAAGCAAAATATAAATTATACGCTAATATGTGACAAGTGACAAAAAATATCTCGTGACTGAATAAAGCCAGTACTAAAGAATGTGTAAATTTTGTTTTTACTTTTGATTTTGATTTAAAAAGAAAGTTTTAATCTAAAGTAATGTATTCTTTTAAGCATTTTTCTATTAATGTCTTCTTTTATATATATTAATTTGTACAAATATCGATAATTTACTATTATTACTATTATTATTATTACAATACTATGAGAGTGTAGGGGAATATTTTTTCTAAAGTAAGGATCTTGTCTAATTCAGTTCTTAACATTTATATTAAATTATGATGAAATTCTGGCTAATCTTTGGAATATGGTAACAGGTAGTTTGGCGACATTTTGGTAAAGCGATAAAGGTTACTAGCTAGGACTTTAGCAGTGTACATGGATAAAGTCAAGAGTGTGTGCAATGCCATTTTTGTGCAATTCTGGCATGTTTTTCTAAGTGAAAATAGGTTGACGTGTACATGGATACCGTGTATGTGCAATTCTTAAAAACGCGGCAAGCAGTTTGCGTTTCTGCACTTTCTCCCAATTTCGCACCTAATCTTCGTCATGATTAAGCACTTTTGTTCCATAAAAGTTCTAGCATAAGCGTAATTCGGCTAGCAGATTGTTGGAAAAAATGTTGAGTTAAAAAAAAAAAAATGCCTTTACTTCGTGAAAACAAAATGGCGTCCAAACAAAAACTAGCAGGTTGCTGTAGCAGGGTTGTTCACCAAATTTTTGCCGAAAAATCGCCAAATTACCATAATCCAAAGATTAACCGAAATTCTTACTCATTTTTATTTTAGATTTTGTTTATGGTAAAAAACTTTTTTTTGGCTTAAGTAGACTAATATCTTTCTCGTAATTGAGTACTGTTCTTAACATATGATCTAACTCTTACAAAATAACTAATTTGATCCTTATTTGGAAAAAGACAATACACTCTCACTAACTGCCGAATGTTGGGTGTCTAAAATTTGGACTTTGTACTGTATTTATAATCAAGAACAAATTCTCTTTTCTCTTTTTCATAGCAGTTTTGGGAAATTTGGACTTACTAAGCCAAACCTTTGGCTGTTTGGAGAGTTAATGCAACCTTTCACAAAACTCAAAAGGTGTTAAAGCTCCTGTCACCATAAGTAAATCAATTACACAGTAGTAGTAAAAGAAATTTTGTGTGATTCAATAAATCATATTTGGACACTTTTTTTTTCTTCCTGGCATGAATGAAGGCTATGTAGTCGTTTCGGCTATAAGTTACATTTTAATTTCATGAGGTGGTTATTTGAATAGTCTTCCTTTCTTAGTTGTCTTCACAAATTCCAAGTCGTGAAATCCATTACAGTAAATCAGATTTTAATGGTAGCCCAGCTGGGGTTTGTTAAAGTTTTTTTATGCTTTTGCTGAGCTCACAGTGTATTTAGTCTGTTAATGCAGTCAGTCCTGCTAACCCATTTGTTTTGCTAAATGCCAAATACAATTAAACAGTAAAATCATAAAATTTTTGTTTAATTGAACGAAATTTAGAATTCCCAATGCAGCATTAAGTACAGTCAAAAGTCTTTAATCCGGGCTCGTCGGGACTTCGGCGATTCAAGACAGATCAACTTCCAATTCATTGTGCGCCGCGGCATCCCCTTCCCCCCCCCCCCGGCCACAGAGCAGTGTGAAATTGATAAACAGATTTCGGAATGGTTAGAGAAACAAAGGATATGCCTTTATCCATTTTTTGCAGCAATTCCACTTTTTGTTTGATGGACATTGAAACATACTTTCTCGGAAATTCTATTTGACATAATCGAAAGCTCAAGCTTTCTTTTATAAAATTGCTCTAACAGTCTGCAAAAAATAATAAGCGGGATCCAATTTGAAGATTAAGGAACAACACAATCTGTAACATTAACTGAAATAGATAATTAGATAAGTTTAGCTTAGGTTATACCATCCGTTAGATGTTAAATGCGCATGCGTAAACGTATTATGTGCATGCGTAAAAGTATTATGCGCATGCGTGAACGCATTATGCGTTGAAGCATGTGCAGAAAGTTTGTAGCTTTGCGGTCCGGATTATAGATCATTCCGGATTATGGGTGTCTGGATTAACGACTTTTGACTATATTGGCATGCATTTGTATATTTTTTCGTTCTTTTCTCAGGTCATGATATCAGTGTTCAGTTTTCTTAGTATGATGGCTTGCAAACATGTTTTTTGTCTTTTTATTATTAACATTTTGTGTGTTAGCTTTGTTTGTAAATATCGTAATTTTTGCACTTACGCCTACATAAATTCAGAATTCAATAAAATATTACTCACATAAATTCAGTTCAACAGCAAAGTCACCAGATATTTAAAACCACATATATTTAAAATTTTCGACAAGCATTCTCACTTGCTCCTACATTATTCAAAATTTGATGGCTCTAGGTACCATTGTTTTTTACTTCCTTGTACGAAGTAAAAAGGAAGTATTGTAATCGCGAAAAGTTTCAGGCAGCATATTTCAACGAAAATATACATTTTGACAGCTATTGAATGCAATTTAACAAAGTTTTTACGTGATATCTGTACGTAAGGACAGAATAAAATACTCTTTTCCTTCAAAAAAATTATAAAACTGCTTTAAAATTAATTCTGAACAGAATTTTTCGTGTCGTCTGTACGAACGTATGTACGTACGTACGTATCTCGCATAACTCAAAAACGAGTAGCCTCAGAATGTTGAAATTTTGTATATAGGACTACTATAACATGTAGATGGGCACCTCGTATTTTGGTTGCAATCGGCCGCGCCATACGTATATAATATATTTATATATATATATATATCCCCTCTGTTACCCGGCTCAGTGATCTGAGTTTCTTTACTCTTACATGTTTGTAAATTGTACATTTTTTGCTTTAAAAATGATTGAATTATGTTGTTTTTATCTTCTGGTTAAGGTTTTTATGCCTTTAGTAAATCTGTATGCAATATTTTTAGAATTATGCACAATTTTAAAGTTGTTTAAGTGCAGCTAAGCCTTTTTTTTTTTTTTTTTTTTTTTTGATGGCGGCCATTGATTGTTTACATTTGAAACAGCAGACTAATGGATTTGTTGCCAATCTAGAGAAACTTAGCTTCGCAACAACAAAGATAACACCTTCATTTATTTTTGCGAATTAAATCATGCTTAATCCTTTCTGGAATTTTTTTCGATGAAATAAGTGCTTAAGATTTACTTTGTAATTTTTAATATAGATGTTTTGAGTTTTTACATATTTTTGCCTTCTCGTGAAGTGAGAACTGAATTAATTAAATGAGAAATACTAAATTGTCTGTGAAAAACTGTTTCTTTTTTTGTTTTGTTTGCTTAATTGCTTTTATACATCATTCTAGCTTTGTTATACAGTCAAAAGTCGTTAATTCGGACACCCATAATCCGGACCTCAAAGCTAAAAACTTTCTGCGCATGCACCGCGTTGACACATGCGCATAGGCGTTTACGCGTGCGCGTAAGACCTTTTACCACTGCGCAATCCGGAAAAATTGATAATCCGGAATCGCCGAAGTCCCGACGAGTCCGAATTAACGACTATTGACTGTAGTATTTGAATAGAACATGTGGCAACGATTAGATAATTCTATTCTTTAAATGATATAAATTTTGTGCATTATGAGTTATAATATGAACGAAATATAATACTGTTAAGTGAATCTAGCGCCAGAGTGTCGCTATGGTAAACAAATACTAGGGTGAATTTTAAAGAATGCATTTATTCTATTGTGGTTATGCGCTGTCGGCGAAGCAGATTTTATTCAATCCAATAAGTTTAAATGAAATGCAAGAAAAAATACGTATAATTTAATATTCCGTACAAGGAAGTCATGTGGAAGTTCCGTACAAGCAAGTGTATACATCAGATTTTTTACATTGTGAAAAACATTCATACATTCATGCAGATTTTTCATTATTTAATTTCTTTAAAAATAGTACAGTGCAATTATGATAATACAGTGCGAGGGTCGGATGAGACTTGCCAAAGGAGGTTGCTCCTACTTGGTTGTATCGGATGTAAAACTCCTTCTACCTAAGGTCTCATATCCCATTGGCCAAGAAGCATACCACTTAAGAGTTCGTTTGAGGGCGAGAGAAACGATGCTAAAAAAAAAAAGAAGCAGTGTGTAACCAAGAGCCACAACCTCAGAATAATATATATGAGGTATATACATATCTAAAAATGGCAAAAGTGCGATAATATTTGGTGGCAACAATTTGAATAGTTGTACGTCGTATACAGCAATTCAATGCAAAATCTCATTTTGAGACAAATAGCCCATTTGGGCTAATGCTCCTTTTTGGCTAATAAATAAACTGATTAGATGAAAAATATGGTTGCATGAGTTATACAATAATTATAAAGACAATTATCGCCAGGAAAGAAGCCAAATGGAACTGGTAACACCTGGTGTCAAAGAAATACACCAAAATGGAAAAGCACCAAGCAAGTGGTATGATTTTAATTGAAAAATATAGACAATTTGTAAAGTAAGCATGAATTCTTGCAAATTATAAAACGAAACTGAACCTTCTCTTAGTGGACAATCAAGGGACACTTAAGACTTTTACCTGTGAGTTGCAAAAGACTTTTACCAGTTAGTCACAAAAGAGTGCGTACAGACTAAATTTTAAACTAAAAAAACACTTAAAGCATAGGAAAATGTATTTTAATCATTGCATTTTTTTCTTCTATTAGCTAAAATTGTAAGCTTAAATAAAAAGTAAATAATATCAGTGTAATACTTTTTACATTTTTTCAAAAATATATTTTATCAAAAGAACTCAGAAATTCCTTCCAATAAGTCTGCGTACACTTTCAAAAAAAGCAAAATATAAGTTTTTTTCATTACTTCAATACTTTGTAGGATATCCTTTATTCTTCAAAACAGCTTGCAGACGTCTGGGCATTGACTGAACTAGTTTTTCAGTGTCATCCGACGTAAATTTTCCCCATTCTTCCTGCAATTTACTAATTAGCTCATTTCACGATGTAATATTGTGTTTTCGAATTCATTTCTTCAATTTTGCCCACAAATGTTCGATTGGATTGAGGTCTGGTGACTGTGGAGGAGTACACAACTGTATTGGAGTGTGATAGAGGAGATATTCCTTCACAATTTTAGCTGTATGTTTCGGGTCGTTGTCTTGTTGGAAAATAAAGGTATTAGAAAGGTTTAAATTTCGGGCACTGTCTCGTAGATTTTTCTTCAGAATATCCAGATAAACATACTTGTCCATGACTTTATCAATAATGTGAAAATTTCCAACTGCTTTCGACGACATACACCCCCATACTATCACACCGCCAGCTCCATGTTTGACAGTTGGATTTAAATTTCTCAGATTCAGTTCTGTTCTTGGTTTTCTCCATACAATAGGGTGGCCATTAACTTTAAATATTGTAAATTTTCTTTCATCTGAACAAATTACATTGTTCCAGAAGTCCTGCGAAGAGTTTTGGCAAAAGCAATTCTTTTCTTTCTATTTGTCTCGGAAATGTATGGCTTAGACCTAGGTTTGCGTCCATGATAATCGGCTTTTCGCAGCAGTTTTCGTACAGTTTCAGGAGAAATTTCCTTGTTGTTAGTTAAAAAAATGTCTTTTGCAATGCTTGCAGCAGAAAATTTAGGATTTTGTTTAAATCGTAAAAGAGTTTTTCTTTCTTCTCTCTGCGTTAGCTTCTTCGGTCTCCCACATCTTGGTTTTACAGCAAGACTACCAGTGTCAAGATAGTTTTGAATAACTCTTTGCACACTAGAAAATGGTTTTCCAATGGTTTTACCAATATAATGAAGAGTTTTACCTTCATCTCCCAATTTGATAATTAGTTGTCTCGTAACTAAAGGAATTTCTTTATTGGTTGTCATTTTCGTCAAAGAAAATAGAAATAACAACTTCCAATCAACGTGAAATTCGCTTCGGAAGTCAATGACATTGAAACTGTAACCTTCTTTGCATTCTCAAGTTTGAAGTTTAAAAGTTAGATTAAAAATCCCCCGCCTCCTTCGCGTTGTACGCAAACTTTATTGGCTTTGATTTCTGGCCACTTATCTTTTAAAAATTAGTGTGCATAAATTATTAGATAGGAAAATATTACAGTTAAATAATTTCAAAGTCCCTTATTGAAACTAAATATTTAAAAAATAAAACTTTAAGAAACTACCCTTTTCGCACCTTAAAATTTGGATTTGATGTTACTTTTCTTGATGTACGCAGACTTTATTGACTAACTGTATGTCTCGCACTTCCAGCATCTAGAAACTTAAAAATCTCTCCATTAATTAGAATGCTCATTAAAATAAGATTCCAGTTAATGGGGCTTTATTAATGTTATTCAATAACTTTTCATACTATTTGTTATTTGTCAATCAAATTTCATAACTACAGAAGCAGTTTAATTTGAAATATTTTATTTTGGGGAAGCAGTGTAGGAATGTTTCTGTAAAGGAGCTATTTTTCTCTCCCCCTTTCTCTTATTTTAAAAATTTTTCAGCAAATCTGTTTTATGAAAGTTTGTATTTTAGGTATATATTGCTTTAAATTTAAAATTTTATTTCAGGAGATTGAAACTCATGCACCATTATGCAGACAGCTCCCATTTTATTTTGCTTTGCGGGGTCCTTTAAGTGAAAGTGTATATCTGGAACAAATAATTAGAGTTTTTCTGACTAAAGAAAGATTTGACATTTTAGCTCATATACAGCCATTTGTACGAAGTAAGTATTTGTGCATTTTCCAAAAGTTCTGTTTAAAACTCCATTTGAATGCAAGATTCTTGATAGAATGTATCATTATAAATGTAAGCAAATATTTGTAGATTATTTTAATAAGTTTTTTTACTAAAGTAGAAAATAAAATATTCCAGAAATTTTCACTTGTTCTGCAAGAGAATATTGTTCAGGTTTAAGAAATTAAATTTTATTACAATATTTAATTGCATTTGTTTTGGTGAAAAATTGTGAGAAATAGTATTTGTTTGTGTTAATATTGCTTTACTTGAAGCTAAGTAATAGAGAAAATAATGAGAATTTGTTCATAGATTTGTTTTTATGAATTGCATAAAATACTGAGAAGCAAAATGTTGCAGCCAGTGTTAATTATTATCCAGATGTATTTTGGTATGCTGTGAAAATAATTTGATGGCTGCCCTAAATAAATGAAAGTTTTATTATAGAACTGTTTTGAAAGCAAATTCTAATTTATTGTTAAGATTTTGAAGAAATTATATTTTTATATTGTTATTGTAATGACAAGCTGTCTGAAGTTGAGTGACATGTTGCTGATAATACTGCCTGTTAAGGAGAATAGTGTTAAAAATGTCAGTTTCACCAGCTAGAATTGAATCTGATAACAGCTGTTTTCTAATCCACTTTTTACTCATCAGATTGAAAGTGACATGATCCAGTGGCAGGTTGGAGATCTGTTTTCTGTACTTAGTAAACCCCCACCGCAGTGCTCTTACTTGTGCCAATATGATAAATGAGTCTCTTTGTATTGAGAAGTATGTGTAAGCTGAGCTCCAGGTGTACGAATGGCCTCAGTGCATTGAGTTGTGTAAGAAAAAAGCAATACAAAGTAGTAGTTTGTAATGTGTGGTTATGTTCAGTTGAATATGTAATGCACTGCTAGTGCCATCAACTGTTCAAGTAATATCATGTATAGCCCAAAATGCCAAATTTACCAGTCAGAGTTGGGAGCTATTGTTTGCTAAGCTGTTGGATCAAAAGTGCAGCCACTTTCTAAGGGCAAGTCAAGGGTATTTTTTCCCAGCTTGAGTTTGTATTGTAGTACAAATATTAAGTCTGACAAAAATATTTCAGTACTTTCTGTTAAAGCCACCAAATGCATTTTGAATATCATATAGGTACATTTTCACTTACTTCTTTGGCTCGATACTAAGCATCTTTCCTTTTTTGTTTTATATTTTAAGTCTCCTACCCTTGTTACTAGACTTCTGTTGATAATTTCTCCCTTTTGATATCTGTTGGTTTTATCCCTGAAAATCTCTTATCCCTCTCCCTGTTCAAAAGGAAGGCAAAATGTGGACTCAAATTTACTGCAAAACTTTAATTAAAAAAAATTAATGTTAATTAATAAACATTGCAATGAAAAGAATAATATAAAGTTTTAAACAACAAGCATAAAAGTAAAAGATGGCATTTAGCATTGCAGACATTTTTTTCTTTGGGATGCATATGATGCCACATGAATTCAATTAAATGAGTCAAAAGTCTGGCAGGGTTAGCATTTATTGCACTATTTCACAAGCACTCAAAAGAATGCGTATGACATTTAGTCATAGGTCTGGGTAAACATAATCACTGTGAAATATTTCAAATCTTTAATATTAAAATCCATTGTAGTAAAGGAAAAAAAAGCTATTGTTGAATGAAAAAACAGCTATGAAATGAAAAATATAATTGTGCAAGGAAAATGTTATCAAAAATGAAGGTAAAATAAACTGGTGTTCTTGATGCTAAAAAAATATGCTAAAATAAAAATAAAAATAATAGTAAAGTTGGAAAAGAACTGATATTTTAATATTGTTCTGAGTACTTGAAGGTCATAGTTGTTTTAAAAGCTACTAGCTTCTTAAAACAATATGGCATATTATTAGTATATTTGCATATCTTATTATCTGTGAATTATATCTATATGATGACTGCAGGATGTAGTTCTGCATGTATAGCCTTATTTTTTCCCACATGTGTGCTGTGCAGAAAGACAAACATAGCAATGCATTACTGTCATTCATAATTTCATTTTTATTAAATTCCTTATAATATTGATAGCCTTTATGGGCTTTACAGTTATTGGTAAACAAATCTTATAAAGTTTATGTATCTGAAGTTTAGAAGCAGAGGTAATTTAGTGCCACAGAGGATCAGCAATTAGTTTTATGATGTAGGCATGTCTTAACCTTTTAACTGTCATGCCCGAGATTCACTGGTGTTCGAAAATGTCACGCCCGAGTATTTCTCGGGGTAATTTTTTTTTTTGAGTGCATCGTATTGTCATACCCGAATATATATCAGGAGATGTTTATTTCGGCTACATTTGGTTTTTCCAATAAAAAAAAATTGACAATTTGTGTACCCAAATCATCAAAATAACTTGACAGTTAAAGGGTTAACTTCTCATCTTTTTTGGTTTTTCCCATTATGAGTGATAGTACTCTTTTGCCATGCATGCCAGCTTTAGTGTTTGTGAATGACTGACTATGTATTAATAATTATGGCCATGTCAAGTAGTGACATATGGATTAATTTATATACAAAATATAGTCCCTATTTAACCACTTGCGCTAAAAAGACGTGCCACGCACGTCGAGATGCTTTTGTCTCAAACCGTGCTAAAAAATTAAAATAACGTGGTGCACACGTCGCCTGACAACGAGATTGTTTATTCTTGAGTTTGTTTATTCTTGAGTTACAGCTCTGGATTGCACTCGCAGATGCGGGCTCACTAGCGACCGAGCGATAAAGTTGCTGAACACTGGTAGTTTGGTCCGAGGTTCGAATACCACAAATGGGGTGGCTGCATGGGCGTTTTCGTGGTTTTCCCCATGTGTAACGTGTATACGAGCCGGTTTCCCATAGAAAGTCCTCCACAAAGGCATCCCACCCCTTAGGCAGATGGCCGTCGAGGCTTTGCCATAATCACACATATGCACTTGCAGACACAGACCTGGAGTGGCGTAAATGAGGCACTTTACCGCTTGTTATATTGTAGCGCACGGCATCGCAACTGTGAAGTTTAGTCGTAGCGCAAGTGGTTAAAGGAAATAATTATTTAAAAAATTGGTGGCATGAATTTGTAAATGAATACTTCTAGAAAAACTGAATTGGCAAATTAGATTTGCTTGGGATTTTACATATCCATAACTATCTCCCACATTAAACAATGTCTAAAATTCTAGCCTGTTTGTTCCACCTATTCACAAAGAGATGATTTCTGATTCCATTTTTTACTCTTACATAGCACTACCTGCTTTGTTTCTTTTTGTTACATACAATTAGTAAACATCTGCCTCCTCATCAGAAAATTTAAAAGTGAGCAGAAAGAGAAATATACATAGTAGTTAATAATGGGAAATTTTTAGCTAGCCACATGGCTCAAGAAAGCTCATGAAGAGAGAATTTAAAGTGTATTCTTTTTGTATTTTATATTTTAGGGTTTTTTTAAAAATATTTTTTAAATACAGTACAACAATATAAATTAAGGAAGAGAAAAAAGCAATTAATGATTTATAGGCTTATAATGTGCGGTAAGATCCATAAGCAGAAATTAATTATGTGGGTAAGATATGATTCTAAGTACAAACAGACTGATAACAGTGTAAAAAAGGACTCTTTTTAGGTAGTAGATGATATCTTGAGCTGGAGAATGATAAGCATAGCATTTTAAGTTCTTGAAGCAGGAGCTCTGAGTGTTGCATCCATCATTGGCATCAGCGCTATTGGAACTGACATAAAGGGAGTATGGTGTTGCCTATTAACAATCAGAAAGATTCCATGAGGGACCTAGATCCGTCATTGGATGGATCTAGATCCCATCCTGCAATTCAAAGTGTACTGAACTGTGAATCGCGGAGTCATAGGCAGGGAGTTGTTGAAGACAGTTATTAATTTGTTCAATTTTGGAAAAGAAATTTTGACTATATTGATTAATGCATGCAGGTATGTAATTTTTAGGTCTGAATGAATCATATCATTACAAATGTACTGAGCTGCATTAAGGATTAAACAAAGGACCATACTTTGAAAGGCTTGAAGCATGTTGACATGCATCTTTGCTGCAGTACCCCATATTGTATAAGCATACATAAAAATTGGTCTGATGATTGAGGTGTAAAGAAGAGCTTTGTTTTTAATAGACAGATGGCTCTTTCAAGCTAATAATGGATATAACTGGAACTTGATAATCTCCCTTTTTTGAGGATGGACTCAATATGGAGATACCAACGTAATTTAGAATAAAGTATCACTCCTAAAATGCTTTAAGTATTTGACAAGGGAATATAGTCATCAAAAAACTTTTAATTGAGGGATACAGGGTGGGTGATCTGGAAAAAAATCATGGTAATACATTTAATTATGTTTATCGTAATTTTCTAGGTAACGAGCCAGAGCTTAAGGCAGGGGAGATAATATTTTGTACCAGAATAGTCCAAGCTTGGGTGTTGTGAGCGGATGGCTGTGTCATCTGCATAAAGTCCTAGAATGACATTAAATGATCTTGGGATGTCATTGATAAAAATGTTGAATAATGTTAGCTCAAGAAGAGATTCCTGCATGACACTAGCAAGAACTTGACGGTTGATGAAATAATCTAATTAACTCAGGAGAAAGAATGATTAGTCAGCTACTATTAATTATGTGAATAAATTGGGCTGCAAAATCAATTTGCATGAGCTTGATTATGATACATGTATGCCAGGTCCTGTCAGATGCTTTAGCTGTGTCAAGATCCATTATAGATAGTGTCATGGGTAGCTACTACAGTACAAAGTCCAAGATCTGGAATTTTAGAAATTCGGCAATTCTAGATTTTAGATTATCATTTTAAATCTAGTAAGATGATATGTAGAAATTCTAAAATTAAAAATGTAAAATAGTTATTTATTAAAGAATGAAACATTTATGGCCTTAAAAGAATCAAAATTTACAAAAAAAGGGGGGAGGGAGGAATAACAACAACAAAAAGAAAAAACAAAGCTCAATCTTGTTTTGCTTGTTTTATTAAACAGTTCTTTCAATGTAAGCTATTTCATTTTTTATGACTCATGATTTCTTTTTCAATTAGAAAATTTCATTGTTGAAGTCCTATAATTGCTGTGTTGAGAATTCTCACTAAATTGTCATTCAGTATCTTTTCATTTCAATTAACTCTTCGTTACTTTCTTCACTATCAGCAGGGAAATTTTCCAAATTTAAAATCATATTGCAAAATTCGCAATTCTTTAACTGATTGATGATTGAGGCATTGTGTCATCGCAATGGAAAACTTCTGTCATGTCATCTTCATATATTCGGTTAGCAAGAAAGTAATTTCAGGTTTGTTTTTTTTTTTTCTTTTTTCTGTGTGTGTGTATGTGTGGAATAAAATTTGATTTTTTTCTGTGCATAAAATCTAACTGAATGACTGAATGATTGATGTAGAATTTGGATGAAAGAACAAAATGGGGACATTATCTTTTACTACAATTTTAAGTGAAATGTGATACAAATAGTCATAGTAATTTTTAGACACTGAGAGGAGGGGATTCTCATTAAAAGTCTTGGATTGGAGAATATAATACAGACATAATAGTAAGAAAAGCAATTTTTATATCTCCAGTAACATCCAGGTTCAAATGTTGCCTAGCCTTGGGAATGAAATCATTCCTTAAATGTCCATGGTTATGCATTTTGCTTTCCTGCAACATTTGCACATGCCATAATCATTAGTCTCGCTTTGAAATCTTTGGCAGCAGGTTTTTTTCATCATCATCAGGTTTGGTTGCCACAGTATTTGGAGGACTATATATTGCTAGAAAAGATCAGTTTTGTCAATGTTAGAAATTTGTCTTGAAGATAACGTTTTGTTCAGCTGTTTCAGTATCAACTGAAGGTTTTTCACCTGCTTTAACTGCCTTGTACCATTGCAGTTTTTAAATTTGATTAACCAACCTGTTGAATACGTGCATTCAGTTTTTAGCCTGTTTTCTCGTGAAATATTTAGGGTTAAACCATTAGCATTGACCCATAATTTACATGTCCTCATTTTGATGCTCTCTCATCCATTCAATCATCATTCTGTCATGATGAGAATTTTTAGTATAATGAACAATTTTTTGTTTTTCATTTTGAGTGCGATATCAAAATCCACAAGATATTCAAATAGTTTCTTTTTTCTGTTTTTATATTGTCTTCTGTTGACTTTGCAGTCCCATAATATTTGCATAATGTTGAGACATATGTACCTTCATCCATCTTTTTTTTTTTCTTTTTTCCTAAAGCAATTCCTCTTTTTGCTTGATTAGCATTGAAGCATGTTTTCACTCTGAGGATCTTTTTATGGCAGTTATTCAAGCTTTAATTCCGATAAGATAGCTGCAATAAAAATAGCCTGGAAAAAATAATAGGCTGGGTCAAATTAGAAAGCATAGTTTGGTAGGTTAAATTCAGCTTAGGTTCCTTAGAATCTTTTTTTTTTCCCCTACCTTCTTTGTTGCCCCCCCCCAAAAAAGCAACATTCCATTTTAAAAAATATGTCTTGAGACTTCATTTACTGTTTACATCAGGTAGAAAAATGCTAGCCCCGTACAGTGACTCAAGAGCCTGCTCATAACCTCCACAAATCTCAGTTAGTCAGTGGAAAAATTACTTTTTATTAAGTATTATATTCTCCAATCCAAGACTTTTAATGAGAATCCCCTCCTCTCAGTGTCTAAAAATTAGATCATCTTGTATACTGAATGTTCAGATTTTAGACTTTGTACTGTAGTAAATTCTTGAAATTTTGATTTGCGGTAGATGAGTTGACTATAATAGCTCATTTGAATACTTAGAATGTATGGATGTTTGTACATCTGTAGTGTCTTTTCTGCATAGGAGCACTAAAATACTATTGAGCTGAAAGCCCTTTTGAGAGGCTACTGAGAGGGGAAAAGAGATAGGAGTCCCTCAGATCCATTGCTCAAGATTTCTGCATGAAAATTAGGGCAGAGTAAGTCCACCTGTGAGGTTCGACAGCTGAGGTACTAAAATCCACCTATGTTTATGTTTGTCCACCTATATCTATGTTTGTAGTATTTATCTTTCATTCAGTTGCAATTGAAGAAGGTGATAATATTGAATTATTGAAAGCATTTATGTTAAAATAAAAGCTATAGCAATCAAACTCTGTTTTTGTTTACTCAGGTTATTGCTATGTCATTGTTTCCTGTCTTAGTTTCGATATGTAGTTTCACTATTATAATATAATGAATGACTGCCTGCTGTTTGCCTCTTAATTCCCCACCACAAATAATACTTCATTCTTTTGAGTTATTTATTTTTTAAACAAAATGCTACAATGAAAATTTAGTGAATAAATAGGCCAAAATTTTTTATAATTTTTAAAGTTTTGATGTGCTTAATCATGAATTAGATTTTTCCTTAATGCAAATGCTATTCTTCTATTGCCATATTTTTTCCCTCTGAAAGTCAAACTAATTTATGATAATAAAATTACCTGTTTTTGTGCCATAATAAAACAAACTACATTTGTTCTATTTTCCTTTGCTGTCAGGTTACTGGAGTTATATCTCAATTCACTAACTAAAAGTTAATTGCTTCCTTCTTTTTTTTTTTTATTTTTTATTTTTATTCGCTGTTCTTCAGGTATTATTTTGTCTGCCATAATTTCAAGTTAAGAAAGATGATTCAGGTATTCAATTAATAAAAGAAAACTGTATTACTAATAATTAAATTTATCTTATCTGACTTTTCTTTTCTTTTTAAAAAACTTTTTACTTTGTTGCATGCATTTCTAAATAATAGTTTTTTATAGGTATTCTGAGAAAGATAACACTTCGATTTCCTGAAAATGACAGTTCTTATTTAGAAACAAATGCTGTGTTTTGTGATTGTTGCCAAGTAGTGATTCATAATGAATTTAATACTAGACTGATGAAAACTGGTCTCTGTGTATCTGTGCAGTGTGATTTGCAGCATAAAGATGAAACACCTGAAAGCAATGTGCATAAAAGTATGAAAAAGAATATTGTTGCATCTGAAATTGTATATGAAAGTAGTAGTATACAAGGGAGCTCCAAAGATAATAACGTCTCTCATTTAGAAAAACAAATTTCATGTATTCCAAATACATCTAAAAATAGAACTGTTTCTAATGCTGAAAAACAAAACGCTTCGTGCATTTCAAATAATTATGAGAATGAAACAGTGTCTTGTGTTGAAAAGCAGATTTCAACCCTTTCAATAGATAGAGCACCTAGTCCTTCTGCACCTCCAGTAGATACTATTTCTGTTTTTATTCTTCATACTGAAATGGACTTTGAAGAAGCTCAAAGACTGTCAAATATACTTCAAGGTGAAGGATTAATTGTCAGACTGTTATATGAGGTTGACTATTTGCTAATGATTGATGCATTTGAAGCTTTAAGTGCCATATTTCTCGAGGTAAGCAAAGTCTTTCTGTAAAGTGATTTTTGTATTTATTTGGATGTCATAAAACTCTCTGGAATTGTAGTAGCTAAAGTATCTAATTAATTGCTATTTTAGAGTTTTAATTTAAGTAAATGATGGGTACTTAATTTAGAAATTTGAAACAAATGACAGCTAATATAGATGACAAGAAATTTTGAGAATGGGTTTACTAAATAGATGTATAGGATAAATAATTTTACAAAAAAGTGCATTTTTTATTAAAACTTATTTACTTTGAAGGTTTTTATATTGTAAATATGCTGTTGTCTGCTATCTAAATTTATTTTGCTGAGCAATATATATGGAAAGTAATTAATTAGATTGTTTTCAGATGGTTCCATAGATGACTGTAATCATGGCTGCTATGTACTCAGTAGAAGATAGATAGCTCTAAGACTGGATTTATGTTGCTTCCTTATTAAAAAATAAAACATAATCCTGTTATTTTATAAAGAATGTATTGTCGTTGTTTATGCTAAATAGTCTTCAGCAAATGGCGCTTATTATCTTCAAAAACTTTCATGCTAAATTATTTATGCATAGTGGGTCTACTGGTGCTTATAATTTTATCGCTGACTTTTTATCATTATAATATACAGGGGCTGGACAAAAATATGGAAACACCTTTGCAGTCTTCTCGGAATGGATAAATACAGTTCCTGTATGTTTGCCAAGGGAATATTATACCATTCTTCCTGCAAAACGGTGGCAAGTTCAGATAACGATGTTGGCGGTGGATAACGAGAACGCACTTTCCGTTCCAATGTAGACCACAAAGGTTCGATAATATTCAGGTCTGGTGACTGTGGTGGCCAGGGGAGATGGGACAACTCATCCTCGTGCTCAGAAAACCAGTCCTGGACAATGTGAGCTGTGTGAACAGGGGCTTTGTCGTCTTGGAAGACACCATCACCATCGAGGAACAAAGTTTGTACCATGAGATAAACTTGATCGGCCAAAATGTTCACATAAGTCTTGGCAGTCATGTGCCCTGACACAGTTATCATGGGGCTAGCAGAGAACCACGATATGGCTGCTCAAACCATAACAGAACCCCCGCCATGTTTCACTCTTGGCAACAAGCAGTCTGTATTATAGGCTTGAGATGGCGTTCTCCAGACGTAAACTCGGCCAGAAGTGGGAAAGAATGTGAAAGAAGACTCATCAAACCATATTACTCGCTTCCACTGCTCTATAGTCCAGGCTTTATGACTTAAACACCACCTTATCCTGTTACGGGCATTAGCATCACTGATGAGTGGCTTCTCAATTGCAGCACGGCCAGCAATTCCCTGTTTATGAAGCTTCCTTCTAATTGTTTTGGTACTCACAGGGTTCAGTAACACAACATTCATTTCAGCAGTAACTTTTGCAGCTATGGTCTTATTTTTCGCCACAATTGCCCTTAATGATCGTCTGTCACGATCACTCAGGACACAATTTCGTCCGCGCTGTGATTTAGCAGATGATGTTTTTCTGCTTTTCAAATATGCGGAATAAATCTTCGATACAGTACCTCTTGAAACACTAAACACCTCGGCTACCTTTCTTACGGAAGCACCTACCATACGTGCTCCAACAATTTGCCCACGTTTGAAGTCTGTTAACTCTGACATAATGCAATGACAACCTCACATAACAGTACTCCGACAACAACTGAACTAGCACATTTACGAAGTTGTATAGGTGACATCAGTAGTCAAAAATGCCAGCACCACCTACATATTTCATTAAAATCAATCTTTCTTTTCAAACATGCATTTCACAAGGTGTTTCCATATTTTTGTCCATCCACTGTATATCCATAAAGGTCTTTATATGGTCTTAATTTCCACAGTTGTTGGTCATGTACATATATTTCCAATTACAAAAGGGTTTTAAAGAAAACATATATACATGCTTTTTATCATTTAAAAAAATTAAAAAGTTATGAAATCTAACTTTTACACGATCCCATTCTTATTTCTACAGTTATAATTAGTAAAAGTTTATATGCATTCTAAAAAGTAAAATATAAGATATTTGACACCTATGTAATGAAAATCAACAGAGATATTTAGTTTTAAAGTTTGAGGTCATGTTTTTAGAAAGGTCAGGGTCATATGCAAATTAAAGAGCCAAATATTTAAATTAGTGTGTAACTAAAAATGCAAAAATGCAGTACCGGTAGGGTTGACAGATGTTTCTATTCTACATTTATGTTAACAGTCTATTTACTATTTATTTCATAAAAAGAGTAAACTTTTTATATATATATATATATATAGAAAATACTTTTACTGTTTATGAATGGCTAACTTGAGAAAACTTTAGAAATACCCCATTTTAAATTGCTTTTCACAACAAAAATTCCAAAATTATTATTTTTTTTTTTTAATCTGGTAATAACCACCAAACATAAGTTAGAAAGTCCTGTCAGGTAATTTTTATTTAAGTCAAAAGCAAGGTTCAAAAGTGCAATGTCCAAGTGACACCCTGTGTAATTTCAAACAGGAGTAATTATTGCTTTGGCAATATTAATCTGTATTTACAAAGGTTGGGCATTATTCTGGGTGACATCACAACACTTTGCGTATTTTTTATTTATTGTGTTAGTTTCTAACCCTATTTTTCACCTTTTTTTTTTTTTTTTTTTTTTTCAGATATAAAACTGTTAAGATGAATAAATATCAAATGAATGTTTAAAAAAAAAAAAAACCTAAATGATACAATTGTCATATTATTCCTCCAACATCTGAATGTGAGGAATTTGTCAGTATGACAAAGAATGGGAGAAGACTTATTCCTGGGTAATATTTAATAACCACGACAATAATAAATCAGAAGCAAAGTGATAAATGATATGCTTTTGCCAGTTTTTAAGGGGAGAGAAGATCTCTTTCTATCTTTAATTATGCAGAATTCAGGTAAAATGAACAGGGCAAAGGTTGTGCACTTTCCTTGTAAGTGAATATTTGTTAACAGAAATAACTACATCACGTTAATGCCCCTGAAAGTGTTAAACAGTGTTCATTATTTTCTGATTTTGTAATAATTTAAATGCTACTTTAATATTATAGCAACTTATTATGAATGAAATCAGAGCACAAATTGTGCCTGGTGTAAAAAAGGAGGGCAAGGTCAGGCAAAAATAGCAAAAATATTACAGAAGAATATAGCTTCAAAATAGTTTAATTTCCTCTGTACTGGTACCACATGAATTTTGGTACAACTGAAGGCAATGCTGAGCTATATATAGGATTTGTTCAAGAAAATGTATTTTACCTCATAACAGAGTGTGCAAAAATGGTAACAAAATTCATGTATATCAGTGATGAAAATATTTGGAGATGCATTGTTAAAAATTGTGGGATAAAGCTATTTATGATGAAAATTTGTTCTCTGGTTCCTGGTTACTAATTTTAACTGTTCTATTCTGTGTTGCTGTATATATTTTGAGGCAGAACTCCTATCCATTAAATGTAAGTAATTAAAAATATAAATTAAAATAACTGTTGACAGCAATAGTTAAATTTGCTTGCACAAGGTGTTGAAATCTGATTGGATTTTAGTTGGCAGTCAGCTTCGGTGATTAATTGTGAAGGCTGTGACTTTTTCTGTAGCTGCTATTATATAAAAGTAACATTCAAAATTTAAAAAAATTAATAATTACCTTTTTACAGGTGGATTTTATAGTTCCCATAGTTTCAATGACATTCCTGGAACAAATTCACCCCCAACAGCAGGCGCAAGGTACTGCTATGCATATTCGCTACATATATCAACTGATGCAGAATGAATATCAGATGAACTGGTGTTTAAATTTTCGAGTGAGACCAGTAATGCTACCTGAATTTAATAAGCATAACCTGAGGACTCAAGTGCTTCTTTCTTGTGCTTTACGATTATGGAACGAGGTTCCCAAGTTGATTGGTGTATTGAGAAATACAAAAACAAAATTTAGAAGAATATTTAGGTAATCTAGTCCTGACTGATTTTATAACTGGATTATCTGGATCCTGGAAAATAATATCAAATGCAAAAACTGTTATTATTTGGTATGTTTTAAATATATTATATTTTCATTATTATGTATCAATTTTATATAATAAAAAACAAAATGTTTGTGAAAGAAATAACCAGTATTTGTTAGTACTAATATATTTGCTTTTTAAAAAAACTATTTAATAATAAACTGTTGTACTTATAAGTGAATCTAGCACCCTACCACTCTGAAATCTTGCACCCTACCAACACACATTATTTCATATTTATATAAAATTTAATAAGAAGATGCAAAAGCAATGTTTAATTCTATAATAATAAACATTGAAAAGATACACAATGACAATAAATCTGCACCTGAGAAGACAAAGATTGGAACAAGATGTGAATCAGTACCTCAGATGAGCAATCAATAATAGCCATATTAGGAAGTGCATAACCCAAATAATAGATATCCTGGCATCAAGGAGTCTAGAACTGTGCAACACACAGTGATCTCACCAAATCAATATACAAAGAAAAGCCACCAATTATTATTGTTTGAATTTCTAGCTGAAAGTGGTCATAGCAAACAATGAAAGCATTTCAAATCATACACAATCACCGCTATATAAATAGTATGAGGCACCTAAGCACACCAGCAAGTCAACGAATCAGTATGTGTAAATTACATTGCTATAAAAAATCAAAGTGCTCAATAATAACCAAAGTGTGTAAAAGAACTAAGTACATGGATTGTATCTATAAGCAATGAATGGCTAGGCATAATGAACATGCAATTAAGTTCTCCACCAGCCAGAGTAGGTCTGGGCATAAGATGGGAGAACCGGTGACTCCTCCAGCAATGGTAGATCTTGCAATGATAGTTGCATCAGGTAACAGTGGCACCTTGGCACCAGAACAATACCATCGGCCCCAGGAAGGTGTTGCTAATCTGGACAGCTAATGAAAGCGGCCTGTACCTACCTACTCGGGGTAAATTATAGGTGGCCCTTGCACTTAACCTAACCTAACCTAAACTAAACTAACCTACATTTAAGCATTGCCAATTTTTTAAAAGTAATCATGGGTTTTAATTTTGTACAGTCCGCTAAGCAGGGAAGCCCTACAATGAAATAAGATTTTTCGTGACCAAATAATGGATATTCTGACTTCTAAAATAGGCCATTTCATTACTTCTTTATGCAAAGCACATTTATTCTTTAGCATATTAATTATTGTAATTTTATTTTTCTTCCACTCGCGTATGGAGCTTTCACCAACACCAAACAGTTTCCATTTTCTTTTCACATATTTTCATATGAATCCTTTCGTATCAATTATTTTATTTCTTATCATATCAAACATTACTGGAGTTTCATCCATATTTCCAACTATGTGACAGTAAATACTTTTTTTGCCTTCGTAGGTCAATAACATACTTCTGGAAACTAATCAATTTATTATCCAAATCTTTCGGAAGCCTTTGCAAAACTTTTGTTTTTTTCTCTTAGAAGTAAATTATTCCTTGCCATAAATCTGCTATACCAACTAATAAGTCTACTATACCAACTATAAGTACCATAAATCTACTATACCATGAACCATACTACACCATAAATCTACTATACCAACTATAAGTTGCTTTACAGTTTTTTTCTTTCATTTGCATATTTTCCCCCCTCTTTTTAAGGCAAGTAAATGTACACTGTTTCTTATTATAATTAATCCATTCTTTTGATTTTCTAGGACCCAGTTCACAACACTTTCTGCAAGGATAGTCCATTTCATTATTCCTTTACTCAAAGCACATTTATTCTTTGGTATATTAATTATTTAATTATTGGGATTTCATTTTTCTTCCACTTGCATATGAAGCTTTCACCAACACCAAACATTCTTTCTCCAGCACAATTTCCATTTTCTCTTCTCAAATTGAATGACTCTGCATTTGAAAAAATGAACACTGGTTTTTTTTTTTTTTTTTTTTCTTCATTTGGCAGGAGCCATATTTACT
Organism: Stegodyphus dumicola; assembly: GCF_044657685.1. Lineage (NCBI taxonomy): Eukaryota > Metazoa > Arthropoda > Arachnida > Araneae > Eresidae > Stegodyphus > Stegodyphus dumicola. The sequence goes on along the minus strand of NC_140778.1, from coordinate 63,698,216 downwards.
GCTAAAGAGAACACTAAATCAACTCTATTTCAACTGAAGCAAATGTGATTTACTAAAGCCTTTGATGTTCATTTCAAAAGCATGGCTTCAAATGACTGGAGAAAGAAAAAAAAATCTGACTTCTTAATTATGTGAACTGGTTCTGGTTGGAAATGCTTTCTTACTCCAATTTGTGCCCCCTTTTTAAAAAAAAATTAGAATAAAACTCTTGTGCTCACCTACACTGAATACAAGCCATCCTGCTTGCAGAATTATTTACTCCTTCAAGCATTATTCTTCCACACAAATATTATTGTTCCCCTTATCACATCACGTATCAATTCAGTATATTATTGTTTGAATGAGTGACTTCAAAAAATAAGAGCATCACATATGAATATTTCAGGTTTCTTCATAAGAAAAGGGTGCACTTTATATGGAGAATATACCTAAACATTAAAAAAAAAAAAATGTAATTTGAAATTATAGGTTTGCATTATACTCTCGAATATATGGTATATGCTTTTAAATTTTTAGTTCATAAATCCATACATTGACATAGTTTATTTACCACAGCATGTGTACTGAAAATTTAAGCAGAGTAATAATACAGTGTCAACAATTAAAAAAATTATATATTAGGTTGGTCAAAAATGATTATCTAGGTCTGACTTTTTATAGGCTTACTAAGGACGGGGAGGAACTGTTGCATATCAGGTAAAATAGAGAATGGCCAGTTTGTTAAACCTTGTGGTGTATACTCAAACATTACCACTGATAACTGCTATAAGCAATTACCAAAACTTAATTTAAGGGGGAAAATACTCTGTTTAGCCAATTGAAAATGTTTTGGTATGTAATATAACAAAAATTCCAATTGCATAGTACAACTGAGGCAGAACTATTTCCAATTCTACTAATCTGCTCTTACCCTATAGAGAGTGTATAGCCAGTGTAGCGATTTGAGAACAGTCAGATTTTTATTTTGGGTAGCGTAAATAAAATATTTATTTAACCGAAGGATACGTGCTAAATTACACAAGTTGAATTTTAAGGTAAGTTCAACTGCTTATCATAACAAAGTAGTTTGCTTAGCAAAATAGTCCGTTTACATAGGAAACGATAATCACTTGAGTTCAAACAAAGGTAGCGGAGAAAAAGTTCGGCTACGCTTCTTTGAGAGTTTCTTTTTCCGCTCTTAACAGAGCTAGCTCTGTTAAGAGCTACTAAGCTCTGTTACTCGGGACGAGCCGTAAAATACACAAGAGAGAAAGGACTCTCTAAAGCTTACTAGCGACTCGGGACGAGCCGTAAAATACAAGAAAAAGGCTCTCTTCTCTACGCAACGACTGTGTATTCTTCAGACTAATCTATCTAATTATTTTCACTCACTGTTTTTATGTCCAGGTTTTCTGGGCGTGTCTTGTGCGTCTGCTGCAGTGATTCGCTAAACGTCTTTTTTGGAGCATCTCTCCATTGGTTAACAGGCGCTGATTTGTTCTCAGATACTGTCTTGACGGCCTGAGAAACTGAAATTTTCTGTGGGAAAATTCAGAAAGTCTTTTTGGGAGGTCTACCTGAATTAGTTCGAGAAACAGGCAGTTGGCGACAGTCTGTCGCATACACACAATGGACACTCCACAACCCGTGAGAACTTGTATGAAAGTTTTCTCCTTTTTCCAATATGCTTTCCGCACTTTGTTGGGGGTCACGTTCGACGTCAAGAATTTGTAAGTGTCATCAGGGTGGTCATCTGGCACCCATTTGAAGTCTCCTTTTCCCAGACTTCGTGGGAAAATAGCTGACGACGTTACAGCTATAGATTCCTTCCCCCTTCGGAAGAACTTTTCTCGAGTTGAAACGAAGAGGAAAGTTCTCATCATTTCACTAATTTAAAAATGACACGAAATAAACTGTTCTCTCGATAACACTTTCAAACACACCTTTACAGGAACACAGCTACATTGATTAATAACAGTACTAGTAATGTCACTATTGAAAAGTTCACATATAAGTCAATAAGGCATTAACTTTAGGAGCAAGAATTAATAGGATATTTAAAATCAGAATCACACACATATATATATACATATACACATCACAAATATTCTTAACAAAGGGACAAAATAATTGATGATATGTTCTTATATTACACTTTTACTGTATACAAAATACTTATTCAGATAAGAAACTGGCATGATCACCTCTTTACACTCTATGTTTCGCCCGATTTGAAACGACTCAGCCCATCGGCATTTTTATTCAATTTGCCTGGGCGGTAAACTACCTCAAAGTTATAAGGTTGCAACACTAGAGACCACCTCATTAATATCGGGTTTGAACTTGCGTTTTTGTTTAGCCACACCAGGGGGTTATGATCTGTTTCGATTTTGAACCTTTGCCCATCTAAATAATGATGCAATTTTTTTATGGCAAAAATGATACTCGCGCACTCCTTTTCCGTAGTGCTGTAGTTTTGTTCTGCCTTTGAGAACTTTTTACTTAAATATAAAATCGGGTGCTCCTTGTTGAGATCATCCCGTTGCGAAAGAACGACTCCCATTCCAACATTGGAGGAGTCTGTTTGTACAATGAATTCCTTTGAATAGTCAGGTGCGAATAACACAGGTTTTTTCGGTTAATAGCCTTTTTAACTCCCGGAAGGCTCGCTCGCATTCTTCAGTCCAGTCTATAGCTCCTTTCTTAGATTTCCCCTTCAGTGAGTTTGTGAGGGGTGCAGCTATTATAGAGTACTTGGGGATGTAGTGTCCGTAATATCCTGTTAAACCAAGGAACGCTCTGACTTGAGTCTTTGTTGTGGGTTGAGGAAACTGCAGAATCGCTTCTGTTTTCACTTCCGTAGGCATTCGGAAACCGTTTCCTACCACATGCCCTAAGTATTTTACATGATTTTGTGCAAACTTGCATTTTGACGATTTAATTTTAAGATTTGCGTGCAATATTCGTTGTAGCACTTGGCAAATGCTCACTCCAGTCATTTGAAAATATGGCGATGTCATCTAGATAGGGAATTGCGTATGTTTCGCATCCCTGAAGTATTTGTGCCATTAATTTGCTGAAGAAATACGGAGCGTTTTTAAGCCCGAAGGGCATTCTTAGCGGACGGTAAGTGCCAAAGGAAGTTACAAATGCGGCAAGACGCTGGGCCTTGGGGCTGAGCGGAATCTGCCAATAACCCTTTGCTAAATCTAATATAGTAATATATTTAGCCGAAGCTACCATCTCGACCCTTTCTTCAATATTCGGTAACGGGAAAAATTCGGTCCTAATTACTTGATTCAGACGTCTGTAATCAATACAAAGCCGGGGGTCTTTGTTCGAAGCCTCCATCAAAATCATAGGAGAGGTGTAATCCGATTCGCCGATTTCGATTATTTTCATATCCAGCATTCTCCGGATTTCTGACTTTAAAATATCATTTCTCCTAGGGGATGTGCGGTATGGCTTCGATCTCACGGGCAGATTATTGATTAATTCAATGTCGTGAACTACTAAATCGGTTATCCCAGGTTCGTTAGAGAACACTGACATGTATGTATTTAGCAAAGTCTGCAACTGAGCTATCTGTTCAGAACTCAACCTTTCTTCTAGTTTACTCTCCCGAGTTATATCTTCAAGGTCGTACACATTTGGATCAGCAGTGAAGTATGGAATAGCAACTTCCGGTTCTAAACCTTTATCATCAACCTCTTGCAATAGTAGATTAATTGTCTCCGGCCGCTGATGGTACGGCTTCAGCATATTAACATGATATATCTGAGACCGCTCTTTTTTTCCCGGTAATTTCACTACGTAATTAGTCTCTGAGAGTTGACTTTCAATAATACCAGGGCCGAACCATTGAACTGATAATCGATCTTTCGAGGGGGCAACGACTAACACACAGTCCCCTTCTTTAAATTGTCTCTTAACTGCTTTCTTATCATACCCGAGTTTACGTTTTCCCTGCAACTCTCCTAACCTTTCAAAAGCTAGATCTTGGCACCTTTTCAGTCTATTTATTAACGAGAGAACGTAATCCGTAACAGTGACATTCTCCTCTTGGGGCTCAACCCAGTGTTCATACAATAGTGTTTCTGGGGTCCTTAGGTTCTTACCATGGACTAATTCGGCGGGACTAAATCCCATACTTTCGTGTGTAACCGTACGCAATGCTAGCAGAACAGATGGGAGATGTTTCTCCCACTCCGATCCGGCCTCTAAACACAGCACTCGCAAGAGTCTCTTCCCACATAGCACAAAAACATCCTTGGGATATCCCAAGGATGTTGCTCGCGGGATATGCGCACATCCTCAGGACATCCCGTGAACCTCCTAAACATCTCCTCCCGAGTGCTTAATGTCACATCCCGGGATATCCTAACCAAGTCCCATCGACAGCGTGCGGGATGTTATTAGGATATGAATTCCTACTTTACATCCTCAGGACATCCCATTATATCCTAAAAACATCTTATGTCCCATCGACAGCATATGGGATGTTATTAGGATTTAAAGTCCTACTTACTACATCCTCAGGACATCCCGTAATATCCCAATTTCCTCCTAAACTCATCCTCCTGAGTGCTTAATGTCACATCCCAGTATATCCTTAGGACATCCTATCTACGTCCCACCGACAGCGTATGGGATGTTATCAGGATTTGAAACGCTAGTTACAATATCCCTTTAACCTCTTAAATACATACTCTCAACTGCTTAGTGTCACATCCCAGTATATATACAGAGGAAAATTCCAGTGAAAGTATGTGAAGGTGTGATGATCTAAAACCTACTTTTTTTTACACAGATAGTCTCAAATCGTTCTCCTATGGTTACTATGGAAAAATCAGAAATGTTGAAAATCTTTATACAACTTATTTTGTTTTTAAATCTGAATTTGTGAATATATTAAAACTGAGCAAGGAAATTAAAATGAATTATTAATACAAAATATTAAAACTGAAAATTTTGCTTTTATTTTTAAGATATTAAAAATCTTTTGATCATTTTTAAACATCCAATAGCCCCCAAATTGAATTATTCATAATTAAATTATTTTACAAAATCAGTTTCTAATTTCAGTTAATTTGTATTAAAAATTGAATAATAAAATTACCCATTTAATAATCTTTACATAAATGAATCATCTTTCTTTAAAACACGTAAGGAATTAATAGTGTTTTGATGACACTGTTGGGAAATTGTTAAAAGGAATAAATTGTATTTTTAAAACTAAATCAATTCCTAGCCTCAGAATAAATAAATATGTTTTCGTAACATGAGAATGCTGCAGGCTTTTTTATATATTTAATATTTAGTTGTAAAAATTTGACATTATGTTAACAATTCTTTATATCATTCAAAAGGTAACTCAAGAAGCTCTTCTAAAATTCTATCTTTCTGCTCACACAATTAAAAAAAAAAATCTGAAAGGCCTCAGATTTTAGCAGTCACTCAAAGAGGCTAAAAGTTTATGAATGCATAGATTATCAATACAGATGGGGCAGTGGAAATAGCAAAACATTTTATAAGATACTGACACCAGAAAGTTATATATCTTCTATATATTTGAAAAATGAAGAAATATATCATGTAATTATGTAGAAATATTAAAATGTTTTCAATTAGATATATCATTAATTAAATGCATTTTAAATCAATCAGATTAAAAATTAAAAAAAGCATTGTTAAGAACTGTGTGTAATGCTTTTAAATAGCTTGGCTTGTTAGTCAATAATATATTAGATTTTAAAGGTAAATATGTTAAATTTTGCCAAATGGCAAGATTTGAATGAAACGCGAAACAAATTTACGATTGACGACATGAACACAGAAACACAGAGAAACTCCAAAAGAAGATCTACTGTTTACCATGCAATTAAGGCACTTTATTCTGCAATCAACTCTACCAATTATTAATATTTCTAAGTATATTGAGTTCCCTCTTTCTGCTAAATATGTGTGAAAAATTTTCCATAAATTTATTAAATTATTTTATTTCGAGGTGAGCTGCTATCCCAACTCTCAATGTCAATGTTTAGTTCATTTTTTATTCGGTCTCAAAAGAGAAATCAAAATACGTGGATTTATGTACATGTATTTATGAATCAAAATACATGAGAAATCACAGTGAGAAAAGCACTGCTACCTTAAACTGTGATTATATATAACAAATGCAGTGAATTATAGTTAAAAAATAGTGAAAATATTTATATTTCTGAACTATTTCATATATAACATTTTCAGTTTCGCATATGTGGCAATTTAAGAACTTTTTTCGTATACCAATTTTTTGAAATATCTGCAAATTTTTGTATCTTCAAGAAAAGCTTATTCTTTCACCTTTAGTATATAAGTAATGGTAATTTACCAGATAAAATTACTTAATGGGGAATACAGAAAAATATCTAACCACTTACCTTTGTGACTTCATCTGCAAAGAGACTAAAAAAGTAGTTCAGCTAAATCTGCTATAATAAATATTTATAATAATGCTAAATTATGCAATATCTATTAATATGACAAATTTTTGTAAAGCTATTTATTTGGATGAAAAATAAACACATTCAGAAATTTATGACACTATATTATGATTAACAGAGGAAAAACACTTTTCAAAATTCAAAATAGTTTTTATTAATCCAATTTATCACATTTTATTTGAATTCATGAAAAACAATCTTATATCCATGTATTCTTATGTATATAAGAACTCTTGATAAATTGGATCTCTGTCATTGCCTTTCACAGCACCTAAAATAAAAAAACACTCACAATTACTATATGTGAATATAATTCATAATTAAATTTAAACAAATGACTATTAGAATGCAAATTAAAGGAAGCATTTAAAATATTTTAACATTTAGTACCTATAAACAGAGTAGCAATTATTTGATTTTTCAATTATAGTAAAATAAACATGGGGGATGCCTTTTAAAATTTTTTATGTCAGAAAATAAACTCAAACCACCAGCTGAACATATGAGCAGTTTTATCAATCAGTTACTGGTAGGTAACCTGGATACTGAATCAACATATAAAGTTGCCAAGATAAAGAGAGAAACAAAATTATGATAAACGCATCTTACCTATTCATAAAACTATTTTAAATTTAATGTGTAGGCAAGTCCAAAAAGAGTGAGAATGAATTTATTTTGCAACACAAAGTAGTCTTGCAGGAGCAAAAAAAAAAACTTGTCTCATGAGATTGGCAAGTAAAAAATAATTAACTGCATCTGGTAACATTTATCTGACAACACATAAGTAATTGTTAGCTACATGCAGAAAATAAAATCTGATCAGGGGCGTAGCTAGAGAGGGGCAAGGGGGGCATCTGTCCCTGGGTGCAGAATCCAAGAGGTGCCAAACTGATGTTAGAACATTTTAGAATTAAATGTTTTCCATCCTTGGCAAGCAGTAGGGGGCACGAAATCTTCAGTTGTCCCTGAGCGCTGAAAACCCTAGCTATGACTCTGAATCTGATCATGTTAATGCAATTTTAAACTTTTGAATTTAACCGCAGAAATTTACCAAAGAAGTACTTGTAACAGTAGTAAATGAAGATGTGGCTAATGTTTACTGTATGGTACACCTTGGTTTCTGTCTGAAAAAAAATCGCAAAGTGGTATGGGTTGTTTGTGAAATGTGGAAGCCCATTGCGTCAAATAAGTTTTTCGGTAACCCTAATGCTGATAATGTTGGTGAAAGTAGCCTTTGCGGAAAAAAAAAAAAAAAAAAAAAAAAAAAAAAATTTTGTCAATAAAAAGGAGTTATTTCTGCAAATATTGCCAACGTGCTGTGATAAATTTAGTTTTGGGCTACTGTTTTAATAGTAAACCTTTTGTACGGTCCCAGGTTTTTGGTTCTTACCATTCTTTTCAATTGCTGTGTTTGGTTGCACGGAAGTGGTATGGTCTTGTATTTTGAACATGCTATTTATTATTTTGGTGTGGGTACCATCGTTTGAGTATGTCTGAGGTGACTAAGAGACGAAAAATTTAATTGAATTGCTTACCTGGAGGATGGTGGTGGGAAGCCTAAACATATGCATGTGAAAAAAAAGGTATGTTAAAAAAATGACGTTTCATTTATTTTTTTGTCTCTGTGTGTTAATTTTTGTTAGAAGATTTGTTGTTTAATGTTTTTATGTTAGGAAATATGTATTTTTGGTAACTTATTCCTCTCTGTTTGTGTATTTTTGGTTGTCTGTGTGTTAAGACAGTGGCGAATTTTTTCTGGTAACTATGATATTTTTAACTTTCTGATTTTCTTAAAGTGAAAATAGATCAATGTGTACATGAATAAAGTTAAGGCAGTGCACAATGCCCAGTTTGTGCAGTTCTCTGTTTTAATAGGTCGATGTGTACATGGACACAGAGTTTGTGTATGTCTTTGACTTCTTATTTTGGTTTTGTGTAGCGGCCACCTTGAAATTGGTGCCGATCCTCTCAGGTGACGATCTTGATATAAAAAAAAGAAACGATTTGCCAAGGGTTACAGTAGAGTAAATTTTTACCAAAGATGTTCTACCATAATCACTATTTCAGTGGTTTAAACACTAGTAGAGCAGTATGCAGAGATGAAGATTTGAGTTTTGTTTACACAGCATGATGGTTTAGGCACTCCAGCCATTACAGTGAACAAAATTATAATAAACATAGCCACAATAATTGTCTATAAATATTGATGTATAACACTGCATTAACTAATATATTTCTTATGCTAGTATATACAGAATCCTTAATCGAAGGGAAAATCAGAAGACTGTGCATGCATTTTCCTTTAACTGAAACATGGATTTGACCATACAAATCTCAGTCTTACAGGACATGCCACACTATGCAGATAGACAGTAAAAAGTGCTTGTGTTGTTTTTATTTGTTAGAGGTATGAAATAAATACACTTCTAGATTTTAATTTTTTCTTTTCTTGTTTTACATTTGGATTACCTATCAAAAAGTAAGGAATTTTGATATTATTACAATATCAGAGTTAAAATAACAATTATTGGACATGTTAAAGTAATGAAAATTTTAAATTAGGTTAAAAAGTAACCCTTAATGTGGCATATTTTTGAATTAAACTCTATCGACATTAAAAACAACAAAACATCCTTCTTTATTAAGGACTTTAATTAACTAATTTTAAATACGGAGCTATGAATGAATATTTTTCCCTTGCATGTTATAATAACTGAAACAAAATAACTCTGATACAGTCAAAATTCCTAAATGCAAGTACATAAAATTTACTTTAGCAATTTAAAGAGATGAGACACACTGAACACATGAATAAATTTCTATCAAAGAATAATTTATTAAATTTGGCCCATTCCATAGTAAACTTTAACCATTAGATTACATTATTACACCATGTTATCAGTTTGAAAAGCAAGTCATATGCCAGATCTTGGATGTAAAAGAAATGCACAAAATAATATACAGATTATTGAAAAATGATGTATACCAATGTTTATAGATATGATTAAATGTAACAGAAAATTTACTGTCACAACTACATTTTTAAGTGAAATGTATTATTTTAACATTTTACAATATTTAAGGTATGGCATTAAATGCAACATTATGTGCCTGGATATAAGTTAGTAAATTAAAAAAAAAAAAATAATAATAATAATAATAATAATCAAAGAATGAATGTCATGAAAAATTTCAAAAACAAGCAGAATTTAATTTAGAAGACCTTTAGACACTTATGATAAATAAATTTGAGAATTCTTCACCCAAAATTAAATTATAATTAACTAAAACCAGTTTGACTGACCTTCTACAAAATCCTTCAGCTGCAATTTTTTCTAGCTTGAAAACCAAATTCTTCTCCACATGGTAATAACATCTTAACCAGTTGAAATTCCTGCAGAAAGTTTGATAACACAGTAATAGAATTAATAGAATAGAAAAATTAACACAAAAGTTTAGAACATCATTTAAACTTAACATTATTACAAATTTTGGTGCTTTCTGACTATCTGCAAAGCTGTGAAAATTGGCAAAATGGTTAGTTTATGGTTCATATCTACTGCTCTGTTCACAAGTAGTAATTCAAATAAGCACTTCATAAGAAACAAGAAATTTTAAGATGCACACACACAAAAATATATACATTGGGTCAATTTTCACATATTTTTCATCCAATGGAATACTATTCAGAAATAAAGATTAAATATAAAGCATGTAAATACATGTGTGTGGTATGCATATTCATAGTTTGCTATTATCGTGTGCATACTCTTGCTGTTTTAGCATAAGTTGAAGCTGTGAGGGCAGATGATAAGAAAGTATCAGAATTTTTCATGTATAAGAAAAGATTGCCCTGACAATAGTATCTCTGTTGTTTAGCCCTGACATTTACATAGCGCATTAGAAATATATAGTAATATATGTATAATAAAAAGATAATTGCATATTATTAATTTATTTTTTTAAATGCCAAACTTTAACAATTCTTTCACATATAATTAAACAGAATTCTTTCACATGAACATCTAAAATCCATTCTTAACTAAAGAATAAATAATAAAACCATGTAAATTTCTTATCAAGCCCGTCATTTCCAAAATGTCTACTTCTGAAAGTTCCCAGCATTTCTCAATATATTATTAAATTACTAAACTAAGCATCAATGATCGTCATGTTCGCTAATGTGGCAATATCTTTCACACTTCTTTGTTACCACAAGTAACAAGTAGGCTTCAATAAATCTTTAACTGTTACATGCTACTTTTGTCTAACATTTGTACAAATAATAAAATTAAATGAGCTCTTTATAATATGCTCAAAGAAATGATTTTGCATGAAAATTTGTATGTTATATATTGGCCTGATTAATGATTCAGGAAATAATTCAGGTTTTCAAAGTGCTTCCAATAATTCAAATTTCAGCTTGTGTCAAAATAAAATCTATAACACAAAGATAAGCAAATTTCCTTATGAACAATGCATTTTAACATTATTCAATCACAGGCAATCACACAGTACTGATTGCTTCAATAAACATTACTGTAACTGTGTTATTTGAAAGACTGTAATGTTTTAATTATTTCCTTAATTAAAACATTACAGTCTTTTCCTCCTTCTAACACCAAAAGAAAACCCAGATAAGAAATATAAAAATATCAGTAAAAATAAATTATATTGAATGACACTTTACATTAATTACACTTATGCATATATTATTTTATTATAAATTATTTCAAAATCAAAGAGAAGGGGGAGAAACTTTAATATTGACATTTCTAAAATGATATAAACATTAATCATTTAGTACAGTTTGTTATTTCAGGCAAAAAGAATTCACTTTTCTGGATAGCATTTATATTTCCATCTCACTTTCAATGAAACATTAAGAGAAATGCATATAATTTAAACACAAGTTTATTTTATTTATCAGACAGATTATGTCAACTAGAAAAAACCTATCAGTAAAATTCGGTAGTAATAATTCTGAATGTTAGGCAACTTGCAAGATTCAACAAAAATTATCAATACTTTTATTATAATGACAATACTACAGTAACATGAACATAAAATTAAACTGCATATAACTATAAAATAAGCCAGCATATAATAATGGTGCATTGGTTTCTAAAACAATGGGCTCGATGAAAAAATACATGTATTATGGTAGCTATTCATATTCTTCAGCTTTCCTAATATTCTCATGTTCATTTTACATAACTAAAGTATCTAAAATACAATAAAAATGCAAACAATATTTATGAGAAAATGTCAAAAGCAATCATAAGCATTTGATTGAATGACCATGTTTTGTCTTCCTGCATGTCGAATCTTAAAATGATATGCAGTTTGAAAAATTCTTAATCCTTTTATAAAATATTCAAAAAAGATTAAAAAAAGGTACTGTTCTGTTATCAGGACCGGGTTCAGAATTGTATTTATGTATGCTTGTATATTTGTATGTTTGTGTGTCTACATATACACATCTATGCACATACTTACGAACACAGGTTCATACATTTCCGATTCTGGTCCCAATAACAGAACAGTACCCCCAAAAAAACTTGAATTACAAACTAGATTAAGTAACGTTTCAACCATACATATTTTGGACAAAACAATGCAAACTCTTATTTTTATACAATTGTTCAAATTATTTAACATAAATTTATTACTGCAATAAAATAATAAGCAATCTGATCACACATATTATTTTGAAACTGAATACATAAACTAGACTAAAAAAAATTCAGTCATAAACATTTGGATAGCAGGGCAAATTAGATATTTGAAAAGACAGCCAGCCATTGAGATACACGTAATTCACGACAGAATGGTAACAATTCATAAAGCTGTGAAACATTTAACTGTCAAAATGACATAAATTCGAAAAGCAAAAAAAGTAAACATACAAGTATTGCAACTGAACTTACCTTTCATGCAACAAAAAATATCCATACAAGTTAACCTCATGGCGCAGCCATTTTGGATTTCGTTTCAAATCAGACAGATGTTTACGGATTTGCGGAAGAATACGAAGAACTAGTAGTTTGCCGGATACAATGTGCAATGACGCGAAAGAATATAGTTCTGTAGAACTTCCTACATTATTCCGTAATAAACAGTACTATTTCCTAATTTTTTCTTTATCTAATTAATTAATTAAAAGGGAAATAGTTAAATAATGCCGAATTCATTTTTAATGAAATGTAAAATTTTGCATGTATGGGGCGACCACCTTCCGTCCAATATTTCTGAGAATATAAACAGATTTTGGAATCTGAGAGTATCAGTAAATAAATATATAGAATATCCCCTCTCAAACGACCACTTCTGAAAGTGACCAATAGTTCTGAGATTATAAATAAATATTGATATTAAGCATTATTTCTATAAGACGACCATCTCTATATAAGACCAAAGTTTCTAGAATTTTGGATAGTCATCAGAGATGTATCTTTACTGCGAAATTATCGCACGACTGTAATTCAATATCAATAACAGATCGCGCGATTGAAAAACATTTTCTGTCCTGTAATTAGAGGAAAAAAAATTTCCTTATGAGGTGTTTCTCCCGCTTTCCTAGCGTGCCTTCGTGGTGTAATAGTTCTGCACGCTGGGCCGGTATTTCAGAGGTCCGTGGTTCGATTCACGGCGAAGGCGGTTGCTAATTTTTCATCTCTACGGCTTCCCAAAAAAAATCCTAATGTCTCTACAGTGGCGCCCGAATTAAAAAGGTGTTGGATGAGGTATATCCACACCCAGGATTTAGTGATTGGATCCCCTTAAAAAAAAGTCGGCCTTTAAAAAGAGAAGTAATATAAGGTATTTCTCCTAGCGTGTCTTCGGCCCACCAGCGGCCGAGCGGTAAAGTCGCTGAACCCTGGTAGTGCGATCCGAGGTTCGAATCCCGCGAACGGGCTGGCTGCATGGGTGTTTTCGTGGTTTTCCCCACTTGTAACGTGTATACGAGCCAGTTTCCCTTAGAAAGTCCTCCACGAAGACATCATTTCTCAACACTCCAACAACCTCCAGGTAATCTCACAATTGCAGAGTTACCTTTCGACCTTAGAACTCTGGCTCGGTCTGTATAAAATCAAAATTAATGTCGCAAAATGTGCTGCCACCATGTTCATCCGAAGAAACATCCCAAATTTACCTAACTTAATGCTCTTCGGTGAACCCATTCCCTGGGTCTCTTCTTACAAATATCTAGGTGTTTTACTAGACTCAAAATTAACTTGGCAGCCTCACATCCGCAAAATCATAGCGGGTGCGACAGCTGTCAAAACCGCCTTACGCCCCTTCTTGGCTAGTCATAGCGACCTGTCAACTGATAACAAAATCTTGCTCTACAAATCAATGATTAGGCCGGTTCTTACGTATGCGTGTCCCGTATGGGGCCCATGTGCACTGACTAACAGAAAACATGTCCAAATTTTTCAATCTAAAATGCTTCGGCAAATTCTAAAAGCTCCGTGGTTTGTACGGAACGAAGAGATTCATAACGACCTCAAAATTATGCCCATTAATCGCTATATACAGCGACTTTCGGAAAAAATTTTTCAAAAATATTCAACGTGTTGCAAATCCTGTGCTTCATATGCTACCCGTATACGATCCTGCTGTTGCTTCTTCCCGAAAAAGACCCAGAGCGGTTCTTAACAGGGAATATTCAGCTCTGCCATTTAAACGGGCTAGATATGAGCACACTCATAGCCACGTGAATAACTACCTCTCGTTCCTTAACCCCCCCGCCTCTAAATTTCTTTAATGCACACGGCATTAACTCGAGGAACCTTCTTAACGTTTCTTTAATAAGAAACATCACAGTCAAATAGGACTGATTTAACATACTTTAATCTATCAACTGCAATAAAACTGAAAAAGATTTTTTAAAACTGAAAAAGATTCTTTAAACTTTAACTTCTCTCTTCCTTTAAAAAGGAACTTCTTAGGCGCTTAGCGTCCTTTTGGCTTTTAAAAACCGCATTGAATAGCGGTCAAAAATGAAACCTCTCCCTCCCAGCTGATCACTGACAGAACTACTTTTTCGACCTGTAAACAGGTTCCCCCCTCCCTCCCACCTCGAAGAACGCGCATCGGAATTCCCCTGCGTGTTCTTCATCTGACGTATGCAAAGAAAATGATTATCAAGGTTCAAGGAAACTTCACCTTTTATTTTTCTAGTCAAAATTTTTCTGGCTGCCCCTATCTAAATTATTCTGGCCCTTTTTCGGCGCAAAATTAAGACCTTCTGAGTTTTTTGCCTGTTTTTGACTCAGTGTGAAGGCACTTACTCCAAGTCATTCGGCTTATCAAAATTTTTACCCTATTTGACAATACCCTCTTTCAAATGATTTAATTTCCTTTGAAGATGTGGAGGTAAAGGCAAAATTGCCTATGAACTCCGTAAATTGCACTTCCTTGATCCTCTCTCCATTGGTTAACAGGCGCTGATTTGTTCTCAGATACTGTCTTGACGGCCTGAGAAACTGAAATTTTCTGTGGGAAAATTCAGAAAGTCTTTTTGGGAGGTCTACCTGAATTAGTTCGAGAAACAGGCAGTTGGCGACAGTCTGTCGCATACACACAATGGACACTCCACAACCCGTGAGAACTTGTATGAAAGTTTTCTCCTTTCGTAAAAACAATATGCTTTCCGCACTTTGTTGGGGGTCACGTTCGACGTCAAGAATTCGTAAGTGTCAGGGTGGTCATCTGGCGCCCATTTGAAGTCTCCTTTTCCCAGACTTCGTGGGAGTCCGTGGGAAAATAGCTGACGACGTTACACCAGATTCTCGATTGCTTTAAATATTTTAATATTAGTCAGTCATGTATGCATGACAAAAATATTTTTTTAAAAGGAAACTTACTGAAAAAAGAAATGTAAATACAGATTTCTGTGGAGATTTTAAAGTGTTGATAGGGAAGTAATACAGTACAAAGTCCGTAATCCGGACTCGTCGGAACTTCGGATCATCGCATTGCTTGATCAACAAAGAAGGACAAAAAGATAGCAAAAAGGCAACAAAAAGAAAAAGAAGCATCTTTTCGTTTTTGTTCTTTGCTTCCTAAGAATGGCATCAATTTTGGGAGTTCTTGTTGCTATTGCTGCTTACCTAAATTTATCAATGAGATTTGTAATTAAATGAATCAGTTTAATTACTAATGGCAAACATCACATCCATCCTCCTCCCTTATATTTATTTGTTAGTACAGTACAAAGTCAGTAATCCGGACTTGTCGGGACTTCGATTCCGGATTGTAGATCATCAATTTAAATCTGGTAAGATGGCATGCAGAAATTATACAATTAAAAATATGAAACTGTAATTTATGAAATAAAGAGCAATTATGATCTAAAGGGTATCAAATTTTACAAAAAAAAAAAAAAAAAGATGCTTAATATTTATTTGTTTACTTTATTAAACATCTCTTTCAATGCATGCAAGCTTAATGTATGCGCATTCTCTACGCGCATGCGTAAAGTTTGTGGCTTTGATGTCCGGATTATGGACTTTGTACTGTACAAATTTTTAGTTTTAACTGAAGAGTAAAAACTGTAATTACAATACAGAATTTTTTTTTTTGTACTAAATATATAGTGACATATATATGTCAAAGAAATTACTGTATGATTTTCAGTTCTGTTATTCTTCATATATTTGCAATCAGACTAAAATTTGTGTGACCAAGTTAGGTCTGATTTTTTTTCAAATTTCAATTTTTATTGGCTTTTTCTAAAAACATTAATATTGTTTTATTTTCTGTTTATTTCATCCCTTATTATTTATTTATTTTATTTGTGCATTAAGCTGTGTTTTAAATTTAAAATATTGAACAATCATCATTTTCTTTTATTTAAATGTGTATAAATGAAAGACATTTCTAATCTTGTTCATGGTAAATGTAATTTGAAATCAATTTTTTTTTCTCTTCACACTGCAAAAAGCTTTCTGAAGTCCAAAAAGTATGAATAACTTATTAACTTTGTTATCAAGTCAAAAAGTATGAGTTAACAACTTCTTAAGACTCTAAAAAAATTTGAATGATATTTAAGTTATGCCTCACTTTATTACATTATAGAAAAGTCTTGGCTTTAGTGTCCAAACTGATTTCTGAGGGCTGTGGAAAATTTCTTGCTTCTATCTTTAAAATATAGCAACAGTTATTCTGCTTTAATGAACCAAATTAATGCCTAGCAAATTCTGATTTTTATCAGGTATCGGAATTCAGATTCATGCATTTCTTACATTTTATTCAGGAAGCACAGAAAAAAAAAAAAAAAAAAAAAAAAAAAAAAAAAAAAAAGATCCAACTTTGAAAAGATAGTAAAATTTAACAAAGAATTTTATTATGTACGACATCAATGTATTATTCATGTGTATCAAAATGTTAAATATTTTGTGTGCATCCAAATTATTTCTGAATCAATTTTTTAGTTTAAAAAGTACTTTTTATCTAGCCATTTTTTTCATATGTATAGTTATTTTATCAAAATCTTCCTGTTAGCTTCAGGTATTAACTTGTGTTGAGATGTGATAATTATCTGACTAATTATGTATAAAATTATATTTATAGGAAAAACAATTCATGTGACTAGACTATACGTTAAATAATACAAGTCACTGTTTTAAGAAATTGGCATATTTCATTGTCATGTATATATATATATAATACATTTTTATTTATTTTTTTGATAAAGTTGTTCTGTAGAGTAAAATTCTGCGCGGAATTTTATGTTTTTTGAGTTGTTTTCATGTTAATTTTTGCTTATTTCACTGTTTGTAAGATACTGAAAAGTTTTGCATATTTTTTTTTCTTCAACGGAAAGTTGGTTAATTTTTTATTAAGATAATAATTATTTGCATTAAGGGTGTAGGGTTTATATTTATTTTAACTAACATTTATTTCAAGTTTAAACTATCTTTCCTGTCAAGCCTTACTTTCCCCTGGAATTGCCAATGCCAGAGTATGTAAATTTTAATAGAACGCGCAAAGGATTCAAATTGTCAGCGGAAGTATTCTGAGTTAAATAGAAGGGAAACGAGTTCGAAGATGTGCTTTCTTGCTTCACGAGCGTGGAGGTGGCTAGTTAGAAATTGAAGAACTACGTGTTTCGGCCTGTGTGCTTGCCTCGGCAGATTGTTAATTTTTCAACGTAATATTCAGAAGTTTGCTGAATTATCAGTGGTATCTTAGAACGCGGTGAGGTTAGTTACGTTTAGAGAGCCTCGTAGTTAGTCACTTGTTATTATTCTTTTAGTTTCTTATTTTTATTTTACCGCCGGGTCGGCGTAGTTTGTGAGCGTCAAGAGCACGCATTTGTAATTTCTAAAGTTGAATAAAAAGGGATTAAAACCCTCTCAAGAATTTGTCTACTTTCCAGTTCTTAGCAGTCACCACTATTGTTGCGTGCAGGTTGGAAGCGCGCAACATAACATTAGCGCTCCATCACTTGTCGAACTGAAATGGCCGAAAATTGGATGGAAGTTGCTGGACAACAACAAGAAATGACAAGCCAGTTGGAAGGATTTGGATACCTGGTCCAGACGATGACAGCGTCAATCAAGCCAAACGTCAAATTCGACGGAAAAAATTCGGTGGCGATATTTCTAGAATGCCTCGACAATCACTTCCAACTCTACCCTGTGCCTGAAAGACAAAAAGTTGCCATCGCCACATCTGCACTAGAGGACAGGCCGCGCTATGGTGGAAGAATATAGGCAAATTTTTATTAGGGGAATTCGGAGGCCAGACATATACATTTGAAAATTTCAAAAAATCGTTATTAAAGGCCTTCCCCATAGTGAAAGATCGAGCAAGGCTAGAAGCCGAACTGTATAGTTTTTATCAACGGAATATAGAAGAGTTGACGGTCTTTATTCTGCGAAAAATTAAGCTGACGGATATGCTGTATGGGAAGAAACCCGACTCGGAGATTATTGAAATAATCTTACCAAGATTGTTACCTGCTGTTCAAGACTACTTCGAAATTAGAAACCCAAGCACATTGCAGGAGCTCTTCGAATTAGCGGTCAAGTTCCAAAATCGCAGAATAGCGGAAAAAGCTAGAGGGGCATTATATTCTCAAAGTATCCGAAGGCAATTTTCAAATGAGCAGACCAGAAATGCAAACCGCTCTTATGGGCGAAAGAGCTATCAAGCTAACTCATCGAAGCTCGAAGGTCAAGGCCCAAAAAGGAAATTTGAAAACAACCGTCCGCTTACCCAGAAGGCAGAAGTTGAAAGAAAAGCTTTAAACGAGTAGAGGGGCCTGTGAAAGCGAGGGTCCAGACCCCGGAAGTTTTGAAAAAACCCTCAAGAAGACACTTAAATACGGTCATCGTAAAGAACTCACAGTTACCAATTATACAAGTCCTGGTTTTCGATGTGCCAGTAGAAGCCCTCATCGATACAGGAGCAGAAGGTAATTTTATGAGTGATATTTTTTTTAAGAAGAACTTTAATAGGTTTCGATTATTTAAAAATAAAAACACAGAAATCATAGCAGCGCAAGGACAAACTTGTCATTGTATTGGAAAACTATCTTTAAAAATTCAAGTTCAAAACGAAAGCCTTAAAGTATTAAATTTGTAGTAAAAAATTTGCAAAGTTCACTTATTTTAGGTATGGAGTTTTTAAAAGCCGCGAAGGCCAAACTGAATTTTCAGGAAAGTTCTATCGTGCTGGAGATGGATCGGAGGGTGGTGGAACCAGTGGAACAACCGCAAGTTGACCTTAGCCATTTGAATGACCATGGAAGTCAAGCCATCCAGCAAGTGGTGAGTACTTTTTCAAACTTTTTTTCAGAACGGCCTGGTAGCTGTCAAATAGTTACGCATGAGATATAGTTAACCCTCCAGGCGGCAAGGCCGTATATATGCGTTCGAAAGTAATGGCTCTCATAGCGGCAAGGCAGCATATATGCGTCCAAATATTTTGGTCCTCATGGCGGCAAGGCAGCATATATACATAAACTTAAATTTTGGCCCGAAATGGCAAAGCAGCATATATACGGCCTGTCTCAGAGTGCCCTCCCCTCTCTGCTCTTAATGTAAACTGACAGGTGATAATTTTTCTCTGCGGGAGGTAACTGAGGAGAGGAAACTATCTATTCGCTAGGGGCAAATGGGTTTTATCGTTAGGTTTTGAATAACATCTCGGAATAAATAGCTCGTTCAAAACTTCCAGCTGCTCCAGCTGTTCTGTGCGTATACCAGCTATAGTAAACTTAAATGTTTATGTTTTTAAAGAGAATTTTCATTTTCCAGCCTAATTATTCTCCAAATTTTAGATGCAGTTTGGCAAAATGTAATTGGAATTAAAATTAAAATTGCAAGAAACTGCAACAATATTTTGAAATATGTGATTTCAATTATATTGCAATTGTAATTAGCTTCGCAATTACAATTAGAAAGTAAGTACTTTTTAAATGCAACAATAATGTATGTAATTGCATTTTAATTCTTAAGTCTTACAATTACAATGCAATGATAATCACAAACATTATAATTATATAATCTAATTACAATTACAAATTTTATTGCATCTAATCACAACTACGGTAATATTAGCTAATTACAACGTAATTTTAACTGCAAGTGCAGTAGGTAATTATAACTACGTAATTAGGAAAGTAATTGTCTCTGATAATTAGAATTACTTAACAGAGTGAAATTATGATCATAATTGTAATTCTAAGTGTAGTATGCAATTGTAATAAAATTATCCAATTACTAAGTAGTTATAGTTAAAAAGTGGCTGTTTTTTTAATTACAATTACAATTTACGTAATTTCATTTAAATTACAATTACTCTATATTTGTGAAATCCAATTTTATATTCAATGCAACTGCAAACATATAATCTAATTACAATTACACTGTCAATGTAACTCCAGTAAGTAATTATTATAATGTAATTAAGATAGCAATTGATTTGTTGTTTGACTTCTGAATTAGTAAGATAGCAATTGTTTCTGATTAAAGCAGTTACGTAGCCCAGGAAAATCATGATCTTAATTGCACATGTAATTGCAGAATGCAATTGAAAACACATAGTAATTGGAATAATATTATGCAATTATCTTGTAATTACAATGTAACAATTTTTAATTATATATACAATTTACTCAAATGCATTTTAATTATAATTGCATTTTAATTGTGAAATCTAATTGAATAAACGGTATAACTGTAATTATATAATCTAATAAAAATTACAATGCAATTGTAATGACCTCTTAATTAAAATCGCGCAGCAGATGATTGTAACTATATAATCAGAAAAACAACTGCCCCTTATAATTTCAGTGACATATGCTAAGGAAATCGTGATAATATTTGAAAATTACAGTCAATAATATTATATTCGAAATGTTTCTGCATTTTGGATAATGAGTTTTTAAATAATACAACGGGATAATCACCTATAAGAAAAATACTAATATTTTCTGTCATGTCTTCTGAATCATCTTACATATATTTTAGTTTGCGGTACCAGCATAAATAGGAGTCTATTTAAAGGAAATATTTTATATAGATCGAAATGCACATAACGTTAGTAAGCAAATATGTATGTTTATGATCTTCGATATACATGTGAACTTAAATTACAAGATTAAGGGAAAGCAAGCAAAGAGTTTATGCCAGTGCAAAGGGATGTTTTCGCAAAGGATTTGTTACGGGACGCTTGTCCAACCTATTGCTTTAGCTGGTAAAAAAGGATTCTGATCAGCAATCAGTATGCTTAATTGCTGTGTGTATTAGACATTTTACTAAATCCATTTATTATGAATTACCGCCCAGACAGTAAAGCGGTTCGTGACTCTGGTTGCCGTACCGAAGAGCCTGGGTTCGAATCCCGGATAGGGTATGAATGTAATTTGTTCGTCCTCTTCATAGGTGGCAACGGTGGCCCACGTATTAGTTCCCTCCTTAATAACATGACCGGCCTTAGTAGTGATCAATGTCTATAAACGGCTACTCCCTGCCATTGGGAAAAAAAAAATTACGAATTGGTCTTTTATTCAACATAACACACATTTTCCATAAATAGTTAAAATGCATTATTCAGTTACAAGTGAAAGTACTTATATGAACTATTTTCCATCATTGTTTCACGTAAGAACAAATAAAAGTACAATTTTCTTATGCACCTGTGATTATCATATTATTTGGTTTACGGTAAAGACTGCAAAGATGCTTCTGTGGAGGACTTTCTAAGGGAAACTGGCTCATGTTCACATCACCCGTTAATAAAAGCAGGAAAAGATCTTTATTTAATTGAATACAACGAAACGTTTAAGAAGAATGATGTACTCATAGAGAACTTTCTAAAATAAAATGATTTGTATTCATGTTACACATAAGGAAATCCACGGAGCTATCTAAACATTTAGATTGTTTGCCAAAATGGGCATCCGATTTGAACTTGTAGTATTCAAAAGACGACTTATTACTCTGCTGAGCGAAAAATCTAATTGCTTTTGAAGTTACATTGTAATTCGAACAATCATTGTATTACAATTATTATTATTATTATTATTTTCCCCCCAATGGCAGATTGGGAACAGTTACAGTGTTACACAGTCCATTAGTCTACACAAGGCCAGAAGTTGCAGTCAGTTTATTATGGAGGCATCTAATATGTGGGCCACCATAGCCTCCTATGAAAGGACGAACAGTTAAAGCCATGCCTTCTCCGGGATTCGAACCCAGGCCCTTCGGTATCGCAGTCAGGCTTCCCTAACCACTATACCATCTGGGCGGCACAATTACAATTATAACTGCATTAGTTGTAGTTTTAACTACAAAGTAACTACAATGAATTACCAGCTTTTCTCAGTCAATAACAGATAGCTTAAACTTTAAAGATAAATGGAAGGTCTTATAATTTGTCGAATGGCAATATTCTAAGAAAGTGTAGTCTCCAGGATGGTCGAAGTTTAATTACAGTCTTACATTTCGCATACTCGCAGCACTTGCCCAAAGGCTGTTCCAAGATTATTTCTGTTCACCTCATCCATTAATTTTGGAGACAGTATCATGTCTAGAGACAATTTTTTCTGAGGACAGTATTTTATATAATAGAAAAAAAAAATAATAATGCGTCTCCCTCAAGGGGCAGGAAACAACGAGTACTGATAAATTTAATTGAAATTACAATTACAGTTGTAGTTAATACAAATACAATGTTACTTTAACGGTTAGAATTACATTATAGTTCCTAATGGCAAAAATATCAAATGAGTGTTATAGATTAGTATACTTATCACAATATTAAACTTTTAATACCGTTTTATTTTATTTAGCTTATCACAATATTGAGCTTTCTAACACCGTCGGTACTGAAAAAATGTTTTACTACTGTCATGAAATGTATATTCGATAATAGTTTCTCATTGATGTTTTTCTTATATTATTTTCTTCATAATTCATAAATATTTGCAATGGAAATAATTCTGAGGCTTTTATAATACTTCTAAATTTTCATGAAATAAAGTTCCATTAAGGTTTACTTGAAGGAGACTCTCAATGCAAGCACTCGAAAAGAAGTTATGCTACATTTACATATTATGAAATGGTTGAATGTACAGTATTTACTTGTAACAGCGTTGCTCCAATATATCGCGTTTTCTGAAAGAATGCATATGTTGCTTAAATCGAATTTAAATTACTATAATCAGAATAATTGGCTGAAGTATTAAATTGTAATTTTTACAGCATCAATCGAATTAGTGGATTTTATTGAAGATAAAAATGTGTTGATATTGACAAGCTATATTAGTTTTTGTACTATAATGAATGCTAGCTAGTAGCTATATGAATATAATGAATGTACTATAATGAATGCTACCTAGTAGCTACTCTAGCTAATAGCTAAAGTAAAACTCAGGATATGGTAACATTAAATAAATAAATAAATAAAATTTTTTAAAAAAAAGAAGAAGCAGAAAACGAAAGCGAAAAGGAACTGAATACATTCGGAAAGAGAAGGCTTACTATGGTGAAACATTAGAAACGTTTAGACAAAGTGTTAATACTTATATGTGAGAAAATACTAAGGACAAATTAAAATACATCATAGCTACGTTTGGTGCTTTCTATATTATTTGTATCAATATTAATATAAGTACCGAAAAATACTTAAAAAATAGGTATTTTCGAAAATTTAAAGGAACAAAATTGCAGTCTGAAAATTTATAGCAGCGGAACTTTTGAAGTAATTTGATGCCTTCTGAAGGTCGTCATGAACATAACAATTTATAACTGTCAGCTTTTACAACTTGGAATCAGATAAACTCTATTGTTTGGTAAACCGGACTGTCTAGTAATGTTTTCGGTACTGTCTAGTTTCCGGGAATGGCGATGTATGCAAGCTTTTTCCTCTTTCTGCCCTAAGAATAAACAGCTCATAGGGGAATTCTGAAAAATATATAACCCTTTCATATATGTACTCAAACCCTGATATTCACAATAGCGTTTCTTTATTTAGATATCTTTGAGCATGCAAATTCAGTAAAAATCAGAAAACAAGTACCATACTTATAACAAAGCAGGTTATCTCAGTAAATGAAGGGAATTAAGTACCGGCGATGGCAAGATTTTCCCATGGTTTGAAGACTAAGTAATTTATTCCTTTCAGAAAATTTTCTCGGAAAGCAAATCATCACTTACGGATAGAAGAATGTTCTAAGAACTACGAGATAAATTTATAATGGGAATAAAAGAATGAAAGAAATCGGAAACTCTTTTCTAGTAATCATTTTACTCCTCGAAAGTTGGTTTCAGTATCACCTTTTTAAGGAAATGATACATGAAATGGATTTCAGAAACTGAATCTCGAAATCATCAATAACTATCTAATATTCTCCATTTGTAAATATTTATTTAATTTGCATTTCAACCAAATGTTGAAAACAAAGCGGAAAAAAATCTTCTTGCAAAAGGAGAAAAAAAAAAGATTCCCATTCTTTTACAGTGATATTCCATTAAATTATATTAGAAAATCATATCACTGTTGGATGCAATAAATACTAATTTCAGACATGTTACCTGTTTATGTTGTTAACTCTCTTTTTCAACTGAACACTGGTAGTTTTGCCTAAGTTCAAATTCCGGCGAATGCGTTCGTTGCTTGGTATTTTGGTGAATTTTAGGTTGAATATACCAAACCAGTTTCCCTGAAAAAGTCATCTACATCCTTTTCCTCAAGCAGGTGCCCATCGTATGCTGCCTGACGAATGTGCAAGAATTTTTCTTCTTTTACACAGCTTTCATAATCACACGTTACCTACCAGCGGCCGAGGGGTAAGGACGCTGAATACTGGTAGTTCGGTCCGAGGTTCGAATCCGCGAACGGGCTGGCTGCAAGGTCGTTTTCGTGGTTTTCCCCATGTGTAACGTGTATACGAGCCAGTTTCCCTTAGAAAGTCCTCCACGAAGGCATCCCTCCATTTAGGCAGATAACCCTAGTGTGCTTTGACTTGAATAGTACCATACCAATAATACCATAATCACATATTATATTATTGAACATTTTTAATTTGCAAAACTATAAGTTATGGAAAACTCAATGACATATTTATTTAGATTAATAAAAAGATAAAAATTAAATGCGTCATCGGCATCATTTTGTTAGTAATATCATTATATAATCTTTTTTTTTTTTTTTTTTTTTTTTTTTTTTTAGTGTACTGGGGAATTAAAGAAAATTTCTCGAAAGTATCATCATGTTTTCGTAAACTGAATATAGTGTTAAATTATTATATTAAATTTCAGTTTATTATAGCAGAAATCGTAAATAGCTGCATTATGTATAGCTCTTGCTTCACTGAGCTTTCGGAAGTTAATCTGCGTCCATCCGCATAATCGAGAAGCAGGTCGATTTGTTTCTCAGTGCAATCGCTGTGGGATCTTAATTGTACTGACCGATGTTCTATAAATTTAAAATATTTTGCCCTGCCTAAATCCTGTAGCTCTCTACATTCTAAAACTTTTGCCGTTGTCAAGAGCCAAATTCTTAGAATTTCGCCATCCCTAAATTTTCTTGTTCGATGCCTCTTTAAATTCTAAGAATTTTTCAGCATTAATCTGCCTCCTGGCCAGACGTGTTTTTCGATGCCACATATGTCACTGAAAAAGGTTGAAAAATCGGAATTTTAAAAGCAAACTTCCTACTTTTCATCAAATAAATTTTATCGATTAGCAGTGCTATGGAAGCATTAAAACATTTATGTAATAAATACACAAATACTTCAGAAACATTTTTTCTCTCTACTGAAAAAAGGCCTGTCTCTGACTACCTGCGAATTTGGTTAAGTTTTATCCAAAATCTACGTCAAAGCGTTTCTTTTTGGCCTAATATTAAATTTTACATTGGCATGTTCCTGTCCCTGCTTGCTGTTGACAAGATTTATTCAAAACTTACTGTTCTTATTTTTTATTTTAAAACAAACAATTTAAATGGAAATCCTCAGCTTGCTTTTATTAATTTAAATAATAACATTTGATAATGTGAACTGAGAAAAAAAAAAAAAATGTTAAACACCAGTTTAGAAGCTTTTGTTTTGGTTTGCTTTATTTTTCCTTCAAAGCAAGGGAGAGCTATCTGCCTAAAGGGAGGAATGCCTCCGTGGAGGACATTCTAAGAAAAACTTACTCGCGCCCACATTATGCACAGAGAAAACCACAAAAATTCCACTTTGAAAGGTAAGTGAAAGTGTCTAATTTTTTAGAGCGAGATTTTCCTAACAATGAATTTTAGCAATTTAATACAAGTGCTATATTTAATTAAGAATTAAAACAATGTTCTTTTGTGATTTACGTAAGGTAACTCTTTCTGTCAAAAATAATCATATGGAAATGCACCGAATTTCAGTACCATGTAATTTAGTTCGGAAACTGAGAGGTATCTGTGACATCTTGTCTATATGTAGAAAATTTTTAATAAGGTTATTATGACTGAAATTTGTTTCAAAATATTCAATATTTCATAACTTCTATCAACCAATAAATGCGATAAAGGTAAACCCCCCTTTTATAAATATGAAATAAGATAAACGAAATAAATTTGTGGTAAAATGAATTAGAAACATTATGTCGAAATGACTGACACTGAGCATGTGTTTGTTATTTTAATAGTAATTTAATTATCAATTACATGTAGCTTTCAATAGGAATTAGGTATTTTAAGCCTCTTATAAATTTTTTCTTAGCGTTAAAGCTCGATAACATGAATCAAAAGCAGAAAATTAGTTAAACTACACTGTCTCACTAGTCGTAAGATTATATTACTGAAATATGCATATAAAAACAAATTAACATTCTATAAACGTACATTAAAATACCGAAACGCAATAAAAATTAATAACATTTATACTTAAATAGCAACCAAGCCGGGCTCATGTGAATCACTAGAAGAGGCGCCAAATTGGCTATGCGAATTCGAAAATTACTTTAATTATTAGGGGAAATAAGCTTCGTCAAACTTAAATCAATAAAACAAACAAAAAAAAATTGCAAGAAAACCTGGAAATTAACGCAATATGCATTTCAGTGTTATTTCTTATTTATCAAAAACGAATCTTTTAACGTTTTCATTTGAAAATTATAAATAATTGGCTACATTATTTCTCTGAATTTATAAAACTACGATTAAAAATACTTTAAGAATTATGGTATAATTATGCTATAAGAGTTATGACATTTTGATTTAATACAATTACTTTTGCTTAATACAAGTGTAGCTATTTTTACATTTATATGGACGCGCATTGACCTTTCTGCCTCAGGTGAAAAAATATCTTGGCACGGCTCTGATAAGCAATAAAGATTAGAAATATGCACAAAATTAGTAACAATGCAATACAAAACTTCCTTTTCTGTTTTGGATTTCCAGAAAAAAATATCTTTTTTCGTCTAACCAAAGCATGGACACAAAACGTGCTCCTTCCTCCGTAAGGGCAAAAGCAGCCCATCTGCTTAATCACCCCTAGGCGGTAATCAAAGGACAGTAGGAAGCCATCACTTAAGTGAAACGACTTGTTGATCGCCCTACAAGGAGGGGGAAAGAAAATCTAACAAAGGCCGTTTTCAGGACAATTTTGGTTCACTCTAAGTGAAAAAAAATGTAAACATGGTTAATTTTTACTGCAGTTTTCGAGACATCAATAGATTTGAATGCGAGCCGCCCGGTGGGTTAACTGCCGACAAACCCTGTAGGACTAAACCTTACCGCTGTGATAAACAAAAAGACCAAATCATAGAAGAACATATTCAGGAAATGTTAAAGAACAAAATAATAACGCCCATAAATAGTGAGTACGCGAGTCCAGTCGTACTATGTAAGAAAAAGAACGAGTTTCCTCCTTCGGATAAAAGGGCTTGGAGGTTTGCTATCGATTACAGAAAACTTAATAGTATTACTAAATTCCCAGTTTACCCTTTGCCGGTTATAGAGGAAATTATTAGAAAGATTAAATCTACAAGATACATGACTACTTTGGACTTAACGTCTGGCTACTATCAAATAGCTATGAGACACGAAGACATACATAAAATCGCGTTTATAACAAAATCGGGCACTTATGCATTTTTACGCATGCCCTTTGGGTTGTGTGGGGCCCCATCAACATTCCAGAGAGCTATGGACATTGTTCTAAAGCCTGTCCTAGGAAAATCGACTTTAATCTATCTAGATGATATAATTATATCGATTAGTACGTTGGAACAACATATTAAAGATCTAGAAGAAGTTTTTAAATTATTAAAAGAGGACGGTCTTACAATTAACGCCTCAAAATGCAAGTTCGCAACTAAAGAACTTAAATATCTGGGTTA
Source organism: Stegodyphus dumicola (assembly GCF_044657685.1). Classification (NCBI taxonomy): domain Eukaryota; kingdom Metazoa; phylum Arthropoda; class Arachnida; order Araneae; family Eresidae; genus Stegodyphus; species Stegodyphus dumicola. Next base: position 63,669,907 of record NC_140778.1, on the reverse strand, counting down.
TAAAATTTCGCAAAAGGGTATAGAAACGCAAGATTCAAAAATAAAAGCAATCAAGAATTTACCATATCCCAACACCGCCAAGAAACTTTCTTCTTTCCTTGGGTTATGTTCTTTTTATCGGCCATTCATAAAAGATTTTGCTAATATTGTTGAACCCTTGTTAGTAATTAAAAGAAAGAAAAGTAAATTCACGTGGACAGCAGAAGCAAATACCGCATTCGAAAGGTTAAAAGAAGCGCTTATCAATGCCCCTGTTTTGAAATTCCCGGAGGGGGACGAAAACATGGAAATTGCAGCAGATGCGTCGGACTATGCTGTGGGTGCGGTTCTTATGCAAAATGGCCATCCTTTGGCATTTTTTAGTAAAACGTTGAATCATACACAAAGGAATTATACAGCTACAGAGAGAGAAACATTAGCCGTATTAAAGGCTGTACACAAATTTTGAGTTTAGTTCGGCAAAGCGCCAGTAACAGTCTTTTCGAATCATGCGGCTGTTGGTAGACTTTACTCGGGGAAAAACCTAACGCCCAGGTTAATAAGATGGGATTTAAAACTCCAAGAATATAATCTCATAATCAAATATAAACCGGGTAAGGAAAACAATGTAGCTGACGCACTTTCTCGTATAAAACTGGACGATGAAGGCAATGAACTTAAATGCGCTATGTTGACTTCAAAAATTTTAGATTCTAGAGATACAATTATTGCTGAATTGAAAGCTGATCCTGAATTTGGAAGTATATATGCGTATTTGAAAGACCCCGAAAGCTTTGAACACACAGATATCGATGCGATAAGAAATAGAGCAGAAAACTATGAAATAAGAGATAATTTATTATTTTATACGAGAACAACAAACGAAAATCTCGAATACAAACCAGTCATCCCAGCTTCGCTTCGATTAAGCATTTTGAGGAATTACACGACGCGAAAACAGCGGGTCATTTAGGGGTCAGAAAGACTTTAAAAAGGGTACGCGAGGCGGTATATTTCCCGCAATTATACAAAATAGTAACTGCGTATGTCAGGTCCTGCAATAAATGTCAGTTAATAAATGATATTAATTACAGCCCGGCCGGTACATTCGCGCTACATTTCCGAATGAAATTTTAGGCATAGATATTCTTGGTCCTTTCCCCCAGAGTGAGTTAAATAAAAATCGTTTTCTTTTAGTAATTGTAGATCATTTTTCAAAATGGCCAGAAATATTTCCACTTAAACGCGCGTCAGCCAAAACAGTCGCAGATGCATTCTTACACAGATACATTTTAAAATACGGTGCACCGATAAAAGTCATTAGCGATAACGGTAAACAATTCGTTAGCCAAATATTTGAAAACATATGCACTGGACTTGGCATACGCCATATCAAAATGGTTCCGTATAGACCACAGGCAAACAAAGCAGAAGGAGTTAATAAAAACATTGTAAAAATAATTCGAAGTTATGTTAGCACTCATCACAAGCGCTGGGATGGCTACATAAATGTGTTAGCTTATGCTTTAAGAACGGCAAATCACAATACTACGGGAAAACCCCAGCAGAATTATTTTTAGGACGAAAGTTAATTACGCAATTAGATAAATTATTCTTGGTGCAACAAAGAGAGCAAGAATTTAAACAGAAAGATGTGCAAACACTTATTGACCAGGCGGTTAAAAGCTCGGATACGGGAAGAAATAGACAAAAGTTATACTATGATAGAAAACGCCGTGAAGCAGATTTTAAAGTTGGAGATAAAGTGTTGAAGCGGAGATTTTCTTTATCAAGTGCCCCAGACAATTTTACTGCAAAGTTAGCTCCAAAATTTGAAGGCCCCTATGTAATTCAGGAAATCAAGGGAGTCGTATCGTACCTTAAGAACGAGAGAGGGCAAATCTGTAAAGCAAGACCCGACCAGGTGAAAAATATTATAATCAAAATGATTTTGAAATCCTTAAAAGTTTCTTGCAGGACTCAAGCGTAAAAGAAGTAGAAGGTCCAGAAGTAACGTCACCCGTTCCACAACCCAAGAAGCAGAGAACTGAAGAGAAACCTAGCCCTTCTATAAGTCATGCGACGGTACCGAAAAGAAGAAATGAAAACGTCAGATTCCAGCATTTAAGAAATACAAGAAAGCAAAGCCGCCGCGTAAAAACACTTTGGTAAAGAGGAAAACACCACTTACAACGTATCGCAGTAGAAATTCTATATCGAGGAGAACGCTTCCAGGGCCAGAGAGTCAGGTGCAAACAAGGTCGCCGTTCCCGAGAACGAAAAGACAGCAGGAGGAACGAAAAGACCACCACCAACAGAAGAAATCCAAGCACGATTCCAGACCGGAGGACGCCAAGACCATCCGTCCAGGGGCAAAACGGAAAAGACAGCAACCCGACGAATACCACTCCAAGAGGCCAGCATGCAGAGGGCGAAAAAGAAGAGGCAACGTGGACGACACTGGAAGGACCCTAAGGAGACGACTGACGTCGATGAAATCTATAACGTGGAAGCAGTTCTGCCAGAAGAGGATGTCGGAGTTACAATCATCGAAAACTCAAAGATAAGTTCAAATCTTCTATAGATTTTTTTTTCTTTTGTTCCGCAATGTTATGCGTAAATACAAAGTTCTATGTTTTGACGGAAGTCAATGTGTCTCGGTTGAGATTTAGTTTTCTTTTACTTTATTTGGCTAAGGCAAAAGTATTATTTTCTTTAAGTATAAAATCTAGGAACAAGCAGTTTCTGTTGGTCGAAAGACTAATTCTGTTATGTTAAAGCCAAAATTTGGCCGAAGATAAAAATAACTTCGTATTCTTGTATTAATAACAACTTTAGTTTCAGTGCCTACAGCTTGGCGAAGAATGAGTAAAGTAAAAATTTATTTTTCTCTTATTCATTTTATGGTAAATTGTAAAAATCATATGTATTAGAAATTTGTAAATATACGTAAGTGCTTGAAAGTTATGTAAAAGTAGAATTTAGTCTAGAAGCATAAAATTTTAGATACTAAAAGTAAATGCTCAAAACCAATGAATTCAAATTTAAGTATTAAACTGTAGATAAAATCATGCTTTAGAGCGAAAGCCTGCATGTCTAAAGATGAATGAGGGGGAAGTTAGAATGAATATGTTTTGTAGGGTTCTCCACCTACACTTGAATTTTAAGAATGTTAAAGTAGCTCATCGAGTTGTAGAATGTCGAGTAAGGTGTGTCTATTTGGTCGTTGAATTCTAACAAATCATTGTGGTTAGGAGAAGTGTTGCAATACTAAAACACGAATATTCCCGTTTGACACGACACATGGTGGAGAGCCAGGTTAAAGTTAAATTCATGTTTGAATACTTGAATGAATGTGAATTAAGCAGTAACTAAGGAAAATAAATCGTTCAAAAACAAAAACTTATTCAGTGTCAAGAAAGTGTAAATTATAATGTATTTAGAAAGATACTGATACTTATTCCTTCCAGATACTGGAAGGAAGAGAACAGATTGATTGCTGAAGTCCAGGAAAGTTTGCTGTAAGAAGAGAGAGTTAAATAAGTATCTACAGAAATTTGTTCTACCTTTTGTGAGATAACAGATTTTTTTTATGTCAACGAGGCTCTTAAAATTTAGATCAGAATTGTGGAAACTTTCCAACAGGTCGTTTCTAGAACTTGCTTCCAAGTTTACCAAATTCTGGCAGCGGCAAATGTCTAAACTATCTTTCCTGTTAAACCTTAATTTCCCCTGGAATTGCCAATGCCAGAGTATGTAAATTTTAATAGTACGCGCAAAGGATTCAAATTGTCAGCGGAAGTAATCTGAGTTAAATAGAAGGGAAACGAGTTCGAAAGTGTGTTTCTTGCTGCACGAGCGTGGAGGTGGCTAGTTAGAAATTGAAGAACCACGCGTTTAGGCCTGTGTGCTTGCCTCGGCAGATTGTTAATTTTTCAACGTAATATTCAGAAGTTTGCTGAATTATCAGCGGTATCTTAGAACGCGGTGAGGTTAGTTACGTTTAGAGAGCCTCGTAGTTAGTCACTTGTTATTATTCTTTTTTAGTTTCTTATTTTTATTTTACCGCCGGGTCGGCGTAGTTTGCGAGCGTCAAGAGCACGCATTTGTAATTTCTAAAGTTGAATAAAAAGGGATTTAAACCCTTCTCAAGAATTTGTCTACTTTCCAGTTCTTAGCAGTCACCACTATTGTTGCGTGCAGGTTGGAAGCGCGCAAAATTACAAGGGATTTCATTGATTGATACAAGGGCTTATTTCATTGTAATTTTTTTTCTCTTGAAAATATAAGATAAAATATCATTAATTATACTTTGCTTTCCAGAATTTTTTTGTTTTTTGTATTCTTTTGTGTTCTTTGTTGCTCATTTCACTGATTTTAAGATACTGAAAAGTTTTGAGTGATTTTTTTAGGAAACAAAGTTCCTAACCTGCTTTATACCATTTGAGTTCTTAAGATTTTGCAAAGGGAAGTTGGTTAATTTATTTATTAGGATCATTAATATTTGTATTAATGGATATTGCTTATTTCATGGTAATTTTGTTATACGTAATTACTTTTTTTTATGAAGTTGTTCTGCAGAGTAAAATTCTACGCTGTTTTTAAGTTTAAAGTTTGGTGTTTCTTTCAGCCATTTTCCCGGTACATTTAAAAGCCAAACGAAGGCTGGCAGCTAAGCTGCAAGTATTCTGTACAAGCTTGATATAAAACTTGTTTTATTAGATTTCCCTCCTTTTCTAACAGCACAAAGTTTCGAGATCTGGTCTCATCCGGTGGGCTAATAATTGATTTACCCACTACAATATTATTACTACTTTCTAATGACCCTTTTTCTAGATTTCTTCATTCGTTCTGTTAACCGTTCTCCCTTTTTGTCCTCCTCACTTAAAAACTAACTTCTAAATCTCTCTTTAAAGAACTACCAGCAGGATTATTCCTCTTCTGGACTTACCTCCGTGCTGTATTCGGTTAGTTATTGGGATGTATGCCTGTGCAATCTTTAATGAAGCTCCAACACTTTTACCTGTACATGTCTGTACCGAAATGAAACTGGCTCGTTTTGATGTTATACTAGCGAAACACCAAAGAAAATCTTGATTTAAATGATGATGATTTAAATAATTTAGCTGGTATTTTAAGGATGAGAATTTATACTAACTGCTGATGATATTTTATTTAAGTTATCGTGATTATATGCTATAGTGATGAAGAATGTGATTAAATGAGTGTGATGGTAATAAAACTTTAGGTGATAGTACTTTGTATTCAGGTGATTTTATTATTTGACGACTTCAATGGAGGATTTATACTAACTGCTGATGATTTTTTATTTAAGTTATCGTGATTATATGTTATAGTGATGAAGAATGTGATTAAATGAGTGTGATGGTAATAAAACTTTAGGTGATTGTACTTTGTATTCAGTTGATTTTATTATTTGACGACTTCAATGATGATGGTGTATATGATATAGTGTTTCGATTGATTAGTATGGAATGATGATGTGATTTGTGTGATGGGGGTTTATTCTATTCTGACGATCGTGATAGTGATACGATGGTTTAAAATGATGATGTGTTTTGTGTGGTGAGGAATATTCAGATGATTTTGATGATGATATAGATTTGGCTAATGACGATTTTATAGCTGATATGATAGTGATTTATAGAATAGTTTAGAGGGTTTCGGCAGTGAAGACGATGGTTATTTATATTTAGATGCAGCGTCTAACAGTTTCTCCCACCTCAGACAAGATCTCAGTCTGCGTGCTTGTTTCCCTCTTTTTGGAAGCATCTTTGATAAGCTGTGTTGGCGCTTTTTGCTTTTTGTACATTTAGAAAACATTATCATATTTATTTTTATAACCATGGGTCCAAAGAAGAAGGTGATGTCTATTGAATTAAAGCGTGAAATCATAGAAAACCATGAGCAAGGTGTGCGAGTAATTGACTTGGCGAGGATGTACGGGCGTAGCACATCAATGATATGTACTGTGCTTAAACAAAAGGAGTTGATAAAGAGTATAACGCCATCTAAGACCGATAAAATAAAGTCTAAGCTCTGGACCTCTCTCCGTGAATAGATGGAGAAACTACTGATGGGGTGGGTGAGAGAGAAGTAGCTTCAAGGAGGAACCTTAACATAAAGCATCATATGTGAGAAGGCACGAGCAATTTACGGTTATTTGCTAAGAAGATCCCACACACTTCTAAAAACGAGGAATCGGAAGACTCGTTTAAAGCCAGTCGGGCTGGCTTGACATCTTTAGGAAAATTACCGGCATTCACTCCGTCGTCAGACAGGGTGAGGCAGAGAGTTCGGATGTGAAGGCAGCTGAGGTTTACATCAAAATGTTTTCCGAACTGATACTAGCCAAAGGATACATCCCCCCAGCAAGTCTTTAAATGTGACGAGACAGTGCCTTTCTGGAAAAGGATGGCGAATAGAACTTACATAACGGCAGAGGAGAAGACGATGCCAGGTCACAAACCATGAAGGATAGATTAACTCTAGCAATTTGCGCCAATGAGATTGGCGACTGTAAAATCAAGCCTCTGCTAGTATACCATTCGGAAAATCCCAGAGTCTTTAAGTCATATTATCAGGGTCAATATTCCTTCTAACCGTCTTCGGGAACATACAAGGACCTGACTCGGAACAGAGAGCTTACTAAAGCTATGTTCACTAATTGTGGTAAGTAGACAGGATACAGACGAAGGGTATACAAAACCCTTTATTTTTCTCTATATACAATAACTTCCGTACTTCGGAATACACTGACCCGCCACTTGGGGTCTAACGTAAAAGTATAAAAATAAAACTAAACTCTAATTTAACTTTAGAATAATACACGTGGAAGATTGGCCTTATAATAACAGGAAGCGTATGTAGCACAGAGACTGTGAACACTACAATACGTTTAATTTATCAAGAGGATTAAAACCTCTGGCCTGCAAGGCAAACAGCAACTGCGTAACTTCTAAGATAAGCGGCCTGCTTTGACTCACTGCTTCCTCTCTCTCGCTTGGCAAAGGGCCACAACTTAAATACTTTATGTTCGCCAGACAAACTTTGCATAAAAACCTTCACGCTTCTACATAAAATAAATAATACATAAAATATGGGAAATAAAATAAAAAATTGAAAAATTAAAATATAAAAATTGAGTCGTCAGAGTAAACTAGAATTGAAAAGGTGAGTCATGATATTGATTTGCTGTGTCATGACCAAAATGAGCTATGAATATTGTATGAGTCATGTAAAATATATGAACTTAAACGAGAAACTTTTTATGATCTCTGTAATCATGAACACTTATGAAGTGACTTATGAAGTCTGCTTAATGAATACTGAAAACTATTTGTGATCATGAACTCTAAAATACAATTTTATTCTCTTCTATATGTTATACTTCTATTTTATTAATTTTATTATATGATATATCATATATTATCCTATATTTTAGCAATTTATTCAAAATTATAATTTTATTATATGATATATTATGTACTATTCTATACTTTATGTATTAAGCTATATTTTATTTCCCATATTTTATGTATTATTCAGTATTTGTCATGATATATTCTGTTTTAGCATTTTATTCCAAATTCGGAAAATTCAAAATTTTGTTATAATGGCACATTATGTGTTATTGTATACTTGATGTATTATTCTACATATATTTTTCTTCTACTTTGAGAATTATTCCAAATTTGCCATATGATATCTCTACATATAATAAAAGAAAGAGTCTGTCTGTGTGTTGTGTGTGTTTCTTTCGTTCGCGCTGCGCGTAAGCTAATAGACACACGGCTACAAAATTTGCTACATAGGTGTGTCCAGACAAGGGCCAGTGCATCTCGAAGCGATTTTTTCGAAATTCGAATTCGAATTTTTTTTTTATTTTATGTTTTGTGACGAAATCGCGTCATTTTGAGACATAATGGGCTATAGGAAAGCGAGATTTTACTCTACACACTCCATTTTCAAATCGTCATGAAACGTAAGCACTTAGATATTTTACGAACTTAAAATAAATTTCTTGTTTCAATAAATCGATTAAATACGAATTTATTTAACAAATGGAGCTTAACACATTTTCAACGGGATATTTTCTAAAAAAGTTTATTTTTAAAAATGTACAGTTTATTTTTCTTTGATTTTTGGACACGTTAAACTTTCATCTTTGCGACTGCTTTTACAAAAGGAATTTTGGAAAACTGATAATATTTTGTACTTTTAAAAATATTTTTAAATGAAGCTTCCGAGTACACTTCGCACATCTCACATCTTTAAAAATGTGATTTTGGCAACAATTTTCCTGTCTTATTGTTGTTGATATATTTTTGATGAAATCGCATCATTTTGAATAGTTTCATTCTTTTAGAAATAAGGGTTTGGCAACAATTTTTCATCGTATTTCTTATGTCACTGTTTTTAAGAAATTGGCATATTGCATTGTGATGTATATATATATATATATAATACATTTTTATTGATTTTTTTGATAAAGTTGTTCTGTAGAGTAAAATTCTGCGTGGAATTTTGTGTTTTTTGAGTTGTTTTCATGTTAATTTTTGCTTATTTCACTGTTTGTAAGATACTGAAAAGTTTTGCATATTTTTTTTCTTCAACGGAAAGTTGGTTAATTTTTTATTAGGATAATAATTATTTGCATTAAGGGTGTAGGGTTTATATTTATTTTAACTAAGATTTATTTTAAGTTTAAACTATCTTTCCTGTCAAGCCTTACATTCCCCTGGAATTGCCAATGCCAGAAAAAATTTTTTTTTTCATCTGTACTGCATCTAAACAGGAGCTTTTATTCAATTCTGGTTCCTTCCAGAGATCTGGAAGGAAAACTAGTTTAATGAAATGTTACACAATGAAATGCAAGTAACATATACAATTATACTTCTCTTAACATTCTTATTTCATTCATGACTATTTTAATTATCCCTCCCCGTGCTCTCTGACATGTGTTGTAAAAGAACACCAAACACGAATGTGTTTCTGTCTACGTGTGCCACACTTCCTCCTACAATCAAAACACTAACGTGTTAAAATTCAACATAACGAGACCTCTTAACACACCCTAATTTCAACTCTAAACCCTGAGGTACTATTCTAAAAGTGGCTAACTCTAAAGTGTAGCGTCAGAGAGCCTAACTACATCATTCAACCTTTAACACATATTCGCCATGATTTAGTCTTTACAGTCACACGAATAACAAATTTTTAACATTACTTTCACTTTTACCATATCACGGTATTTCTTAACATTTAAAATAACAGTTCACATTATATATAAGAACATATCAACATGCTGTTAATTTTACACATTTGAAAACATACATTAGTAGTACCTTGTTAACTTCTATTCTTTTCAAAGCAAGTGCCAATTCTTTCTACATTGAAATAATACATTTCAAAAAGTCTTTCAGACTAAAACTTCTCTCTTGCAAGAATGTTTTAAATAAAATTTATACAATAACTTTTTACAATATTTAAGTCTTTACACAACGCTATTATACATCAACTTTAGTTTTACGCGCGAGTAATTGAAAAACATAATAAGAAAATCGGTCACAACTCTTTTCTCGCCCTTTTGGCGATAAAGGTAGACCTCGCATGAGGTAAAACTTCTTGAAATCTGCCACTTGCAGTAAGAATGAAAGATTAACTTAAGTTTGCAAAGTAACATAAAATTTTACTTATCTTTGTAATATTCGGACATCCTTTTCTGGGCCCAGTCTTTAAAGGTACTGCAGATAGTAGTTTGATTTATCCTCCTTCTTGTACGGGCTCGCCCTTCAGTGCTTTCCTCTGGAAGCTTCCTTTTTTCACCAGTACGGCCACCCTTGAATACTTTCCTTTTCTCCTCTGCTTGTGGTCTTTGCCGTTTGATGGCAGCTGGTCTTGGCGGAACCGGGAAACTTCTGTCGTGTTCCTGCTTGGACCTCGTTGTTGGCCGTTCAAATTTTCCTTGTAACTTTTCCTCCGCCGCTGATGGCCCTTCCGCAGTTCGGCGACTTTTGTTGCGGAGGGTTCTGTCGGATGAGTAGATCTTCCGTTTTAAAGCCGGGTTATAGTTGCCGTCATTTCTCCTGGTTCTCTTCACATACGTCGTCCTTCTCCCTTCTTCATTCTGGGGGTGTTCGTCAACTCTCTTTTCTGGACGGTGGAACGGCTTCTTTTTCTTGTTACCTTCAATTTTTCCGCGGGGCAATTTTCTTTTTACTTGCTTCTGTCTCTCATTGGCTTGCCCTTGTACTTATCGTTTTTCCACCTCTGGAGCTTGTACCTGCGGTGTCTGCCGTGCCGGATCCTGCAAAAGATCTGAAAAGATTTGCATTTTATTACGATCGAAGTAGGGCTTGATTTGATCAATGTTTGCGGAACAGGTTTCACCATTTCTGGCTTTTAACACTACAACAGCGTGAGTTATTTTTTCTATAACATATGGTCCTTCAAATCGTGGAAAAAATTTGGCAGTTTTATCTTCTGGTGCTGAAGAAAGTGAATGCTTAATTTTTAAAACTTCATCCCCTACTTCATAAGTTACTCCCCGTCGTTTCAAATCATAATATAGCTTCTGTTTTCTTTGTGCTACTTCCGTATTCTTTTTTGCTTCTTTTATTAGTTTTTCTATATCACCCATTTTAAATTCTGGGGCTCTTTGTTGCACATAAAATAATTTATCTAACGGTGTTATAATCTTTCTGCCTAGAAATAACTCAGCAGGAGTTTTGCCCGTTGTATCATGTTTTGCGGTCCTAAGGGCGAAAGCAAATTCATTGACATAGTTATCCCAGCTTTTATGAAAATTTTTAACATAACTACGGATAATTTTCACTATATTTCTATTGACCCGTTCCGCTATATTTGATTGCGGCCGATACGGGACCATTTTTAAATGACGTATGCCCAGTTTTTGGCACATGTCTTCAAATATATTACTTACAAATTGAGGACCATTATCCGATATAACTTTTAGGGGCGCCCCGTATTTTAAAATATATTTATTTAAAATAGAATCAGTAACTAATTTCGGGTTAGGCTCGTTTGAAGGGAACAATTTCGGTCCATTTACTAAAATGATCAACCATAACAAGGAGATAGCGACTTTTATTTAACTGCCTTTTTGGGAAAGGGCCCAATAAATCGATGCCAATTATTTCATTTGGAAATTCGGATTTAATACTATTTAGAAACCCGGCCGGGCGGAAATTAATATAATTAGCTGCTTGACATGTTGGGCAGGACTGGACATACGCCCTTGTTAACTTTTGCAGTTCAGGAAAGTAGACTGCCTCGCGTACGCGTTGGATAGTTTTTCGAATACCAGCATGAGAAGCTAAAGGGCTGTCATGGAGCTCTATGCAGGAAATTTAATCTAAGACTAGCTGGGATAACAGGTCGAAATTCGTTGTTGGAATTCGTAGTTTTTGTATAAAATAATAGACCATCTATTAGTTCGTAATGGGCCGCCCTATTTCTTATCGCCATACTATCTTGGTGGCTAAAATTTTCAGGATCCTTCAAATACTCATAAATGCTTCCAAACTCAGGATCCTTACCCAGTTCGGTTATTACAGTTTCTCGGGAATTTATTGTACATACTGTAAGCATTGCCATCTTTACGGTATTGCCTTGTTCGTCTATTTTAATCCTTGATAGGGCATCTGCTACGATATTTTCCTTTCCAGGGGTATGCTTGATTACCAGATTATATTCTTGCAGCTTGAGTGCCCATCTTATTAACCTTGGGGATAAATTTTCCCCTGAGTACAATCTAGTTACCGCCGCATGATCAGAGTATACTGTTATCGGCGCCTTTCCAAAATAGACTCGGAACTTTTGCACTGCTAACAGAACTGCAAGTGCCTCTCTCTCGGTCGCGGAATAATTTCTTTGTGTTTGATTTAAAGTTCGGCTAAAAAATCCCACGGGCTGCTGATTTTGCGAAAGTACCGCTCCTACCGCATAATCCGAAGCATCCGCTGAAATTTCTAAATTCTCATCCTTTTCAGGAAATTTCAACACAGGGGCTTGCGTTAATGCTTGTTTTAATTTTTCGAAAGCACTATTGGCTTCGGCCGTCCACGAGAATCTTGCCTTTTTCCTTTTTAATTTTAACAATGGCTCAGCGATAGCCGCAAAATCTTTTATAAAGGACCTATAATATGAACAAAGTCCTAGAAAAGAAGAGAGCTTCTTTGCCGTGTTTGGAGTCGGATACTTTTGTACAGCGATTATTTTTGATTCATCTGTCTCGATCCCTTTTTGCGATATTTTGTAACCTAAATATTTTAATTCAGGGGCTGCAAATTTGCATTTTTCGACATTAACTTTTAGACCGGCCTCATTTAATAAAGAAAACACCCGTCTTAAATCCTGTACATGTTGGTCGAGATTATCACTAGTAATAATGATATCGTCTAAATAGATAAATGTGGACTTTCCAAGAACAGGTCTTAACACAACGTCCATGCATCGCTGAAATGTTGCCGGGGCCCCTGAAAGGCCAAACGGCATACGCAAAAATGCATAAGTGCCAGACTTGGTTATAAAAGCAGTCTTAGGCACGTCCTCAGGCCTGACCCCTATTTGAAAATAACCATTCGTTAAGTCTAAAGTCGTCATAAATTTGGTTGATTTTATGTTCCTTAAAATTTCTTCTATGATCGGTAACGGATATACCGGATATTTCGTTATGGAATTTAATTTACGGTAATCAATAGCGAATCTCCACCTTTTTGGATGCTCCAAAGGATAGTCATTATTTTTCTTACATAAAACCACCGGGCTAGCATAACTACTTGAGATGGGCGTTATGATCTTTTTACGTAGCATATCGGTAATATGCCATTCTATAATTTTTTCCTTATTCTTATCATACCGGTATGGTTTTTGGCGAACTGGCATTGCATCTCCGGTGTCAATACTATGGTTAGTAACCTGAGTAAATCCTGGAATATCACTAAATAACGAAGCAAATTCACTTACCACTTGTCGGATTCTATCTTGCTCGTCATTAGGCAGGTGGTCAAGTTTTAACATCGGCGGTTCAGCGTTTTCAGTACGAACTGGTTTCATTGTCAGCTTAAGGGACGCTTCATTAAAATCAAGCGTAGCTTGGGCTTCTGAAAGAAAATATATTCCTAAAATTAAATGTGTTTGCAGATTCTTTACTATAAAAAACATCACCTTTATTTGTTCGTCCTTGATACGGATGTACAAAGGTACTTTACCTACGCACTTACATTTTTCTCCTTGCGCCGCTAACACTGTCGTATTATCCGCATTATATATGCGGTATTTGCGAAAATACTTCCTAAAAAACTCTTCTGCCACACAGGAACACTGCGCGCCGGTATCCAGGAATGCGGTGGCTGGGATATTATTCACCAAGACTTCAATCTTCGGAAGAGTCAAATTTTTCACCATTACTGTATTTAACTTGTAGGAAGAGGGGTTTTCGTGGCCTTCGGATTTCCGCACCCTCTCGTCAGCAGAAATCCGTTTTAGTTTAAATTATTTTTCCTTTTCGTAATTTCCTTCTTTTTCCCTTGGCCTTGAGACTTTTTTCCTGGGTTGCTATTGAACTGTCGACGTTCGCGGCTGTTTTTGAATGCTCGGGTTTCCTTGCCCACTGATTCGCTTTTTCTCCGTAGCCGTATGCTTGAGTTTGCTGTAGTCTTGGCGTACCAAATTGGTTTCGCTGTTGATATTGGCGTCTTCTTTCGACGTCCGCCGTTCTTCTACTTTCAAACTGGATTGCTAGCTCAAATAACTTTTCCAGTGTAGTCGGATTTCTTAATTCAATAAAGTCTTGCACTTGGGGCAGTAACCTCGGCAAAATCACTTGAATTATTTCAGGATCCGGACGGTTTCCATACAAGAGCTTGAAAACGTGAATTTTTCTTAAAATAAAGCTCGAGAGGTTTTCGATTCTTTGTTGATATATACTGAAGAGTTCCGTTTCTAATTTCGCACGATCCCTTACAACAGGGAAGGCTTTTAGTAGGGCAGTCTTGAAATTTTCGTAAGTATAGGTGGGACTTCCTGCTTGACCCAAGAGGCTTCTGCCTATACATTTGAATCAGTTAAGCGCTTGGCCCCTCAAAGCGCTAGTAGCTAAGGTAACTTTTTGAAACTCGTGCACGGGGTAGAGCATGAAGTGGTCATCCAATTTTTCCAAAAAACTGGTTACCGGTGAGTTTCCGTTAAATGTTGCTTCTGGTTTCATCGAAGCGCGCATGGTCTGAACGATGTACCCAAATCCTTCCAGGGCGGCAGCTGGCATTTCTGGATTCTGAGCCGTTTCTGCAGGCAGCACAGGTTCTTCTTGAAACTCGGCCATGGTTATTCTTCTTCGTTGGGCGCCACTATCAGGGTCAATGTTCCTTCTAACCGTCTTCGGGAACATACAAGGACCTGACTCGGAACAGAGAGCTTACTAAAGCTATGTTCACTAATTGTGGTAAGTAGACAGGATACAGACGAAGGGTATACAAAACCCTTTATTTTTCTCTATATACAATAACTTCCGTACTTCGGAATACACTGACCCGCCACTTGGGGTCTAACGTAAAAGTATAAAAATAAAACTAAACTCTAATTTAACTTTAGAATAATACACGTGGAAGATTGGCCTTATAATAACAGGAAGCGTATGTAGCACAGAGACTGTGAACACTACAATACGTTTAATTTATCAAGAGGATTAAAACCTCTGGCCTGGAAGGCAAACAGCAACTGCGTAACTTCTAAGATAAGCGGCCTGCTTTGACTCACTGCTTCCTCTCTCTCGCTTGGCAAAAGGCACAACTTAAATACTTGGCGTTCGCCAGACAAACTTTGCATAAAAACCTTCACGCTTAGAATTCTGGCCGGAAGTAGAAAATAAGAAGTGATAGTAAAGATTTAAAATAAAATAAACGTTAGTAAAACATAAGATCCTTACAATATAATATTTCAAAAGAAAATCTGCCAGTTATGTGGAGGACAAATCCGAAGGCGTGGGTCACCAGGAAATTCTTTGTGGAGTGGATAAACCTGGTGTTTGGCCCTTCTGTTAAAAAATACCCACAGAAAAACAACCTACCCATGCAAGCCCTTCTCTTCCTCGACAATGCCCCTACTCACCCACCAAATCTCGAAGATGATTTACTCCAAGAGTTCAAGTTTATAAAACTTCCCTACCTACCACCCAACACCACTCCTATCCTGCAGAGCATGGATCAGCAGGTGATTTCTAATTTTAAAAAATTGTACACCAAGCACATTTTTTGGCGCTGCTTTAAGGTGACGGAGAACACAAACCTTACCCTTCGAGAGTTCTGGAAAGGCCACTTTAAGATCGTCATATGCCTAGGAATTATTGATCAGGCCTGGCTGGGTGTTACAACGAGGACTTTAACCTCTGCATGGAAGTAGCTGTGGCCTGAGGCTGTAGCTGAAAGGGCATTCGAAAGATTTTAACCAAAGTGGCATTGGTAGAGGAGCTTGTTTCTCTGGGAAAATCCATGAGTCTGGAGGTGGATGGGAGAGATGTGAACGAACTCGTCGAACAACAGTCTCAGGAGCTGACAACCGAGGAGTTACACGATCTGTATTTGCAGCAGCATACGTTGGGTTAACGAAAAATTAGTTTTGAAGAGGAGCCAGAGGTGGAGGAGGTTACCCCTACAAGAGATATAAAACAGGTCTTGGGAATGTGGGAGAAAGTTGTAGAGTTCGTGGATAAAAATCACGGCGAAAAAGTTACAACTAGTCGTGCATCCTTGACACGGAGGAAGAAACAAACCTCCTTGGAAAGTTTTTTTAAACGATCTGCGGGTGGAAATAAGCAGATCATGACGAAAAAAGCGAAGACCAGTGACAAAAATTAAGCTCTTCCGTAGGCAATTCACATTTTCTTTTAATTATGTTTTTATAGAATATGTATTTGTTATTTATAAATAAATGTTTCTTCTTGTTTTTGATTCTTATTTAAAAACACTTAACAAACAACTCAGGTCGTGTTTTGGGATTTGGAACGGATTAATGGCATTTCGATTAATTTCAATGTGGAAAATTGCTTTGAGATACGAGCAATTTGACATACGAGCAAGGTTACGAAACGAATTAAACTCGTATGTCGAGGTACCACTGTACGTAATTATATAATCGTTAGCAAGCAGATAGTAATAAATAATTTTAAAAGTCTGATGCTATCAATGTATAAATTATGTTGACTAGTATAATTAATTTAGAATTATACGCCTACATATAATAAGATGATGTATGTTACTACAGATACGTATTAATATATATATATATAAGTCTGTGCATATATATGAAATCATAATTCTATTTAAACAAGTTAACAGTTAGAATTACTGAACAACCATGAAAGATTCCCCAAAAATGAAATATGGTGTAACAATGAACACTTAGTTTAGAAATTAGATTCTATTGTATATTGTTGTAAAAGCTATTGTAAGAGTGAAAATTCTTCATTCTGCCTTAATGCGATTTTTTGCGTTTAATGCGTTGTTTGGAGATTTTATGATCCCGAATTATATTGATGTGATAAATTAATACTGCATTTGTAGATATACGTTTTCTGTGAAACGAGTCAAGGCGATTGATTTTTTGTAAAAATTTGGATTTATCCTTATTTTATTGACGTGCACCAGCACTGAATTGAGAATGGCTTGTGCTATGCTTCGATGGATGAAAAAGCGTTCGTAAGTAATGAATATTATGAAAGTTTTAGCATATTTAAATGAATAGTATTAAAACTATATATTTACTACCATATAGCAATAGTTTATGGTAAATGTTTCATTATAAATCTCATGATAGTTTCATTTCTCATTCTATTGCATTTCTATTGCGGTACATAAATTTTTTGGGTTACATATTGTAGATTGCATCAGTTTTGCCGCGCAATTTATTCCTCGGTATGTTACTTGTAGTGTTATTGGAAATTCTATTATTTTTGTATTTTTTCTGCTTTTTTCAGTATCTTATTAAGAAATTTATGTTTTATTTCAAGATGTATATGAAGTTGGTTATATCAAATGTTAAATAAACGTTGTTATTCAGGCAATAGCGTTAGCTTTATGCAGATAGATAAATGCATTTCTTATTTCTTAAATACTCAAGATATAAAGACACACTTGGATAGTAGATTCACGGAATTTACGTTTTTTAAGGGTTACATATATTTATTAAGGGCGTGTTCAAAAGAACCATTGACGGGTAGTCTTGGCGTAATTCCGATTCATACCAAGCTTATCCATTTCTCAGGGCAATAGTTATTTTTGCTAAATGATTTACGAAAATATAATTTTCCGAATGCTGAACTCTTATGCATGAAAAGACAGAAATTAAGATATTTGTTTTGCAATTTGATGCAAAATTCGTATTTTTAAAAGACTGATGTATATGTTCTTATTTTAAAACTCTGCCAGTATATAACATTATATAACATTATTGTGTTATCACCATTTACAGATGTCGCTTGCTGCACAGCCTGCTGAATACATTTTACTTTCTAGCTATCTACAATTACATCATGTTGTTTCGGTATGAACAGGGGCGAAGTATTCATTACTTAGATACATTTAAAGATAATTAATTAAATTTTTCTGATTTTTATATCTATAATATATAGACAGGATTACTGATAAAAAGTTTAAGAAAATAGTAAATGAAGAAGTAAATAGAAAAATTTCGTTCAGGTATTGTGAGATGCTAATATAAACTTCATACATTTTACTAGAGTGCTGTTGCCAAAGCAAAATCTTTACTATATATGTCTACGAGCTCTATGTATACAGTGTGTTGCTCAAAGTAAACTTCCTGCATTGTGAAGAGTACTAAGTGTATGTCTTGATGCGTTCATGCGAAGCTTGTTTCCTCGTATACGCTCTGCCTCTTCGAAACAAAATTGTCCGTAAACTGCAGCGTCTTGAGTTGTTTATACAGGTTCTTGAGCTGTTCTGGTATTTCCTGTCGAATCTGACGATGACGCAGAGAGTCTTGTATCCTTCGTTTACTTGCTACTTCTATTCATCGCGCATGGTGTGTTGACGTTCCACTTGCCTAATGGGCCTCCGTTTTCCTTCTGCTTCCCTTTCCGGAGCACGCAGTGTTTCTTGGTTTTCTGAATGTCTTTTGTGTCTTCTACTAGTTTCTGATACAGTTTGACCACGCGAAGTTTCTTGAGTTGCTGCTTGTCTGCTGGAACTCCTATTCGTTTCTTCTTCAGTTTCTTGAATGTGTAAGCTTTCTTGTCACCATGCTCGCCTGCTGAGTTTCTAGTTGTATCTTCATTCATTTTTGAAGCTCGCAAATTTTATTGTACTTGCCTGCTGAGTCTAGTGTTTTTTACTTCATTTTTTTGTAGCTCGCTGGACCATTTGTGCTCTCTTCTTGCGTTCAGACATTTTAGTAAATTGAAAAAAAAAAAAAAAAGAAAAAAAAATTATGTAACTGTAGTAATGTAACTGGAATGGATTCAAAAACTAGAAAAGAAAGAAGAACTAAAAATGGAGAAACAACTGGAAGAGATACAAAAACAAGTAAACAAAGAAGAACTGAAAAGGCAGAAGAAACTGGAAAAAATGCAAAAACTAAAAAACGAAGAAGAAGTGAAAAAGAAGAAGAAACTGGAAAAAATGCAAAAAATAAAAAACAAAGAAGAACTGAAAAAGAAGAAGGAACTGGAAGAAATGCAAATACAGGAAACGAAGCAAGAGCTTGAAAAGATGCCAGAACTGGAAAATATAGACGAGTCAGAAAAGACGCAATACTGGAAAAGAAGCAAAAAACGGAAAAGAATCCAAATCTGAAAAACCAGCTGGAACCGGAAAAGAACTGTCAAATCCGAAAAGGAAACCGGATGAACTGCGAAAAGAGCCAGAAATGGATAACGACTGTAGAACGATTGATTTAATGACCAAACGAAGCAAGATCCGGAAAAGAAAAATAGAACAAATAAATCATATACCACTGCAAACATTAAATATCAACGTCAAAAAAGTAAACACCCTTCTTCAACGGGGCCTTGCAATACACTGTCATAATCCAGAAGATATAGAAAAAAATCAGCTATAACCTCATTGCCAAAACAGTTGCAAAAGATATAGTTAACATAAAATTTCCTGAAGCCAGAATACCAAAACGCACAATTCATAATATTCCAAAAAATTTCAACTCTGATGAATTGATTCAAATTATAGCCCAAGAAACATAATATTTCCGAGCTAAGACCTTTATTTAAACTGAATGATCAAAATAATACTCATAAATGGATCATAAAATGTCACAGTAAAACTTTCCAAAATTTTATGAGTAAAAAACAAATATATATTGGATGGCGCACAAATAAAATAACCGAGTTTAACGGTGTACGCAGATGTCAAATCTGCCAGGATTTCTCCCATAAGACAAACAAACCAAAATGCTCATTCTTCATCGGAAATTATCATGTTTCATGCGTTCTTCCCAAACTCCGTACTGCATAAACTGCTGGATTAACAATGAAAAGTCTGAAGCAAACTTTGACTGTAAACATCCAGCTTTAGCTATTTCCTGGTCCACATATCAAACAGAAGTTAGACGAGTAAAATCCAATACATATTATCAACACTAATACAAGATCCTTCAGACTATCTATAGACCATTTCCATCAATAAAAAGAATAATAATGTCATCCGCTTTCTCAAAATAAATCTTCAAAGAGAAAAGACCGCCACCGACCAACTAAGTCAGTGTCAGGTAGATTATCCGGCAGATTTTATTATAACACAAGAATCTTATTGCATCACTGGCAAAGTAGGAAAAATTCCAAATAACTGGACAATTATTCAACGTCATGTTTCAACCGGTGTTTTATCTCCTCGTACAGCCATATTCATTCCAAACAATAAATGGAATTCTACAATCATGATTAATACTCGAGATATAGTCACAATTTCAATCAATACTAATGCATCTCAGCTTCTTATTACTAGTATCTATATATCTCCGTCAAAAATCCAAATCAAACCTTATCCATACTAAATGAAATCTTACAACAATAATAATAGTCCGCATGTTATTAGTGGAGACTTTAACTCCCATAGTGCTTAATGGGGATACCTACAAACCGATCACAGAGGAGAAATACTTGAAGAATTTTTAAATGCAAACAATCTCATTCTACATAATCCTTTTACTGACCGACCTACCTTTGATAATACCTAAAATAAAGATTGGACTGATCTTCTTATTTCTACAACACATCTTGATAATAAAATTAACAACAGATCAATTGAATCTGATAACAAATATATCTCTTTTGATATAACTGAATATACGTCCTGTACTGCACTTACAAGATTTAAAATCAATAATAACAAGAAAAGAAATTTCAACAAAAGTTCAATCCAATTTCAAATGACTTTCTAAATTCTATTATTCTGTGTACAACAAAAACAGAACTTAATAATATTACCAAGGAACTTATCAGAAAATTTCAAGATACCTAAGAACGTACCTTCTTTAAAAAAAATAATCAATTCCCATTATAAAAATCAACTGGTGACGAAAGAACTCCGCAAAGAAACACAGAAAACACGAGCATTACGAAGAAAACTCAAATCATCGCAAACTGATGAAGAACGACTCAACCTACTTCAAAAATACAAAAAACGAAAAGCCTCATATAAAAAGCAAATAATATCTGCAAAACGTTAAGCATGGTGCAACTATTGTTCAAACAACCAGGATACGTATGGCTCATTGTACAAAATTGAAACCAACAAAATCTTCCACCCAACGCAACTTACAGTCACTAATACGGGAAATAATGAGAAAAATGTTACGAAGATCACTTTAGAAAACATCCTAGATGTTATTCTACCAAACGAAAGCATATATGATGATTCAACTGAACAAAGATTAATTCGTTTTAATCTTCTTCCACGAAAATGATATCCCATTTACATGCATGAAACTCAATCGAATTATTAAAAAACTCAATAACAAAAATGCTCCTGGACCCGATACAATCTGCATTCAAATTATACATAAAACTAATCGTAAGCAAATTCTATTCTGCAATAAATGTCTTCAACTTTGTATTTTTCAAGACTGCTTAAAAACAGGACAAATCACACTCTTCCTCAAAAAGAAAAAAGCTCCTGATAATCCTAATTCCTATCGGCCAATCAACCTTCTTCAAGCTCTTGGAGAAATTCTTGAACGTTGTATTATAGGAAGACTTGAATACCATTTTCACGATCAAAAATTCATCAAGGAAAATCAGTATGGATTTAGGCAGTAAAAATCTACCATTCATGCAACCAGTGCAGTCCTAAATCAAATCCATGTTAATAAAATCAATAACCTACACTCCGCAATAATCAGCTTAGATCTTAAATCAGCCTTTGATTCATTCTGGCGGCCTTCAATTAAAGAAGCACTTAGAAATATTGAATGTAATTATAATATATATCAAATAATCAATAATTTCCTTGATAATCGCCATAATCTCATTTTATATAATAATACTTTAATCAGAAGAAAACAAGTTCGTGGATGTTCACAAGGCGCATGTATGAGCGCAGAATTATGGAATATTACATTTAATAAAATTATAAAAAGTGCCTGGCTTCCTTTTGATAAAATTACTGCTTTCGCTGATGATGTCGCATTTGTTATCAGTGGAAGGTCCCATTTAATCCTTCGAAGAAATTGTCAAGAAATAATAGCCATATTCCAGCAAGAATGGAAGGAAATTAAACTTGAAATTTAATCCTCCAAATCTAGAATCATGACAAATAATAAACCTGGATAAAATCTTACAGTTAATACATATACATGCTTACATACGTAGTTCATACATATACATGCTTACATAGTACATAGTGGCTTACATAGTTCATAAGATATTGAGCCTGTTACATAATACATACATATATTTCATAATAATTTTCATTGGCCATAGTACATACATGTTTCATAATATATTGAGCCTGTTACATAATACATAGTGGCTTACATAGTTCATACTTGCTTACATAGTTCATACTTGCTTACATAGTTCATACTTGCTTACATAGTTCATACTTGCTTACATAGTTCATAATATATTGAGCCTGTTACGTAATACATACATAGTAGTTCATAATAATTTTCATTGGTCATATTACATACATGTTTCATAATATATACAGTGAGCTGTAATACATACATGTTTCATAATATATACAATAAAAATAAAAATAATAATAATAAATAAATAAATAAATTTAAAAAAAGATAGAAGAGAGAGAGAAGAGAGATTGACAGGGAACTACTCCACACTGCACAAATCTGTTCCCAATTCCTCCAGTTTCTGCATTATCTTGCATATTTTGATGCGAAATGCTGGCTGTTTGATCAGATAACGCTTATGAGAAGTTGCCTGTGGAAGCTGCACATGCTACTGTGCGGTTAGACGTCATTGGGTCAAGTAATGGTCTGGTTTACCAATGCCTCCACAAACACAACTTTCGGTATTTGCAATTCCTCTATCATAGTAATAGGAGGGAAAGGCCCGTTCCCTGTCACAAATCTCGTTATTTGTGGGGATGACTCGAGACGATCGAGCGAAACTTTATGGTAATATTCATAGGTCTTCCTGCTTTGTTCGGTAGAGTCCCATTCCCATTGCCACTGGTGCTGAGCTGCTGTCCTTGTCACTTTTTTAAGGTGAGACCACGGGAGTTTGGTAATTACGCATTGTGCATCTATATTGTGAGCTGCTTCTTTTGCTAGCCTGTCGGCTTCCTCATTAACTTGAATGCCGGCATGTGCCTTTATCCAAGATATGAGGATATTCATTGTCGACGAACGCTCCTTCAGCGTGTCCTGAATCTCCTCTATGATAGGAGAAGGATGTCTGGGATTTCGTAAGGCATATATGACCGAGAGGCTGTCTGTAAGAATATTAACAGTGAATCCTACTGGGGGGCTTGTTAACTCGATAGCTTTACGAATCGCAATTGCTTCAGCCTGGAAAACTGAATTATTCTGTCCCATATGACCTTTTCATGTTATCAGCGTTTCCTTGTTTTTAGTTACTATAAGGCCACAGCCTACTTGTCCGTCAACTTTTGAACCATCCGTATAAACATAATATTGATCCTTTATGTCAGAGTCATCTTTCCATGATGTGTGGGCCGAGACTCCTTTTCCGTAGTTAGACGAATGGATGACATTTACTGGCCTTATTTTTTCATGGAGGCTGTGCTGAGAGGTGGTGTGTGCTACAACCCCTTTTCCATGGTGTGAAGGATGGGTTGCATTTATGAGACGTTTTGTTTCATTCTCCTCTGGATCATAGCATAGCGGTCCAAAAGTAGTGCAGAGATGTAATTGGAGAACAGTCGTTACTGCTGTTTCTTGTGCTGCTCTAATATGTAATGGCAAAAGTCCCGCCAGTATTGTGGCTGCCGCTGTCGATGTTGTACGGTATCCTTTTGTAATAGCCAGAGCCAAGGGGCGTTGTATACTACTGAGCAATTTCCTTTTCCTTTCGTTCATTGGAGTTGCCCAGATTGCCGCAGGGGCCGGATCTAGTGGTCTTCCAACCCTTTTCCTAATATCACCCTTTCTAGAAGAATTAGTTAGCGGCCGACAGCGGTGGAGCGGTAAAACCCCTTAGCAATTTTAGTTCGAACCTGATTTCGATTCGAGGCGAACAGGCTGGCCGCATGGGCGTTTCCTTATTTTCCTCAAGTGTAATTTAATATGAGAGAGTTTCCCTGAGAAAGTCCTCCACGAAGGCATACTTTCCCATAGGCAGATAGCTCGAGTGTGCTTTGCCAATAATTAACTAAACTAAACCAAACCAAAGGCTAGAAGTGCCTCTATTGCGCATAGAGACTTAACAACCATCTATGTCTTCTTCAGCATTTGAGCACGAATCCAAGGCTGTGGGAAACCGGCTTTCTCATCTTCATGACAGCAAACGCCTGAGCAGAAAATATTTTCAAGTTTCTTCAGGTCAGTGGGAGAAATAAAGCTTTAAATTATCGCTGCATTTACATTATAACTATAATGATAGGATGATGTAATTACACCAACATCATGACCAGTATTTGAAATTATCCTTCAACGTTTTGGACTGCTTTTGGTGTATATGATTCGGAGGCAGCAAAGTTGAAATTGAAGCATCCTTTTAGAACATTTATAAAAATGTATCACAAGACTGCGCAACTAAGTTAGAGTCAAGAACCATGATGCTGACGATTTCTAAAGTCAGTAATTTGACCACGGTAATATAATACTTTGCTACTACGTTTTAAGCTGGGGAACAGTGTTTCCTTGCTCTTACCATGTCCGTAATAAAGTTCCAAGCAGGGTATCACATACGTAGGGAGTGCAGCGATGTTTTTCTATTAAAGGTACATAGAAGAAGAAGGTAGTAAAATATTTCGTTAAAATTTTACTGATTTCTTTTATTCAGCAAGTAGTGAATATTCTAAACGTGACCATCTAATGCTAACAGGCTAATGAGTACTTAATGCAGGGAATTAGCTGTTCTGCCGATGGCGAGAAGAAATAAGGAAAAACACTAGCTGCTATAACTGCCGCTTAATTTTGAAGTCTCACTTCACCGTTTTGACTCCGTGCTTGTTCTTCCCTACTTACTGATGGAAAAAAACTGTATAGATTTGAGATGATGAGACATACATAAAGCTGAATAAAATTACCTAAAACAGGGAGAATGGATTAATTGTGAACGTGTTCTTGAGAGATGTGTTTTGTATAGCCTGTATCCATATTTTTGACATCCTCTTTAGCAGTGAATTTACAGACGAAACTTTTAATAAATTCTTTGAAGATTGCAGTACTGTTTCCCAATTAAGTGCAGTTTAAATTGCAGAATTTTTCAAAGCTGAAATTATTATACAAAGTTTCAAGTGGCACAGCGAGCAGTAATTGTGTAAAAAATTAATGTAATTTTATTCCAGGAAGAAAATTTCTTACAAAGTTATCAAAGTAGAACTTTTACGTTTTTCAGTTATATCAAAAGTTGTGGTTTTAAAGCATTATTTTTTTTTCTCATTTCAGTTAAAACTATCAGCAAAATTAGGTTAATATCCAGTGTGATGGTGAGTAAAGCAAATAAGAGAAACTATCTTCACTCTAGCTGAACTGGTGAACACGGAAAATTTGACAGAAAAAAAGAAATAAAGTATTTAGAAAGATGATTATTCAGGAAAATACAAGGATAATAGTCTTATGAACGAATGTAAATTCAGCTGAAGCTTCCAAGGACTGGGTCAGATAGTTAATCTGAAATAGAAACTCGTACCTAAATTTCGATAGCATAATTAGTTTTTAGGCATCTGCATAACTTTGCGTTTCAGAAAATTTCATACTGTAAATGTGCATGTGCAGCAGTTTACATACATGTATTACCTTCTTTATATATATACAGATATATTATATCTGCACATTTATTTAAAATATAAATCTTTAATGTAAAATGATGCTATCCTATAAATCTAAAAAAACATTTTAACTATAAATTAGGTTACGGAAACCGTGTGAAACTAATAAAGCATTTTGATCTAGGTATTAAACAATTTGACGTTAACGATTACATAGAAAACAAATTAATTAATGTTTTTTAGTTAAGAAATTTGCAACTGCTTTAAAGCGTGTGGTTAAGGCAAGAGAGAATTCACAAAATGATAAATGGCAACAGTAAGAAAATGTTTAAGAAAGAAAAAGACTTTTCGAATGACGAATTCGATAACACCTACATTTATGGCATTCTGCTTACGCTAGTGCCAATGATTAACAATTATGGTAACAATTAGATTAATGACTAGAAACGAAAGATAACTTCTTTCAAATCCAGGAAGAAATAAATGATTAATAATTGGTTTAATTACACTGGTTAATAAAAATTTTCAATCAATTTCACAGTTTGGAATAGTTGTTTTCGAGCATGAAATAAAGCCAGCTGAACATATACCATAACTGTATTTGCTGACAAACATTCGCTTTCAGATTGACATCTCTCGGAACATATATCAGATTGTGAAATAAATGAAGCTTAATATATATCAATTGGCAAGATATAATCGCCGATGAAAAAAATTAATTTTCCTGGAATTTTTTAAGTATCCACAGATGAGATGGCATGGGCAGTCCAATGTAATGGGGAATCCAAATGGCCATTTTCGTATGGAAACGATCAGATAATACGAAAGAAGAAAAAGTGAACTGAAGTCAATCATTAAATCAAGAGAAAATTTTTTCTATGAAATCAAGGGTACTTTTGACCATTAAATATTGCTATGCCTTAAAATATTACCGATATAAAACTATTTATATATAGGAACTTTGTCGACATAAGATTCGGTAAAATAGATGAAAATTGCAAATTAATTATTTATTTTAATAAATTCGTTATTTTATTGTTACGCCATCTTTACTGTCATTTCTCATTTACCTTTTCCCTGCCAGAATGTAAACTGTAGCTCGTTCGTATTTAAATGAGGTAGTAAAATGTAGTATTTAAAGGGAGGTTTTCGATTGCCGGCTGCTCGACTTGCTGAAAGACACATGACTAGTTGAAATTCTACGTTAGCAGTTTGTCTTCAGCGTTGTAAATTATCCCCAATACTGCTTGTTTACCTCGTATACGATTCAGCGAACTTCGCGCTATTTATTCCTCTGTAAACGTCCGGCTAGCATAGGATTTAGCTTATTTTGTATTAGAAAATCCTTACATTTGAAAACTTCCTCGGATATATGATGTAGAAAATAATTTCGATAATGCTAAGAAAAGACATGTTTCTTTCGCTCAAATATTTCAGAAGTATCCATCCTTGTATTTCGATTGTAAATCTCTAATAGAAGAATACTCTAGGACCACAGAGTACAATCAGAAGTTACACATGTAAACTATTAAGAACGTTAAAAAAACGCAAAGCAAAGCGCATCCAGAAAGTGAAGCTAACACGGAAATATCTCATTACTCCGAACTCGCGCGGAACTATGCCAACTCGAAACTGATGTCTTATATAATTTTCCTACGGCCACCGACAAATTGCTGGGGAGCATTTGAGGGCCGGATACAGTCACAGTTACATATCGAGATTAATTGCATTTAATCAACGACAATACCAATGACAGTTCTAGGTGAACCGAGCCAAAATGTCGCCCAAACCGTGTCCAGCTTGGTTATATCTCTCCAGGTTAGCGAGATACCCATTCTTTCAATGTTAAATAGACTTGCACCTGTATATTTACTTTTTCGTCAAAATTCGCTTATTTAGATTTTCATGTTACATTTTACAGAAAAATACAACGATTTCACATATAAGTCCGCTAAAGTCATCTGTCTATACAAAAAATACGTAACTGTATTTACACGCCTATTTTCTTCTCTAGCTTAACTCCTCTCAGTGGCTTCACTATAAACTCCTGATTAACGGTAACGATGTAAAAAACGCGCGCAAATACAGAAGTACTTTGTATAAGTAAAAGGATTACCATTAAAACTGATACGTTCTTTGAAATAATTATATGAAGGTTCTTAGTGTATAATGTGCGCATTTTAATGTGCTATGTTTATCATCTGTTTATTATCTGCTTTTTCCTGCACTTATACGTTATAGAAATTTGCTTGCTTTTCGCATCGCAATTTTTTCGGAAATCATGGAATATTTTTTTAATGAAACCGTATTGCCTCTGTTAGGCGAAGCGGTGTTCTTGTAATGTCCGGTGTCTCAGCTTGGACGTTTTTCTGAGTACTTCTTAATTTTACATGTTGCAACAACATCATTCCGAACGGCTGATCCGGCTACTTCTGCACGGCTCTGTCTGCTAGTGTATTAATATAGACAATATTCACATTTACAATTATCAACGACATTTTTACTCGCATTAAGCTTGTCATGAATATTATTCCAAACAACATTATTATCAGTACCAACATTACAAATGTTGTCAATAGTAATAGCAGTATCATGTACATCAAGATTAGCAAATCTATTTTGTAACGTTAATTGATACTTAGGTTTAAGTAAGTTCATACCATTGAATGTTTTATCCGGCTTCTTAGTATCTAATTTATTATCATCATTCGAAACACACTCATTACCATTAACAACATTTTTTCGTTTGTTCCTGGCATTTAGAATAATTCAGAGTTTTTACCTTGACAACAAAAAACCTACTACCCATTATCGAAGTAGCACAGTCTACAAGCGTCTTTATTTTCTTGAAATTTCCCTGAGAAATTGGTGTTCACAGGTCTGAAGTTCATTAATAAATTATAGTAATGCAACAGATAACCCAAAATGTCCTTGACAGTAAAATCGTATGTTTCAATAGAAATAGAGAAAATGATTAAATTTTTTATGACCGAGTCAACACGTGCACAGTCCGAAGTATCGCACTTTGAAAAATCCAGAGATAGTAATTTATCCAAATAAATATCCTCGTACATCTTATTATTCAGATATATAAAAATATCTGGAGTATCAAACACATAAAAAGTCGCAGAAGATTCCACATCAAGGCAGATGTTATCTTCATGCGAAGAGCACTAGGCATCGGTCTACGAAGTATGCTTAGCGCCATTTTCGCATACACTATTGGAACTATTTCCAAAAGGGGGGGGGGAATTCACTATCTTTGGTATCTATTCATGGTAATCCAAAAACATCGCAGCACTAAAATATATTAAACGAACAATCGCATAAAGATATGCACAGGATATGCACACGTAAAATGTCCAGAGATCACTTTCTTCTACATGGTTATGCGGAGTAACTAACTTCGAGGAAATATATAGTGAAATGCAACATGAATCTTCGATCGTGCACTTGAAGGAAATCTCGAATCAATGGGGATTTTCTGATTGTCTTAGCGGGCCACAAAAAATCTTCCCGGGCCGCTTTTTTTCCACAAAATACTTTAACTCATAAAACTTTCAGCTGGAGCTCTTGGAAAGCGCACCTCAATTAAACATAATTTAGCTTTTAAAGGCATATATCAATTCTTTTTTTCAAAAATATTAAAAATCTTCACCACACTGTAAATCAAACTTTGCATTCAAGGGGTATGGCGAAACGTATGTCTCATTAACGAGAACATTGTGGAATAAACCCCAGAAGGGGATAATTACACTTTGGCCATCTTTGGATAAATTAATATTCATGATAATCCAAAAATATCGGAGCACTTAAACACAACGAGAAGATCACTCACAAAAACGGAAAAGCCAGGGGTTGCTACTCTTATAAAATACCCAGAGAGCCCTGTATTTTTGTTTGTCTGAGACGGGTATGCTGATTTAACCATAAGGCCGATTATTATCGGCCAGGAGGGTTACAGCATGCTCGTAAACTACCTAAACTAACCCAGAGAGCCCCTTTCTTCGCCATGGTTACGCGGAGTAGCTAACTCTGAGGAAATATATAGCGAAATGCAACATGAATCGTCGATCGCGCACGTGAAGAAATCTGGAAGCAAAGCGAATTTTCTGTCTTGGCGGGCCATACACACACACGCACACACACATACAAAAAAAAAAAAAAAAAAAAAAAAAATCCCCGTCTCGGTATTTTCTCTCTAAATACTTTAAGTGATAGAACGTTTTGGTGGAGCTTTTTCAAAGCGATCATGATTCAGCTTTCAAACACATCTTTTTTCAAAAATATTAAAATCTTCCCCGCGCTAGAAATCAAACTTCAGAATTACGGTTTCAATGCATTTTGCAGTCAGTGAACAGGACACTGAAGAAACAATTTAAGCACGGAGCCACTCAGTCCAGAACGAAAAAAAAAAAAAAAAAAAAAAACACAATTTATTCCAAAACCACCGCTCTGCCTAAAATAAAAAAAGCAGTTTCACTTAAAATTCTGGGAAGTGCAGCAAAAATGATTGGAAAATGTATGCAATTTGAAAACGTATGTCCTGTAAGAATGTACGAAAAAACTAGTTAGTAAAAAAATCTTCTTAATTTTCTTTCATAATAATTATAATCTCAAACTGTAAATATAATTTTAAAAATCCATGGCAAAATCGAATCGAAACCTGTTTCCATATCACATGTATTTCATGGAGAAATTAAATTTGAGGAACGAGTTTTCCTAAGTATTTAATAAATCAATCTGTATCAGCTACATACATTTCTTTAAAGGTTAGTAAATTGTTATCACATATTTTGTTAAAAAGCGATCTGAGATAAATCCTAATATTTATCGACAGTAACGAACAAGAATACCATGCATTTGTTTACAAACGGAAACGCAGTATTGAAGAAGTCTGATATAATTTACGTGATCAACAAGTCTGATATAATTTATGTGTATCAACAAGTCTGATATAATTTAAGGTACGGAAAACTGAGCGTGAAAAGATTGATCTGCATTTTCTACTAGATATATTTTTCTTCAAATAAATTTTTTTAATCAGCATGTCCGTAGTTAATGTGTTCATTGATTTATTTCTGGAAATTCGCTGATTCTTTAAGCCATCGGTATACAAGCAGTAGTAAAAAGAACACGTAATTATGGAAATAAAATATTCTACAACGATTTTAATGCCAAGTCATATAAATAATAAAATCGTAAGTTTAAATCTGTGTGTCACTTTAATATCACAGTTTGTAGATTTTCAGAGGCGTTACTCGTGTTCTATTTTAATGATAATCAAAATAACCGAAAATCGCTCTCAAAACCGTTAAAATCCTAAAACTGTTACAAATCTTTTTCATAATAATCAGTATCATAATAATGCTTAATTGACTGAACGAAAAATGTGTTCCTGGCTGCGTAAGATTGCTTAGACGGCCTCTAGGTTCAGACCACTAGTTTATAATATTAGGTTTTTGGCGAACTATGAAATATTAATTTTTAACAGAGGTTTAGTCTAATAGATCATGGACTCTAATATGCTGTATTATCAGCTCAGAAAAGACATTCATTTTATTAATCTGACACAGCGCAAACCTCACGGGAACCTAATCTACAGGAGATGGTTAAACCTTCTTACACACCTGAACTATCTGTGAACACTTATCTAACGGCTAACATTCAAAATTACCTTAACTTGTTGAAGAATTTCTTCAACTTCTTTCAAATCAAGCCAATGAAATTCATTATGTCAACGAGTCAAATTTGCGCCTGTGGTTAGCATACAGCTACATTGTAGATAATTTCCGCATATAGATGAGCTAACGTGGGAGTTAGCATGCAGGTACCTTGGAGAGCATACACGTAACAGTTGGACTATCCTCATTTCCACCGCCTCTTTTGAAGGTAAACACGTTATATCTTTGTAGATAGTACATTTTGTGCTTTAAAAATGATTGAATTATGTTGTTTTTATCTTCCGGTTAAGGTTTTCATGCCTTCAGTAAATCTGTGTGCAATATTTTCAGATTGGGTAATTTCGCATTACTTTCAATCTGTTTTTCCGTTTCAACTTCTGTACATGAATTATTTAAATTCGTGTTATCATTTTGAGCATTGTATTTCCTTAAATAACGTTTGATTTTAGACTTCGTTATTATTATTTTATCGTTGTATTCCATAGAAGTGTTAATATTTGAATCTAATTTTGATTCATCTTCAATCAAATTTTGTGTTTTTTCATTTAAATCATGTAATTCCGTTTCTTTATTATTTAACAATATCAAATAATTTTCGAACTCTTCTTGTTTTTCTTCTCTTAAATACTCATCTACATTTTAATAATTTGAGTTACAGAAGCACGTATATGTGCTCGGTTTTTATTTAGTGTCTTCTGCTCCATTTTAATAAAGTATCAAAGGAGACTTGCCGTGAGCAGTCTTCGCTTACAAAGCTAATCCAAGAGGCGAAAAATACAAAATTTCAAATTAATCAGATTCTTTCCCGTAGCGGATAACCATTTGAAACGAAATGTTCTAGATCAAATTCGAATCACTCATCCAAAATGAGATGCATGGCCTGGAGGGTTTTACATAAATTTTAATTAAACTTAATATTTACATATATACAACGTAGGCTAAAATGCCTGGATTGAATATTAAGGCTCAAAGAGCCAGAACTGAATAGTTCCATCAAAGAATCTAAATCGAATTCTACCTTCAACAAAAAGGGTAAAATTTCACGTCACGTATTCAGAAGGGGAAGCGTCAAGTAAGCCAATAGATGGACTTCTAACGCCATCTCTTGGCGGTATCAAAGAATATTCCTTATCAGAGCCCAAGGAATATTCCTTTGCAGGACGCCGGCCTTGATAGCCCGTGGAGTCGAGTATTCTGTGTTTACACGAACGATAAAGTGTATCTCCTTTAAGTAGGGGTGGGTAATGGCTGTGATGCAGTATGGTAAACCCAGAGTGATTAACTTGTACATGAGGCCCTAGAGCAAATAAGCTGCACCTAGAAAGATGGCACCTGTAAATTGGTGTTCCTGCAGTCCTTGTGATATTAACTCAAGAACTCGGTAGAAATGGTGCACCGTTGAGTAGTTCTTTTGAAAACCATATAGTTCCGGGATAATGATATTACGTCGTTCCGTGAACTTTAGGATTCTCTGTAGAATGATGAACTCTGCAACTGTGCTTAACAAGGACAGCAGACTCATAGGCCTGTAGGACGCCGGATCTGAAGGAGGCTTGACGGGTTTTGGTACTGTAGTAATTACAACCGTTTTAAAAGGTATTGGGAAGTGACCCTGTCGAAGCATGGCATTAATGATGGACACCAGTTTAAGTAGCATCAGGATACCCATGTTCTTCAGCATCTTATTGGATATCTTGTTCGGTCCTGGATTTTTCTTGACTTTTAGCCGCTCGATGTAGTCGTAGACCTCCGACGGCTTGACAAGAGGAATGTTGTATGTTAAGTAGTTCGTTAAGTATTGTGTAAGTGTGGGAGTGACTGTGCGTTCTGTGGGTGAGTGGGATATGTTGTTTGTGCAAAACTGAGAAGCATAGTGATCAGCTAACGACTCAGCTTTCTCAGTTTCAGTGTGAGCAATTTCTTGTTGACCAATTAAGGGCGGAATGTTGGTGCGGCATCTCTTTCATTTTGAGATAGCCTTCCAGACTGAGTTTCTCTCAGCTGAAAGGGAAGATAGATAATTGGCCCGGTTGTTTTGTGTGTGTAAGCGTATAAGAGTCTTGACTTGGTTGTTTAACTGATTCAGAAGAGTTTTAGCAGGTGGATATCTATTCCTCTGTCATCCTTCTCTGGCGGCGTTGAGCCGCTGTATTCTTTTTAGTGCTGGAGTAACGGCATCTTTCTTTTCAGGAATTGATGTGGTGTTGGCCTCTAAGGCTGTAGTCAAGTCGTTGGTAAGGTCAGTGACCATTGCGTCTAACTCAATACCCGATTGTATCGTAGGAATGTGTAGTGAGATGTTGTTTAAGGCTTTGGCGAATCGCGCTCAATTGGTAATAAAGGCTTTTTTGTGTGGTGAGCTACGAACCGAAGAGACTCCACACTCATCATGATCGGGTTATGGTCAGAGGATAATTTGTCTAGAGTTTCAATGTAGCTGGCAGAGCAACCTTTGAGTAGGAAAAAATCCAACACATTGGCTTTTCTGTAACTGTAGTGTGTTGGGTTTTGTTGAACTGCAATTGTTATTCCGGCCTCACGGGCTAAACGATGAAGTACAGTTCCAAGATAAGAGGTGTAAGTGCAGTTCCACGCGCGATGTTGAAATTTCCGCCTATTATAGTTTTACTGTTGAGTCTCAACAGCATAGCAAAATCCTGCGAAATGTTCGCTTGTGATCTTTTTATTCCAGGAATATAGGCAGAGATAAGTGTGATTGGATGTGAAGTGGTTGGTTTGGTTTACTTAATTCTGGCAAAGCGCACTAGAGCTATCTGCCTAAGGTCGGCTTGACTGATGAAAATGTGCGGGCCGGTGGCGACGATCCATTTCAGCGGATCCGGTCCGGTGACTGCGCTTCGTTCTCCCGGCGCTGGTCCTTAAAGGGTTAAGTGAAGTTAATTCAGAAGACTTGAAAACTGGAAAGAATACTGCGGTGCAATTTTCATTTAATATCACGTCAGTAGTAGAACCATTTCTCGATGTTCAAAATATAGTCAGTTGTCAAGATTGTATCGAATTACAACCTATATAAAACGCTTTACGCATGGTACAAGGAAAATTGGGGAGAAGAAAGAATGTACCCCAGCAGCTTTAGAAATGTGACGAAAAGCAACACGAAGAAACAATTTAACAACAGAACCAAGCAGAGGAATTAAGAAAAAAAAGAAAGAAAAACTATACAAGTTATTCCAAAGCCACTGCTCTGCCCAAAGTAGGCAACGCAATTTGATTCTAAAATATTCCATCTCCGTGATTGCAGAAATGTGTGTTTTTGCAACTTTTAAACTGTATATTCCGCAAAAAAAAATTAATTAGTGACAAATTACGTTACAATTTTCTTTTGAGAATAATTATAATCTCGAACTGCAAATATAATTTTAAAAATCCATGGCATCATCGACTCGAAACATGTTTGCTTTTCGCATGTATGTCCTGAAGAAATTTGAAAAATTAAATTTCCTAAGTATTTAATAGTTCAGGATGCATGCATTTATATTACATTTAGAAAGATATATCAAAGATTAGCTTAATAATCTATTAGAGATAAATCCTAATATTTATCGACGTTAGTGAACGAGAATACCATGCATTTGTTTAGAAGCAGAAATGAAGTATTTATTGTACGACCAAGTCTTTATGTGAATAGTTTTATATTATTATTCACTACAAGTCTGACATAATTTAAGTGGGTACGCAAAATTGTGTGTGAAATCATTGATCCGCATTTTGTTACTAGATCTTTGTTCCTTAATAGTATTATTTTTTTTAATCAACATGCCTGTAGTCAACCCGTGCATTGATTTAATTCCGGAAGCTTCCTGATTCCTCCAACATCAGTATACAGGCAGCAGTAAAAGTGAAACGTAATTATGAAAATAAAGTATTCTACATGGATTTCAATGCGAAGTCATATAAATAATAAAGTGCATAACTTCAAATCTCTGAATTAGTTTAATATCACATTTTGCAGATTTTCAGATTCGTTACTCACGTTCGGTTTTAATAATAAAGAAAATAATCTAAAACTGGACTCAAAACCATTAAAATCCTGAAAATGTTACAAATCCGTGCAATAATAATATGCATCATAATAATGCTAATTAACTGAACGAAAAATGCATTCGCTGACTGCGTAAATTCGTGCTGCAATGAGTAGCTATCGAAGTAATCATCTTGAGATATTCACTTTACTGTAATATGGTTTAATGTAATATGACAGATTGCAGATTTTCAGATTCGTTACTCGTGTTTGGTTTTAACAATAATGAAAATAATCTAAAACTGGACTCAAAGCTATTAAAATCCTAAAATTGTTACAAAGCCTAGCCATAATATTTAGTATCATAATAATGCTAATTAACTGAACGGAAAATGCGTCACTGGCTGCGTAAGATTGCTTGAAAGGCCTCTAGTTTCAGGCCAGTAGTTTATAAGAGTAGTGTTTTTTGGGAATAACGAAATATTAATTTATAAGAGAGTTTTAGAATGCTGTATTATCAGTTCGGAAACTATATTCATTTTGTTAATCTGATACAGCGCAAATAGCATGAGAACCTAAACTCCAAACTATGTTCGCTTGGGATGGGTAAACCTTGATACACAGATGAACTTTGTGTGAACACTGAAGGTAATGGATAACATTCAAAATTACCTTAACCTGTTGAAGAGTTTCTGCCTTTAACAGCTATGTAACTGGAATCAGAAAACACGTTTGACGAAAATACAAATAAAAGTTCATTAGCAACATTTTTACTAGTATTAAGCTTGTCGTTGACATTATCCAATACAGCATTATTATCAGCAGCAGCATTACAATTATTACTAATACTGACAGGATTATCATGCACATAAAGAATAACAAATCGTTTTTGTAACGCTAATTGCGACTTATAAAATATTCTACAACGATTTCAATGAAGTCATATA
This sequence comes from Stegodyphus dumicola, assembly GCF_044657685.1. NCBI lineage: Eukaryota > Metazoa > Arthropoda > Arachnida > Araneae > Eresidae > Stegodyphus > Stegodyphus dumicola. Next base: position 63,633,888 of record NC_140778.1, on the reverse strand, counting down.
AATTATCAAGTGCATAACTTCAAATCTTTGAATTAGTTTAATATCACATTTTGCAGATTTTCAGATTCGTTACTCACGTTGGGTTTTAATAACAATGAAAATAATCTAAAACTGGACTCAAAACGATTAAAATCCTGAAACTGTTACAGATCCGTGCAATAATAATATGCATTATAATAATGCTAATTGACTGAAGGGAAAATGCATTCGCTGACTGCGTTAATTCGTGCTGCAATGAGTTGCTATCGAAGTAGTCATCTTGAAAATATTCACTTTAGTTTAATATCACATTTTGCAGATTTTCAGATTCGTTACTCATGTTAGGCTTCAATAATAATGAAAATAATCTAAAACCGGACTCAAAACCAATTAAATCCTGAGATTCTTACAAATCTTTGCAATAATAATATGCATCATAACAATGCTAATTAACTGAACGGAAAATGCGTTCAATGGCTGCGTAAGATTGATTGGAAGGCCTGTTTATAAGGTTAGTGTTTTTTGGGAACAACGAAATATTAATTTATAAGAGAGTTTTAGAATGCTGTATTATCAGTTCGGAAACTATATTCATTTTGTTAATCTGATACAGTGCTAATAGCATGAGAACCTAAACTGTAAACTATGTTCGCTTGAGATGGGTACTCCTTGTTATACAGATGAACTTTGTGTGAAGACTGAAGGTAACGGATAACATTCAAAATTACCTTAACCTGTTGAAGAGTTTCATCCTTTAACAGCTATGTAACTGGAATCAGAAAACACGTTTGATGAAACTACAAATAAAAGTTTATTAGCAACATTTTTATTAGGATTAAGCTTGTCATTGACATTATTCATTTACAGCAATATTATCAGCACCAACATTATAATTATTACCAATATTGACAGGAGTATCATCCATATAAAGAATAGCAAATCGTTTTTGTAACGCTAATTGCGACTTATATTTAACTAATTTCATGCCTTTCACTGTTTCAGCAGGCTTCTGAAAATCTAAGTTACCGTCATTAGGTATACACTCAATAGCCTTATGCTTGTGTTTCAAAACGAGATAGATAATTTTCAAACTTTCAATGAGCGAGTCAACACCTGCGCAGTCCGAAATATCACATTTTAAAAAATCCACAGATATTAATTTATCCAAATAATTGTCGTCAAAACATGTTATTATTCAGGAATTCCATAATATTTGGAGTATCACACACATAAAAATTAGTAGATGATTCCACATCAAGGCACATATCATGCTCATGCGAAGAGCACGAGGCCTACAAATTACTCTAGCGCCATTTTCACTCACACTATTCGAAGTTGTTTCCAGCGGGTGGGAACCTCACTATCTTTGGCAAAATTAATATTCTTGGTAACCCAGAAATATCGGAGCACTTATACAAAGCAAAAATATCACTCACAAAAATGCAAATCGGGGGGATCGCAACACTCATAAATGTCCTGATAGCACTTACTCGGCGTAACACTCGGCGTAAACGGATATATAGCGATATGCAACAAGAATCTCCGATCACGCATGTGAAGGATATCTCGAATCAAAGCGTATTTTCGGACTGTCTTAGCGGGCCAATAAAAAAATAATCTCAAACCGTAATTTTCGAGCTAAATAATTTGACAGAACCTTCCGGTGGAACGTTGAAAAAAGCGGTCCTCAATTAAACATAATTAAGCTTCTGAAAACATAAATCAAATCTTTTTCAAAAAATTAAAAATCTTCACCACGCTATAAATTAAATGCGTGAATTACATTTTAAATGCGCCCACCAGCGACCGAGCGGTAAAGTCGCTGAACACTGGTAGTTCGGTCCGAGGTTCGAATCCCGCGAACGGGCTGGCTGCATGGGCGTTTTCGTGGTTTTCCCCATGTGTAACGTGTATACGAGCCAGTTTCCCTTAGAAAGTCCTCCACGAAAGGCATCCCTCCCCTTAGGCAAATAGCCCTAGTGTGCTTTGCCATAATTAAATACACCACACCACACCACACCATTTTAAATGCTTTTACGTTGAACAGCAAATTGAAGAAAAAATTCACGCACAGAAGCTAAGAAACGAATAAATAATAAACTGCACAATTTCATTTCATAAGCCACCGCTCTGCCTGAACTAGGCAACGCAGTTTGATTTAAAAAGATACGCTCCAATTATAAAAAACGTGTTTTGTTTCCCCAATTTTTAAATATATATACAGCAAGATTTTACGAAAAACCTAGTAAGTAACAAATTCAGTACAGCCTTTTTCGTAACAATTATAATCTCATGTTACAAATATAACTTAAAAAATCCATGGCATCATAGATTCGAAACATGTTTCCATTTTACATATATTTCAAGAAGAAATTTTAATAAGTATTTAACAGTCTAAGCTGCATACATTTGTTAAACGTTAGTAAATGGTTATTACAGAACTTCTTACAAAGCTATCAGAGGTAAATCCCAGCAGTGAACAAGACAGTTTGCAGATTTACAGAGGCGTTGCTCATGTTCGGTTTTAGTGATAATCAAAATAATGTAAAATTGGATTAAAAACCATTAAAATCCTAAACGTTTTGCAGTTTCTTGCCACAATAATTAGTATCATAATAATGGTACTTAATAGAAAATACATTCGGTGGCTGTAAAAGATTGCTTGGACGGCCTCCAAGTTCACACCACTAGCTTATAGGATTAGCATTTTTTTTTTTTTTTTTTTTTTTTTTTCCCCGCAGAATGAAATATAAATTTTTAACAGACATTTAATCTAACAGATCATGGACGCTAGTATGTTGTGTTATCAGCTCGGAAAGTACATTCATTTTGACAAAGTGACAAAGTGCAAACCGCATGGGACTTAATCTGCAAACTATGTTCGCTTAAATGGGTAAACCATGTTACACAGCTGCAATACACCGTAAAAAATTTCCATTAAGTGTCAAACCATTTAATGATTTAAAGTAAGAGGTAGCACCCAAATATGCGTCACTTAATCCGAGGATCTCTCACATCTCTATCCGTACCTCCAACGTCTCGAGAGGACTTACGGCTGGCCGTATATATAGAGTGCTCCATGCTGCAAAGACACTATTCATTTCAAATTTCTATGTCTTTTGCGGAACTCGTACGGTGTCTTTCGATACGGAAGTCAGCGTTGCTTACCACTGTCCGGTTTGGGTGGCATAGAAATAGGATGACGAAGATGAGTCTGTTTACTGTTGTAGTTAAATTTAAAAAATATAAACAAAAATTTTAATTCATTGTTTAACATTTGATAGGTCTACAATACAGTTAATCTCTGACACAACTTACCAGTAGCACAGCCACTTTCTAATTTACGCCCTCAAATAAATGCAGGTCTGCACTGCAGTTAACCCTTTCCGGCAAGATATCTTTTAATGTCGGAGTTTTGATAAAAAAAAAAAAAAAAAAAAAAAAAAAAAAAAAAAAAAAAAGGTACGTAGTCTAATTAGGCCTAGAGGAGTACACAAGTAAAACTTTGTGAAGATAGAACTTATCGTTTCAATTCTGAGGGTGTGCCCAAAGTGGCACACTTATTGAATAGAGCTTCGAAAAGAGCACTAAACGAGCATTGCTGTCAATGAGCTGACCGATGAAATGCGGAGAAACAAAAAGACTCGCAGTTGTCCTAGATTATCGGTGAGCCCCGTCTGGGCACACCTAGGGTTCGCCGTTTTATTTTAGGCCAGATTTCAAGGTAAAATTTAAAACTAATATAGAATATAGATATTAGCATACAGCCAAAAAATAAAATAGAAATTTCTTTTCAAACAATTTCTTTTATACCCTAAAAAAATCTGGAAGATTTCTTTGAAAAATGAGGGTCTTAAAAAACTAAACATGGCTAAAATATATGGAATGGTTTGTGTTGAGCTGCCACCTACTATAAATAAAGAAGGTTCAGAGTAACCTATAGTAACCTATAAATCCTTTTTCATTCAATATTTGCGTGCGTACAGAAGGAAATTTTTAGTTGTGTTCAGACCGGGCACACCGTACCGCAAAGGGTTAAACTCTTACGAAGCTTACAAGTATCTTAGCCACTATCTAATTTTACTCCTCAAACGAATTTAGCTAGAAAACATTTTAGTGACGTAATGGCTAAAATTACTCTAGCAGAGCTAAATTCCTACTTTTAAGTTTTGCCGGAAGGACATTAAATTTTCATAACGTTTTGATATGAACGAAAATTGTGAAACGAGGAAAGAAGGATAGAACATTTCAAAATATAAGTGTTAGTAAAATTTATGAATAATTACCACAAATGTTCTAAACGGAAAATTCTTTTATGCTCGTCCCATGCTCAGAGAAAGGCACTTGTCTATAAGACGCACCTAAAACATTGTGATCGCTTTAAAATCCACCGTTAGAATATTTATAGAACTGATCGGACTCACAATAGAGGCGCTGGTACTGCCATCCTTATTAAATCACACGTTAAATTTTGTAAATATAATATGCAAACGAACAGTAATGTAGAAATTACTTCGGCTATTATTTATACTAAACTTAACGAAGAATTCCTCTCCGTTTTTCTCTATAATTCTCCGACGAACCTTATTACAGATAAAGACTTAAATATTATTACATCGACGCATTTCCCCACAATTATTGCGGACGATTTTAATGCCGAGGACCCTTATTGGCGCTCGAGAGAGCGGAACATCAACGGAAATGTTCTCAATGACTTTGTTCTGAGAAACGACTTCTGCTTCTTATACCAGAATTCACTCCAATGGAAACGGTGAAATACTTGATATTGCTCTTCTTAAAAATAATTGCCTTATTGCTCAGGTAATAGTACGCTTTGCTTTCACAATAATCACCTTCGGGTGTTGAGATTTTGAAACATCATCTCTACTTACAACAGCAACTGGCCACATGTACCAGTCTACCTACAAGTCAAGACTCCAAGTATTCGATACTTGTCGCAATCTAAGTTCAAAGAGAAAGATATTCCGTAATATGAAATCATTGACATTGGAGATGAATTTTTGTGCATTCATTTTTTAATCCAAGATTGCAGCTGGAAAATAATGAAAGTTTCTTTATATTAAAAAATTTAAGGCCTTAAATTAATCACAATAGGCTTCGGAGAAATGTGGAGTAGAAAACTTTGAAATATATTATACACTAAAATTTAATTAATTTACGTTTTTAAGATGTTTAAACATAAAGTATAAAGCAACATGCAAGAAATAAAATAAAAAATAACATACAATATATCTGAAATTTGTTAATTTGTTTTGTAACCGCGGGAAAAAAATTTTATTCGTGAAATTTGAGATATACTCCGAACGAAATTCACCGTAAAATTGCTTAGGAGAAAATATTCAAGAGAATTTCTCGATAAAACTAGTGTCTCGTCTGATACATTACCCTCTAGTTTAAGATATTTTAACGATTTTTTTAGAGTAAAACGAAGCTAAAATTTAACTAAAGGATTAGAAGAATGCACAAGGATCTATTCTTGGGCCAATTTTATATCTATTTTTATATTATATATTTCGGATTTCCCCAACACTGGTACAGATATCAATACATACCTTGGATGTTATGCAGACGACACCGCTCTTGCCGTGAAGTCTCATAGCCAGGAGCATGCACTAGTTAAACTCCAAAGAGAAAATTACAGCCATTGAGGAGTGGTGTATAAAGTGGAGAATCGCAAAAAATCACAGCTGTTTATCATTGGCAAAAAGCACTCAAGAACAAGAAAATTAAAATCTTTGACGAGGAAGTTCCATTAGTAAAGAAAGCTACATACCTTGGGGCGGTTTTAAATCATAGATTCACCTGGAAAGATCATATCCATACTGTTAAATGTAAAGCCTCAAATGCTATTAATAATCTCCTTCCACTAATTCGTAAAACTTCCAGATTAGACCTAAGAAGAAAGAGGCATATATATACGGCAATAATTAGACCGATATTTTGTTAACCTTCTCCCGCCTGGGCTACTTACACACAGAGTGACATGAAAAAATTACAAGTTACACAGAACAAGCTACTTAGGATTATAACAAATGCGTACTTCTATGTATCCATTGAGACCCTTCATAGGGACTTTGATTTATGGGTTTTTCTTCTTACGGTCTGGTCGCCTCTGCGGCGTTTAATGAGTTCTTCATCTGAACTTGTGTCTTGATCTAGAGTTTTTTCTTCACTGCTAGTAGTGGAGTCGTCATGGAATTTTATTCGACTTCTAGCCCTACTGTTTTCATCATAGTTTTTATTTTGCTAGGCACAGGCGTGTTGTCATTGACATCATCATTTTGTTTTTCCTTACTTTGCTCCTTTAATGCATTCACAATATCTAAGGAGCTTAGTAGAAAAGTGTAAAAATTGCTTTCTATGTCAGATAATTTCCCTTCATTTTTATCTTTGATTTGGTCTAATTCTTTAATCTGATTTGTGTAAATTTCCACAAGCCTCTCCATGGCCCGATACGCAGAAATTAAACGCAATAAAATCAAAAAATCCAGCGCCCATAAAAATGGAGTCCTGAACCCCGGAATGGAGCCCTGGCTCGACAGCCTTCGACACAGACGGATGTTCAGGCGAAGAACACACGAGGCCCCTGACAGTCACCTGAAGTGAAAGCTTGGGGGTAACTACACGCGTTATCCAGTTCAGTAGATCAAAGTCAAACGAGGAAAATTACTTTTAAATTTATCCAATTAATTGTTTAAATCGCGCAGTTAAGCTTCATTAGTTGCAAAATGGCAGTATTAGTCACTTACCAGCAATCAGGCAAAACACGCGGTAATTAATATCATAAATTTGCGTAATAATCCAAAAATAATCGAAAATATTAAAATAGTGAAAGCATAAAAGCATTTCACAGGTCAGAGAAACCACAAAATAGCATTACAAAATGCTGACGTAGGGTGTCAGATTAGCAGAAGCACGTGGTGGCTCAGGCAAACCACGCGAGACGGACGTCATTGCTAGACAGGATTTGAGTGGCAGGCACAATCTCCGACGGTGAACCTACATCCACGAAGTCCCCGCTCAGAATGATGATGTCGTCTTTTTTTTTTTTTTTTTTTTTGATACTCTTATGCCGGCTCTCTGACTAAGTATCCCAGTAGGGCACAGGACGTTGTACAGTCTGGTCGGGGAGTGAAAAGGCGTCGGAAACGGGAAAAGGGGAGTGGCCAGCGTCACAAGAAGAAAGAAAACCAAGAAAGCCGCGCGCACGGAGAGGCTAAATACAAGTGGATGTCTGTTAGTTATTATGTCTATGTCTATGTCTTATCACTTATTAAGAGGCAATCGACCATTAACGGCCTTTAACAATATATGATACTTGACTTTTAAATGCTTTAAGAATCGAGTAAGTTGTATCCAATAATATGGAAGTACTTGTACACATGCTGTGCTAGAACTCAGAGATTACTAGCGACGGAGGCTCCTGTGCCGCCGTCCATAGAATAAGTAAACTTTGAACAAATGAGGCGCTCGTGTGGCGCCATCAATTAGTAGTGATCAAAGCATTTTAGTTGACTGGATCTCTGGTTGCTCCATGTCTTGCAGGATGTATTGTAAGGCATTTTTAAAATTTCAGCAATAATTGGCAAGTAAAATGATGAAAAACACAATTTGCAGTACATTGAAACGTTTCACAAAAGTAAAAACTATTTACACACAAAGTCTACCTGCTTTGGCAGGAACAGAGTTCATAGCGCTTTGTAATTTGATAAGTAAATCTATAAGTAAAGAAAATGGAGTAAACATCTTGGCTAACTGAGAAGAAAACGAAAATATATACATTACCACCGACTATTATGGTGAATAGTAATGGGCCTCTTGTGGCGTTGTTCAATTGTGAAATCATAATTTCCTAGTTTTTTGATGATATTTTTAGGATGACTGTCACATTTCATAAAAAAGTTATGAGAAGCTTTTAGAATTTCAGAATCCGTGGGTTTAATTTTTAAATCATTGTGAAGAGTGCTGTTTCGCACGAACCAAGGCGCATTTGTAATTATTCGGATGGCCTTGTTTTGAATTCTTTGTATTTTTTCGCGATGAGTTCTTGCAGTTGCAGCCCACGCTGTGGAAGCATACAGTAAAATCGGGCGGATAGCTTGTAGATAGATAACTCTTTTTGTAGCGAGACTAAGTTTAGAATTACTCCCTATAAGTGCATATATACTGCCTATTGCTTGGTTGGCTTTTTCACAGATATTTTCGATATGGCTTTTAAAGGTTAGTTTTTGATCGAGATAAACGCCTAAATATTTAACAGATTTTTCATTTGGGATGGAGATATTATTAATTGTGATATTGTTGAGATGTCTTCTGGAAGGGTTCTTTTGGAAATAAATTGTAGTGGATTTGCTTTCATTGATTTTAATTTTCCAAACCTTAAACCATGAGAAGATATAGTTTATTGCATTTTGGAGGTTTTGGATGGCTCTTTGCGGATTCATGTATTTGCTTAGAATTGCAGTATGGTCTGCATAGCAGGCGATAATGGCATCTTTGTGGCTGGGAAGATCATTTATGTAGATGTTAAAAAGAAAAGGTGAAAAATTCGAGCCCGGAGGGACACCTGTTTTCATTACACTGGTATTAGATAGCTCGTTCTTAATACGAACTTGAAAAGTTCTGTTTTCCAAAAAACTTGAAATTAGGACGATTAATCCAGGTGGAAATTTGTTTCCGATAAGTTTCATAAGGAGGCCTGGGTGCCAAACCTTATCAAACGCTATTTCAATATCAATGAAGATGCCAGCAACAGTTTCTTTTACGTTCAAGGCTTCTCCGATGATTTCAGTAATTCTTGTAACTTCTTGAGTGGTGATAAATCCATGCCTAAATCCAAATTGATGTTCCTTAATAATAGTATTGTCTTCAGCGAATTTAGTGAGCCTATTGATGACTAAGCTTTCAAACAGCTTGCCAACAGCTGAAAGTAAACAGATGGGTCTATAATCTGAAGTGTAAGATCCATTTTTCCCAGGTTTCTTCAAGACAATGATTATCGCATGCTTCCATTGTTTAACAAGAAATCCTATACGCAGGCAAGCATTAAAGATGTAATATAGTTGCAGGATGGCTTTTCTTGGTAAATTTTTCAGGGTTTTATTAGTAATTTGGTCATAACCGGGAGCTTTTCTTGGTTTTAATTTTCGAATTAATTCTGTAATTTCTCTGGGTTTCGTAAGTGGATTTGTCTGATTCTTGAAACTTTCTAACTGCTGAGTCACGTGATCAATGACTGCCGAAACATTAGCGTTAGCAAAATGATTAACAAGGAATTGATTTTCATAAGATTTGGCAAAAGCGTTTGCAATATCTTTTGGATTAATTAGAACTTTATTATTGTAATTATTAGGCTTTATTTCATCTTTATTTCTTCTAATAGCTTTAGCAATTTTCCACACGGAGTAATTAATATGTGATAGACTGTTAACGAAGTTGTTCCAGCTGTCGTCTTTATATACTTTGATGAGTTTTTTTAACTGTTCTGTTAGCTTGATTGAAATTTCGTTTATCGATGGGCTCTAAAGTTCTATATACATTCTTCGAATCCTGTTCTTTTCTTTAATCTTGTTAATGATGTACACAGGGAGAGTGAATTTTTCTGGATGAATAGCCGATTTAGATTTATTGAGTGCTTCGTGCATGCTATGGGTGAATTTGTCAATCATATCTTCGATATCTTGGGGAGAGTTTAGATTTCGATTAATAACTGTGTCCTCTTGCATAATATAACTGAATTGTTAGTTATTTACTTGTTGTTAGTTCTTTATTGCCTCGCAATGTAACGTTTTACTGGTTTTTATAGCTTTGTAACCTTGATTTACTATTGTATATTTATTTGTTAATATTTATTTTCTGTGTAGTGTAATATGGGCGGAGCTCCTTTGTGTCATAAGACGAGCTTCGCCCGTCAGACGGGGCGGCCTCCGTCCTAAATAAAAAATAAATAGAATCTGAGAACAATTATATTACAAGCTTCGAAATATTGTTCCAGTTACAGTGAATATTCTCAAGATCACGTTTAGCTTGAATAGCAGTTTTATTGCACCGCGAATATAAGCAATTATTTCAATCACTTTTTCATCTATTTCATTTCACTTGATTTCGTCTGAAATGTGTTTACAAAGAAAGGTTTAAAAAAACAAAGTCAGGTAGAAATATTTTGGGTATTCACGCTTTTCTAAACATTTTCGGTTAAGCCGAGGAAATCCATTGCCAAATTAATAATAATTTTGTATAGTATTTATAAGGTAGATTATCAATATCGATTTGAACGATGCAACAGCATTCTTCTAATCCATTAATTAAATTTTAGCTTCGTTTTACTCTAAAAATATAGTTAAAATATCTTGAACTAGAGTGTAATGTATCAGACGAAACGCTAGTTTTATCGAGAAATAATCTCGAATATATTCTGCTAAGCAATTTTATGGTGAATTTCGTTCGGAGTATATCTCCAATTTCACGAATAAAATATATTTTCCCACGGTTACAAAACAAATTAACAAATTTCATATATATTGCTGATTATTTTTTATTTTCCTTCATGCATGTGTATTTATGTTTAAAGAAATTAAAAACGTAAAATAATTAAATTTTAGTGCATAATATATTTCAAAGGTTTTCTACGCCACATTTCTCCGAAGCCTGTCGTGATTAATTAAAGTATTTGAAATTTTTTAATATCGAGAAACTTTCATTCTTTTCCAGCTGCAATCTTGGATTCAAAAATGAATGCGCAAAAATTCATCTCCAATGCCAACGATTTCATATTACGGAGTGCCTTTGCCTTTTAACTTTGAACTTAGATTGGCACAAGCATCGACTACTTGGAATCTTGACTTGTAGATAGACTGATGCCTGTGGCCAGTTCCGGTTGTAAGTAGAGATGATGTTTCAAAATCTCAACACCCGAAGGTGATTATTGAGAAATGCAAAGCATGCTATTACCTGAGCAATAAGGCAATTATTTTTAAGAAGAGCAATATCAAGTATTTCACCGTTTCCATTGGAGTGAATTCTCGTATAAGAAGCAGAAGTCGTTTCTCAGAACAAAGTCATTGAAAATATTTCTGCTGATGTTGCGCTCTCTCGAGTGCCAATCGGGGTCCTTGGCATTCAAATCGCAAGCAATAATTTTGGGGAATTGCGTTGATGTAATAATATCTAAATCTCTATCTGTAATAAGGTTCGAGGGAGAATTATAGAGTGAAACCAAGAGGAATTCTTCGTTCAGTCCAGTATAAATAATAGCCGAAGTAATTTCTACATTACTGTTCGTTTGCATATTATATTTATAAAATTTAGTGTGTGTATTTAATTATGGCAAAGCACACTAGCGCTATCCGCCTAAGAGGATGAATGCCTTCGTGGAGGACTTTCTAAGGAAAACTGGCTTGTATATACGTTACAAATGAGGAAAACCACGAAAACACCCATGCAGCCAGCCCGTTCGCGGGATTCGAACCTCGGACCGATATAAAATTTAATGTGTGATTTAATAAGGATGGCAGTACCACTGCCTCTATTGTGAGCCCGATCAGTTCTATAAATATTCTAACGGTGAATTTTAAAGCGATGACAATGTTTTAGGTGAGTCTCATAGATAAGTGCCTTCCTCTGAGTAGGAAACGAGCATAAAAGAATTTTCCGTTTAGAACATTTGTGGTAATTATTCATAAACTTTACTAAAACTTATATTTTGAAATGTTCTATTCTTCTTTCATCGTGTCACAATTTTCTGTCGCATCAAAACGTTTTGAAAATTTAACATCCTTCAGGCAAAACTTAAAAGTAGGAATTTAGCTCTGCTAGAGTAATGTTAGCCATTACGTCACTAAAATTTTTTCTAGCTAAATCCATTTGAGGAGTAAAACTAGATAGTGGCTAAGCTACTTGTAAGCTTCGTAAGAGTTTAACCCTTTGCGGCACAGTGTGTCTGGTCTGGACACACCTGAAAATTTCCTTCTGTACGCACAGAAATATTGAATGAAAATGGATTTATAGGTTACTATAGGTTACTCTGAACCATCTGTATTTATAGTGGATGGCAGCTCAACACGAACCAGTCTATATATTTTATTCCAATTAAATTTTTTGTTTATATTTTTTAAATTTAACTACAACAGTAAACAGACTCATCTTCGTCATCCTATTTCTATGCCACCCAAACCGGACAGTGGTAAGCAACGCTGACTTCCGTATCGAAGGGCACCGGTACGAATTCAGCAAAAGGCATAGAAATTTGAAATGAGTAGTGTCTTTGCAGCATGTGGCACTTTATATATGCGGCCAGCCGTAAGTCCTCTCGAGACGTTGGAGGTACGGATAGAGATGTGAACGATCCTCGGATCAAGTGACACATGTTTGGGTGCTACCTCTTATTTTGAATCATTAAATGGTTTGACACTTAACTGAAATTTTTTACGGTGTATTGCAGCTGTGTAACAAGGTTTACCCACCTAAAGCAAACATAGTTTGCAGATTAGGTTCCTGTACGGTTTGCACTTTGTCAGATTGTCAAAATGAATATAGTTTCCGAGCTGATAACACAACATACTAGCGTCCATGATCTGTTAGATTAAATGTCTGTTAAAAATTTATATTTCATTCTGCGGGAAAAAAATACGCTAATCCCATAAGCTAGTGGTGTGAACTTGGAGGCCGTTCAAGCAATTATTTACAGCCATCGAATGTATTTTCCGTTAAGTACCATTATTACGATACTAATTATTATGGCAAGGAACTGCAACACGTTTAGGATTTTAGTGGTTTTTAAGCCAATTTTAGATTATTTTGATTATCACTAAAACCGAACATGAGCATCGCCTCTGAAAAATCTGCAAACTCTCTCGTTCACTGCTGGGATTTACCTCTGATAGCTTTGTAAGAAGTTCTGTAATAACCATTTACTAACGTTTAACAAATGTATGCAGCTTAGACTGTTAAATACTTAGTAAAATTTCTTCTTGAAATATATGTAAAATGGAAACATGTTTCGAATCTATGATGCCATGGATTTTTTAACTTATATTTATAGCATGAGATTATAATTGTTACGAAAAAAGCTGTAATGAATTTGTTACTTACTAGTTTTTTCGTAAAATCTTGCTGTATATATATTTAAAAATTGAAAAAACGATATATCTTTCCAGCATTCGGATATAATTTTTTTTAATCAAACTGCGTTGCCTATTTTAGGCAGAGCGGTGGCTATGAAATAAAATTTAGCAGTTTTTTTTATTTATTCGTTTCCTAGTTTCTGTGCGTAAAGTGGTTCTTCAATTTGCTGTTCAAAGTAAAAGCGTTTAAAATGTAATTCACGCATTTAATTTATAGCGTGGTGAAGATTTTTAATTTTTTGAAAAAGATTTGATTTATGTTTTCAGAAGCTTAATTATGTTTAATTGAGTACTTTATTTTAATGAACTTGTATTTGTATTTTCACTAAACATGTTTTCTGATTCCAGGTACATAGCTGTTAACCCTTTGCGGCATGGTGGGTCAATATGTGTCCCACCTAATTAATATTTATTTTCTCAGTTAGCAATTTCCATTAGAAATTTTCTAATCTTTTAAAAGTAATCTATTTTAATTATTATTTTTCTCAGTAGATGTCACTACTATACCAGGGCTTCAGTTTATAAGCAAAAAATATTCAAAATAGGATCACAAGAGTGATATACAGGTATCTCGCATTTTTCAATATTAAAAAAATTTTGGTATACAATTTAGGATATGTATGATTCTTTTTAATATTCAAAAGTATTTTATTTTCAAAAATCTTAATTGGATTCAATATTTTATAACATTAATTTTGCAGTTGAAATAAGTGGGTTAAAATTTGTCCCACCACACACTTGAATTTCCGCTCAATAGATGGCAGCACTTACGATATTTTTTCTTTTCTTTTTTTGCATCTACTTTTTTCGTGATTGCGCGCAATTTTACATCCGTTGTATGCTCTGATGTGCTAAAATGTCTAGAAAAAAAATTAACAATTCAGGAAGCTTTGGATCTTTTTGCTGAATTCCCATCCGATTGCAACTCAAATGCTTCAGATGTCAGTACTGATTAGATGAAATTGAAATCCAGGAGAGAATAACTGAGGTTGAAGTTATTGCTGAAGAAGAAAGGAAAGTAGTTATAATTTGTTTCGCTTTTTAAAGACTCAGAGCATCTATGCATGTGGCACTGTAAATATAAATCGGAAGTATCTACCCAAAAATTGAAAAGAAGACAAATTTATGTCGAGAGGAGATATAGACTTTTCAGTTAGCAATGATTCAATTTATTGCATAAAATGGAAGGATAAAAGATCCATTTCTATCCTGTCTTGCTTGGAAAAGGCAACTGAGATGAAAGAAATTAATAGAAAAGAACGAGATGGAAAAACAAAAAAAGAACTGTGACCAAACAGCATTATTATATATAATAAGAATATGGGATATGTCGACTTATTTGATCAACTGAAATTACTATATAAAATACACTGCAAAAGCAAGAAATGGTGGCACAGGATCTTTTTTTACTTTTTAGATGCGAGTATAGTAAACGCATTTATTCTATTTAAGTTTGTTCGCGAACCCGTTCATGATGTAAAAACAATTAAAGATTTTCGTCTCTCAGTTATAGAAGGTCTAATGGCACTTGGAGGCAAGAAAGAGCTAAAAGGAAAACTGAAATCCCCAGTTCAAATAAAAACTAAAAAGCTGTTCGTACAACCAGAAAAGAGACTAAAAAATGTAAGTTACACGCCAAAGAGAACGATCAGTAGAAGATGTACATATTGCAGCACATTGAAAGAAGAACGGCGAACATTTTGGATGTGTGAAACATGTGAAGTGCCTCTATGCTTACAAAAGAATGAAACAATATGTTTTTCAAAGTTTCATGAAAAATAACTTTTTTCAACTTTAATCATATATAAATGTTTTTGAATCAAGTGCCAATTTTAATATTTTATTTAGTATCATATGTACGAGTATCAAATTTTAATCTTAAAATAATGTCCAAGAAAATATTTTCTTTTGTTCCTAAAATTTAAAAATATTAAATATATTGTACAAAATGCATTTTAATGTGTTTATTATCAATATTTTAGAATGCATGCTTTATTTTGTTTATTCATTCCACATATGATTTTTTCCCCTGCTATACACAAACAGCTATAAGACATGTGCTAGTTGCATGGTGGGACAAATGGTATCCCACCTTCCCCCGTAAAAAATAAAAACGCAGAATTTTTTTCAAGCTTGAAAGGCACTTAAGTAAGTCCATCTGACTTATTCTAAGGCATTTTTTTAAAGATTAAAATATTTTTTTAATATGCGTGTCGCAAAGGGTTAAGGGCAGAAACTCTTCAACAGGTTAAGGTAATTTTGAGTGTTACCCATTACCTTCAGTGTTCACACAAAGTTCATCTCTGTAACAAGGTTTACCCGTCTCAAGCGAAAGCAGTTTGCAGCATGCTATCTGCGCTGTATCAGATTAACAAAATGAATATAGTTTCCGAACTGATATTACAGCATGCTAAAACTCTCTTATAAATTAATATTTCGTTGTTCCCAAAAAATACAAATCCTATAAACTACTGGCGTGAATCTAGAGGCCTTCCAAGCAATCTTACGCAGCCAGTGATCGCTTTTCCGTTCAGTTAATTAGCATTATTATGATACAAAATATTATGGCAAGGATTTGTAAAAATTTCATGATTTTAATAGATTTGAATCCAGTTTTAGATTATTTCCATTATTATTAAAACCAAACACGAGTAACGAATCTGAAAATCTGCAAACTGTCATATTAAACTAAACCATATTAAACTAAAGTGAATATTCTCAATATGATTACTTAGATAGAAACTCATTGCAGCACGAATTTACGCAGTCAGCGAATGCATTTTCCGTTCAGTTAATTAGAATTATTATGATGCATATTATTATTGCACGGATTTGTAACAATTTCATTATTTTAATGGTTTTGAGTTCAGTTTTAGATTCTTTTTTATTATTATTAAAACCTAACATGAGTAACGAATCTGAAAATATGCAAAATGTGATATTAAACTAATTCAGAGATTTGAAGTTATGCACTTGATTATTTATATGACTTCGCATTGAAATCGTTGTAGAATATTTTATTTTCATATTTACGTTTCACTTTTACTGCTGTCTGTAGTGATGTTTGAAGAATCAGGGAACTTCCGTAATGAAATAAACGCACACATTGACTACAGATATGTTGATTAAAAAAATAAAATTAAGGAACAAATATCTAGTAACAAAATGCGGATCAATGATTTCACACACAATTTTGCGTAACCACTTAAATTATATCAGACTTGTAGAGAATAATAATATAAAACTATTAACATCAATACTTGGTCGTGCAATAAATCTCGCAAATACTTCGTTTCTGTTTCTAAACAAATGCAAGGTATTCTCGTTCACTACCGTCCATAAATATTATGATTTATCTCTAATAGAATGTTAAGCTAATCTGTGGTATATCTTTAATAAATTTTATATAAATGCATATATTTTAAAATATTAAATACTTATGAAATTTAATTTTTCAAATTTCTTCAGGAAATTCACGTGAAAAGAAAACTTGTTTCGACTGAATGATGCGATGGGTTTTTAAAATTATATTTACAGTTCGAGATTATAATTATTCTCCAAAGAGAATTGTAACGAATTTGTCACTAATTAGTTTTTTCTTGCGGTATATACAGTTTAAAAATTGCAAAAACAAATATTTCTGCAATCGCGAAGATGGAATATTTTTAAAGGAAACTGCCTTGCCTACTTTGGGCAGAACAGTGGTTTGGAATAACTTGTATAGTTTTTCTTTGTTTTTTTAATTCGACTGCTTGGTTCTGTGCTTAAATTGTTTCTTCGGGTTGCTTTTCGTCACATTTCTAAAGCTGCTTGGGCGCATTCTTTTTTCTCCTCAATTTTCCTTGCACCATGCGTAAATCGTTTTATATAGGTTGTAATTCGATACAATAATGACAATTGACTATATTTTGAACATCGAGAAATGGCTCTACTACTGACGTGATATTACATGAAAATTGCACGGCAGTATTCTTTCCAGTTTTCAAGTCTTCTGAATTTACTTAACCCTTTAAGGACCAGCGCAGGGAGAACGAAGCGCAGTCACCGGACCGAACCCGTTGAAATGGATCGTCGCCACCGGCCCGCGCCTTTTCAGCAGTCAAGCCGACCTTTGGCAGATAGCTCTAGTGCGCTTTGCCAGAATTAAGTAAACGAAACCAATCTTCATCGTAAGCTCTAGACTTGGCATTGAAAATATGTATAAATGCAGTGTATCACCATTCATCTCCGTATTCATCGAAAGCATTTTCTTGCAAATGAAGATTTTTTAAGGTGGTCTGTTTCGGAGCAGCAGCTATTCAAATTTTCCTTTAGTTCTTGAGGTAAATCTTCATCCTAATATATTTCTCGTTCCTGCGATTCTTGGAAAATTAGTTTCAGTCTGACAGTAAAAGGAGAAGGAATCGACCCTGGGTGCAATATTCCTGCCGCATTTCTTGTTATTGTACGTTTACATAATTTCAAATAAAGTTAATACTTTTTATGTGAGATTTAAAAACGTTCTTTTTAGTATCCCACAACATTACTAGTGCATTTGAAGAGCTATCTGTTTAGTGTGATGTACTACTTTGAAATTCAGAATTAAGCCCACAGGTTTCCAGAATTATTTCTTCATTTTCCAAATTACATTCCTGCTCGTTTGATTACGGAGTTTGCTTCTTTAGTTCTTGTGAAAGCTTCTTCTTCATTCGGAGTTCCTGATAAGAAATCGTCGAAGATCATTGTTTCGTCAAACATGAAAGACGTGTCCCTATACTCCCTATACGTAGCTAAATAGAGCTTCAAGTGAAATTTAATTGCAGCAGCTAAGAGAAAAAGACTGAATGTAATACAAAACAAGACTCTAGTCATGCATAGAATTTTGGATTCAGTATCAGATAATTTATCTGGTAAATCGTCTGCTCACAGAAAATATACAATACCAAAATCCCACCACAAGACTAATCTGTGAAGACGCCTTCTCAATACCAACAGTAAATGCGATTCGGATGGCATTTAAGTGTAAGAAATATGCTTTGAAATTTTAATAGAGAACGCAAATATTCGTTTACTGTTAGAACATGAAGAGGATGCGAAGAAGCATTGAAAACTACCCTTAATTTCATTGTATTCTTATCTTTTCGAATAACATCGGATTCCGACGTGTATCATTTTGTTCAGTTACTGACTGTACAATACCCAACTTGGAGTATTCTTATATTACTAATTTATAGTCGGCGTGAAAGGACGGATCCTTGTAAGATTTACGAACACGGACGAAACATTTTTTTCTTAGCATTATTGTAATTATATTAAATATTGCCACAATCATATTTCCGAGGAAGTTATGCTACCACAGAGAAAGTCAAACTTGATTCGAAACTTCGAAGAAATTTTCATCAGAAGTGAACATCAGGGGAAGGAGTCATCATGTATACCTAGGAATTCTAATACCCCAAAAGCTTTTAAATGAGACAACATTAACTGATCCTCATCAAAACGTTTTATAAGATCAACGTTGAAAACTAATTCATGATCGTTTGAGTTTTGAAAATGAATGTGGACTTTCAACTACGATCCCATCAATGAACCTATTAACATTTATCGACAAACTTAAGCGATGTGTTTTATGGGATCTATTTCCGTAAAAAAACCTTTTCCAATTAGTTAGTCAATTTTACGATTATTCCATTCACCATTTTCATAGTTAGATAATTTAATATTTAAAGATTGGATCCGTTGAGTTAGTAACTTGCTAGGGATTTCTTTCAGAACATCCAAAATTTCTGGTGATTCTATAATGCTTCAACAACATAACATTTACTTTGGCTTTCTGTATTACGTAACTGGAATTTAAGGCTACATCTTGAAATGTTCAGTAATGTATTGTTATCAAAATTGCATAAATTTATTTTTTCTTTGCGATAGGCAAATTTTATTTCTTCGATTAATGTCCATGAACAAATGTTTTTTGCCTCAATCAAATAAACAACGAACTTTTATTTTGATTCCTATGGCAAGAAAAATATCCAGAAATATTTGTATTAAAAACAATATTTTTAGCATTTATAATTCTTTTTCCGACAAAACTGATGTCAGTACTTTTTCAGAATTATAAAAGGGATCCACCTGTTCATATAAAGAAAAATAATAATAAAATCAATAAAATTTTTCATATAACACCTTTCTGTGTTGTCTTCTGTGGCATATATTTAAATTCAAACTTAAATATGCGTAATTATTTAGCGCGGTGCTTTTTATAACACAAGAAACATTTATAGTATTTGCCCGTCAAATGTTTCGATTACTAAACGTAAATCTGAGCAGAATTCGAACCCGATATTTTCGAGTTAGAATGCACGAAATTATCATGCAGCTTAATTTCATGTGAGATATCAGAATTAATATGCTTGCAGAAAAATGTTCCTAGCTATGTCACCAACCATTATTAAACGTTTGCCTTACTTCCAACAAGCAATACAGTTTCATTAAAAACATACAATATAAAAAAAAAAACTGTTCCCGTATGAGATTAAAAAACAAGCAGTTACATGTTTATATCGCATAAGCGTACGAGGAAACTGAGGTTCAATAAACTGACAATATATATATATTGTAAAGAACACAAGATTTGTTTCTTTAATATAAAACCTAATGCGTTTACGTGCGAATGCCTGAAAGAAAGAAATTTTCTGTGTTTATAAGCTAATATACGTTTTATATATTTTATATAAAACTCTCCATTCTCGGCATTGATAAATATATAAAATCCAGTCTCGGCATTGATAAATATATATATATATATATTTTATATATTTATATATTTATAAGCTCCAGAAATTCCCTGTGTTTATAAGCTAATATATGTTTATTGAGAGTGAAGATAGATTTTCTTATTTGTTTTACCCGCGATCACAAAGGATATTAACTGAATTTTACTGGTAATTTTGACTGAAATGAGAAAGAATAAAGATAATGTTTAAAACTGTAGCATTGGATATAACGAAAGGAGGAACCTGAAAAAGTTAATATTACTACTTCCTTTACTGTAAGCAATTTTCCTCCCGGATCAAAATTACATCAAATTTATACGCAATTACCGCTCGCTCTGCCACTTGAAATTTTGTATAGTAAATTCAGCTTTGTTAAATTTTGAAATGAGTAACTGTACCGAGATACTGATTTTTGAAATAATAAAGCAATCTTGAAGAAATTTAATAATAGTTTCATTTGTAAACTACTTTTAACGAGGAAGTGAAAAGTACCAACATACGCCATATACAACACATCTCCCAAGGAATCTTTCACAATTTATCCAGTCTCCCTCTTTTAGATAAATTTTTTCAGGTTTATGTTCATTTCATCGTCTCAAATGTATACAGTGTAATTTTTTACATTAATAAACAAGTGAGAATATGCTCTTAGTCGAAACGGAGACTTTAAAATTAATCCGCAGTTATTAGCAAATGGTGTCTTTCATTTCGCCATTGATAGGTCCGTTGGTTCACTGGGTTAGGTGGTCATTAGCCTATTAGATCCCCGTCAGTGAAATAAATAAAAATTAGATCTCAGTGCAGTGTTTCCCAGGCAAAAAAGACTTCGCGAAAAACTGCTAAAATGTTGACATTGCTTTTTTTTCCTAGTTGAAGGAACCGTTCTCGTTTACGCATAAGTTTCTGAAATACTTCTCTAGATCATGATTTTCGAGCATTCTTATGAATTAGCACACTTTGCGCTGAATGGAGTATAGTTGGCAATAAATTTTCCAATAAAAGTTCAGAAAAATGTTGCTGAAACTTATATAGTTAATACATACGTAGATAAAACTCCCCGCCCTCGCATCTTTTGTTATTTAACCACCGCTTCGCCTCTAAGACGCAATGCAGTTTCACTTAAAAATGTGAAATTATATGTTTCAAGTCTGATTTTTCACCCTGTCTTTGCCTCTCCTGGTTAAGAGCTTCGTCTGTGTGTTTCACTGGACTTGTGATGTCATGCTGTCGCCTCCTTTCAATCGTCATTGCTTTCTACCGTCATGCGCCCTTAGGGCCTATGTGTCATGAGCCGGAAACATTGCGTAAAAACAGCAATATGCCGGCAATATCGATGATGATGATGATGATGAATTATATGCTTAAACTAACTAGGTTTTTATACCGTATAATTTGTTTTTCTATCATTGAATGACGTGCATAATGAGAAAATTCTTACTTAACGCTGCATCGAGAGTTCTAAATCTACAGTGCTAAACAGCTGTTAATGTTTTTTTAAATTTTCCTGTTGAATTATATAAGAATATAATTATAATAGAATATAAGTGCGAAGATAATGATGTTTAATAATAAAGCTAAGAAGAAAAATGGATTGGTGACTGCAGCAGCAGACTGCTTGGCTGCGAGATGAGCGGGAAGGACATGAACCTTAATAAAAGCTTTTGGCGAGCATTAAAATCTGAAAGCTTTCCAACTTCTTCCCCCGCCCCCTAAATTTTTCTCCTCCTTCTCAATCGTAGCATGTTTGCGTTTCATCCTTACAGAAATACCCTTTGCATTGACAGAAAATATGTATTGACAGAAAATTGCATTGACAGAAAATATGTACTAAATTATTTCTAAATGCTTATCTGGTAAAACAGCGATGAAAAAGTTTCGCTGATACAGTGAATCAAAATAAAGTTCGTTTTTTCTTCTTTTTGGTTATAGGAAGAATTACGCTTCCCATTAATAGTTTTCTCTTTTCATTACCCTTATTTCAGTGCGACAAAAATGTTTTACGTTTGAAAGAGAAATAAAAATATGCCTGCTAAAACGTTTTAGCATATGTTTTAGATGATGATACCTCAATCGAAATTTTTCCTGAAATAGGGAAAGGACCATGTATCCAAATCCGTTTTCTCGACGATAAATCTATATATGTAACATTTTACTAAACTTTAACATAAACTAAGAGAATTTTAATTCAAAATGCAGTGAAATGTTTAACAGAAATCTTCGAACTCAGGCAAAACTGCATATCGGGATTAATTTGAATCCTTCAACTTTTAAATATCGAAAAACGTTCATTGATTTCCAGCTGGACTCTTGCGTTCAAAAATGGGTGCAAACGATCTCTGAGCCTAAGACGAGAATAAAAGAATTTTCCACTTAGAACATTTGTGATAATTATTCATAAATTTCAATAACACTTACATCTTGAGGCGTTCTATCCTTCTTTGCTCATGTCAGAATTGTCGCTCGCATCAGGAAGTTATCAAAATTTAATGTCCTTGCACAAAATTTTAAAGTATGAATATAGCTCGGCTAGTGTAATGTTCGCCATTATCCCAATAAAAGGTTGTTCCCCCTAAATCTATTTGAGAACTAAAATTAGGTAATGTTTAAGCTACTTGTAAGCTTCTTAAGAGTTTACCTGCAGTGTAGACCTGATTAGAGTGCCAAAATTATATAGCGTCTATATTACTCGTAAGCTACGAAAGAGTTTAACTGGAGTGTGCGTTTACCTTTGAATCAAAATTGAGTTTATATTTTTTTTAAATTTAACTATAATAGAAAACAGACTCATTTGGTCATCCTATTTCTATCCCACCCAAACTGGAGACTGGTAAGGGACGCTGACTGCTGTATCGAAGGGCACGTGTTCAATTTCCGGAGAAAGCGGAATTGTAAATTTGTAGTGTCTTTGCAGCATTTATACACGAGGCCAGCCGAACGTTCTCTCGAGAGGTTGGAGCTAGTGAAAGAGGGGTGGGAGACCCACCGACAAGTCACTCCTGGCTGTTCTGAAAAATTAGCGGGGGAACGGAACAAAGTCGAAATGTTGCTTGTATGCTGCCTAAGGTACCTGTATGCTAACGCCTTAGGAAACTGGTCTATGCACAGGATACCTGTATTCAGTACCTATAATTAACATAAATGCTAACGAGAGGCGAAACTTTCACTCCTTGCCTTAGTGACGTTCGTGGGCTTCATCTAATTAAGACAACTAAAATTAGTAACAAAAGAACTATTTTGATTACAACAAATTATTGTTTCAGATTTTGTATTATATTTTCTGCTATATACCACAAGAATGGCTTAAGTAACCTTTATTTGAATTTTCATCAACTTGTTTTGTGATTCCAGTTGCATAACTGTTAAGGAGAGAAATTATTCAACTGGTGAAGGTAATTTTCAAAATGTTAGATGTTACACTGAGTTTTCACACATGGCCGTTTCACAGATAGTTTAGCTTTCTAACAAGGTTTACTCATCTCAAGCGAACATAATTTTGCAGATTCGGTTCCCGTGCGATTTGGGCTGTGTCAGATTAAAAAAATGAATATAGTGTCTGAGCTGATAATACAGCAAAGTAGAGTCCATGATCTATTAGTATAAAACTCTGTTAAAAATTAATAATTCACTGTGCGCAAAAAACATAATCTTATAAGCTAGTGGTCTGATTCTAGAGGCCCTCCAAGCAATCTTGGAGCCTTGTATATTGACTACTTTTATATTGATGTTCGGAAGAATTAGGGAAATTCTGGAATTAAATCAATGAATGCGCACATTGACTACAGTCATGTTGATATAAAAAATTTAAATTTAAGGAAAACAAAATCTAGTAACAAAATGCAGATGAATGTTTCACACACAATTGTCTGCACCCAGTTGAGACAAATAAATTATATTAGACTTGTAGAGAATAATAATATAAAAATATTAACTTTGAGACTTGGTAGTGCAATAAATCTCAGAAATACTTTATTTCTACTTCTAAGCAAATGTTATCGTGTACTACTGTCGATGAATGTTATTATTTATCTCTAGCATTTTAAGAAAATATATGTTAACTCTTTACAAGCGCCAGAGGACGACTACAGCCACACAATAGTCTCGTGACCTCTCTTCTGCCACAGGAATATCATCTTCAAGAGAGAGAGTTACCAGAAGTATCCATGTAACCTGATTGTATGCCAGAAAGCCCATTATTTGCATTTTACCCGATCCCTAACACGAAAAAGCATTACAATAATCCATACAACACCATCAGTAAATACAAATTCAAGGAGCTAATATTCTTTTCACGGATGAGTACAGATTCCATATACAACCTGATTCTCGACGATTATTCATATGGAGGGAATCTGAGACCCTACAGTATTCCAGACAAATCGTCGAATATAACAAATAGGGTTGCGGGGGAGTGATAGTCTGAGCAGGGATGAGGCAAGATACCCGCACACTGCTCCCTGTGTTTGACATTGGTTCCGTGAATGCCCAGATGTCAAGTGAGAAATCCTAAATCCCTGCAGGCGTCTTCTCAAGGGTTCTGTTGGTCCTGAGTTCATTTTTATGGACGGCAATTCAATACCACATAAGACCCACCTGACTTATGACTATCTTGAAAGCGAGAATATTCAACGAATGAACTGGCTAGCCAAATCTCCTGATTTTAATGATATTGAACATGCTTGGGTTGCTCTTGGAAGGGCTACTGAAACACGAATCCCACACCAGAACCCTTCCAAATTTAAAAACGGCTCTTTTGGAGAGTTCGGTAGGACTTTTATATACTGTTGCTTTGCAAAATGTATTGTCATACAATAAACCATTTCCATACCTAATTTCATTTTTAATTTAAACTTTAATTCCTTTCCAGCTGGAATCTTGGGCTAAAAATGAGTGTAAAAGATCTCTGAGCATAAACGAATTATCTATTTAGAACACTTGTGATAATTATTCATAAATTTCACTAACACTTATATTTTTAGCTGTTCTATCCTTCTTTGTTCATGCCATGTTCTATCCTTCTTTTTCATGTTTTCGTTCAGCCCAGAAAGTTATATAAACTAAATGTCCGTGTGGGAAATCTTAAAAGTAGGAATTTACTTCGGCTAGTGTACAGTTCGCCATTACTTCAATAAAAGGTTGTTCTTCATAAATCCATTTGAGGACTAATTAGATAGTGGTTAAGTACTTGTAGGCTACGTAAGGTTTCATCTGTAGTCTAGACCTGGATTTGGGTGGCAAAATTAGGTAGTGGCTGTGTTACTGGTAAGCTACATAAAAGGTGAACTGTAAGGTAAACTTATGAGATGTTTAACTTTGAATTAAAATTTGTGTTTATATTTTTTTTTAAATTTATTTACAAGAGAAAAGAGACTCAACTTGGTCAACCTATACCTATAAACGGGACAGTGGTAAACGACGTTTACGAATTCCGGTGAAGGCATAGATGTTTGAAAATGTGTAGTGTCTGCAGCATGGGACCTCTGTATATGCAACCAGACGAAAACAATCTAGAGAGGTTTAGGTAAGGAAGGAAGGATGGGAGACCCTTGGGCACACCCCCCCCCCCCGGGATCATCCTTCAAAATTGGCGGCGAAACTCAAGCAAAGTCGAACTGTTTCTTGCAACTTCTCAGCCCAATCTAGCTGATGTATGCGTAAGGTACTTGTATTCAGTATCTATACTGTGGCTAATAAACAGGCGCTAATTTGACTCCTTGCCACAGTGAATTTTTTAAGCTTGATCTGAGTCAGAAAACCAAAATTAGAAACAAACAAAAAAAAAAAAAAAAAAAAAAACTATTTTGTTGCAAAAAAATTATTGTTTCTTTTATAAACCTCAAGAATAGCTTAATGAACTTATTTCTACTTTTATCAAATCTGTTTTGTGATTCCAGTTACATAACTGTTAAGGACAAATTTATCAACGAGTTAAGATAATTTTGACTGCTAACCGTTAAGTTGAGTTTTCACAGATAGTTTAGCATACTGAGAAGGTTTATTAATCTGAAGCGAACATAATTTGCAGATTAGGTTCCCATGGGGTTTGCACCTGTGTCAGATTAACAAATTGAATGTCGTTTCTGAGCTGATAATACAGCATAGTAGAGTCATGATAAATTAGACTATTTTAATAATAATATTTTATTGTGTGCAAAAGATACTAATTCTATAAGGTAGTGGTCTGAACCTAGAGACCGTTCAAGCAATCTTATGCAGCCAGCAAATGCATTTTCCATTCAGTTAATTAGCATTATTATGATACTAAATATTATGACAAGGATTTGAAACAATTTTAGGAATCAAACTGTTTTGAGTGCAAGTTTACATTATTTTGATTGTCATTAAAACCGAAAATGAGTAACGTCTCTTAACATCTGCAAACTGTGATATTAAACAAATTAATTGATTTGAAGTTATGCATTTGATTATTTATATGACTTGACATTAAAATAGTTACAGAATATTTTATTTTATAATTCCATTTTACTTGTACTGCTGCCTGTATATTGAGGTTTGAAGAATTAGGAAACCTCAGGAATTAAATCAATGCATACATTGACTACAGACATGTTGGTTAAAGAAAATTAAATTTAATGAA
This sequence comes from Stegodyphus dumicola, assembly GCF_044657685.1. NCBI lineage: Eukaryota > Metazoa > Arthropoda > Arachnida > Araneae > Eresidae > Stegodyphus > Stegodyphus dumicola. Next base: position 63,607,420 of record NC_140778.1, on the reverse strand, counting down.
AGCGTATTTGGTAAGAAAATGCAGCTCAGTGTTTTCATACTTAATTTTACGTACCTGTTTGAGACACGTAAATTATACCAGATTTGCAGATAATAATAATATAAAACTATTAAAATTTAGACTTGGTCGTGCAATTAATCAAGCAAATACTTCTTTTCTCTATTTCTCAACAAATGTATGGTATTCTCGTTCACTACATACACTACTACTGTCGATAAATATTAGGATTAATCTCTGATATCTTTTTAAACAAACAAAATCTGTGATATCACTTTACCGAAACAAATGCATGAAACTCATACAGATTGAAATATCAAATTCTTAGGAAAATTAGTTCTTGAGATTTCATATTTCTTCATAAAATATATGTGGCATGGAAAGAGGTTTCTGTTTGATAATGAAATGAAATTTTAAAGGCATATTTACAATTTAAGATAACAGTTATTATGAAAAAAGTTAAAAACCAATTTTGTACTCACTAGGTTTTTTGTATAATCGTGCGGTATATAATTTTGAACCGAACTTTAAGATTCTGTGCCCCATTGCTATACTTAGTCATAGAGCCGGCAACGTCACATGCTTGACAGCGACAGCCCTGCATAAGAGTATAAAAAAAAATGAATCTAGAAAATATAGTGAAAGGTCTTAAATGAATCTGTGCTGCCTGTTTTAGGCGAAGCGATGGATTTGAAATAAATTATACTTTTTTAATTCGTCTGCTTGGTTCTTTACTTAATTGTGTTTCAGTTTGCTGGTCACCTGAAAGTGTTTTAAAAACGTATATCACAAGCGTGGTCTGTAGTATTGTTAAGATTTTAATATTTTTTGATTGATTACAAACATTGATTACACACATCGACTACAGACATGTTAATATAAAAAGAAAAAATTCAAGGAAAAAATATGTAGTAACAAAATGCAAATCAATGTTTTCACACACATTTTTGCGTACTCAGTTGAGACACGTAAATTGTATCAGAATTGTAGAGAATAATAATATACAAGTATTAAAATGCGTTGTGTTATTAGGTTTATTTCGGAGGCAGGAGAGATGAAAAATAAGCAACGCCTTCGCCGGGAATCGAACCGCGGAGCTTTGGAATATGCGCCCAACGTGCGGACCACCACACCCCGAAGGCATGCCAAGAAGGCGGTCAGAAATACCTTATACACTTCGACTTTTAAAGGTTGACTGGTGTTTATAGGAGACCCAATCGCAAAATTGTGGTCGGGAAGAATCATCATCCACCACCTTTTTAGTTCGGGCGCCACTTCTAGAGCCATTAGATTTTTGGAAGCGCGAAAGATAAAAAATTAGCAACGCCTTTGCCAGGAATCGAGCCACGTATCTCTGGAATACGCACCTAGCGTGAAGACCACCACACGACGAAGGCATGCTAAGAAGGCGGGGGAAATACCTTATACATTGGTAGCGCAAAAAATGTTATATACTTTTTTTTTTTTTTTTTTGTTTCTAAACAAATGCATGTTATTCTCATTCACTACCGTCGATGAATATTAGGATTTATACCTGACAGAATTTTAAACAAATCTGTGATAACCCTTTACTAATATATATAAATGCGTGCTATTGGACTATTAAATACTTAGAAAATTAATTTTTGAAATTTCTTCAGGAAATACATGTGAAGATACATGTTTCGATTCGAAGATGCGAAGGATTTTTAAAATTACATTTACAGTTTAAGGTTATAATTAATGCGAAAAAATTAAAACGAATACCACTTACTAGTTTTTTCGTATACTCTTGCGTTATATACGTTTTAAATTGGCCGTTCAGACTGTTCAAAGTCTTGTGCCCTATTGGGGTACTTAGTCATAGAGCCCGGCATAAGAGTATCAAAAAGGAAAACGAGTATCAAATAATTGCGTGTGTTTAAGTCTTTTTAAAAGAAACTGCGTTGCCATTCTTAGGCAGAGTGGTGGCTTTGGAATAAATTGTATAGTTTTTATTTATTCCACTGCTTGGTTCTGTACTTAAATTGTTTCTTCAGTTTGCTCTTCACCACATTTCTGCTTCTGACAGTTCTGAAGCTGCTCGTGCACGATTTTTCTGCTTCCCAATTTTTATTGTATTATGCATAAAGAGTTTCTTCTAAGCTGTAATTCGACATAATCCTTATATTTCAACACCAAGAAAGTTCAACACCGAATTTTCCATATATTTCAACATCGAGAAATGGTTATACTACTGACTTTAAGAAAACTGCACTTTTTCTTCTCAGTTTTCTTTTCAGTTTTTAAATCTTCTGAATTAACTTCACATAAATTACTTTGAATCCATCATTATTCTGGTAAATTTAGCCGTGGAGTGCCTTGCAACCACTTAACATCTTTTATTAATTTTTTTTTTTTTTTTTTTCGTGAGTGCATTTACTAGGTTGTCCGTTTCCTTACAATGCTTGCAATTTTGAGGATCGGTTTAGTTCTTTATTCAGTTACCTTGTTGGACACAAATGGTTTTGAATCTCCAGCCTTTTCTTTCATCCTGTAATGGAAGAGCCTGATCAAATAAAATATTCCTGACCTTGATTACATCTTCTACGTAATTATAAATTCCGTCTGCAATCACTGCATTCATTAATTCTAATCTCGGTAGAATTTAAGAGTTTCTTCAGAGGAAGTCTGGTTTTAGCCATCACAAAAGTAGTGCAGATGTTCTTTCCTTCTTGAAATCTGCTCTAGACTTGCCACTAAAAATATGTATAAATGCAATATACCTCCAATTGACTCCAAATTCACCGAAATGATTTCCTGGCAAATGGAAATACTTTCGGGTGGTTTCTTTCGGAATAGCAGCTGTTCCAGTTTTTCTTTTCTGAGTAAATTAGATTCCGTCTGACAGTAAAAGGACAGAGAAGCCTACTGGGTCCAATATTCTTCCCGCAGTTTTTATTATTGTATATTCACAGAATTTTTAACAAAGTTTAATAATTTTATACTTCAAATTAAAAATTTTCTTTTCAGTATCCCAAAAAATCCCCAGTACATTTGAAGAACTACCTGTATAGTCTGATATACTACTTTCAAAGTCAGAAACAGCCCACAGGATTTCACAATTTTTTCTCCATTTTCGAACTTTCATTCTTTCTCGTTTGATTATGTAGTTTGTTTCTTTAGTTCTTGCGAAAGCTTTTTTCTCATTCGGAGTTCCTCATACGAAATCGTGGAAGTACATCGATTCGTTTAATATGAAACAAATATCCCGATACGTGCTGAAATAGAGCTTCAAGTTGAATTTAATTACAGCAGCTAAAAGAAAAAGACTGGAAGTAATACAGAACAGGACTCTAGTCATTCACAGAATTTTGGAATCAGCATCAGAAACATTATCTAGTAAATCGTCTGCACACAGAAAACGTACAAAATAACGATCCGTCTCTTTTGAAGAGATGCCTTCTCAATATCAGAAATAAATGCAACTTAGTTAATTCGAAACAGAAGTAGAAGTTTTAAGAAATTTGAGATTGAGTTTGGTCCAGGATGCAACTATTCGTTTGGTGAGAGAGCATGAGGTGGATGCGAAGAAGCATTGAAAACAATCTTTAATTATGCTGTATTTTCTTATCCTTTGGAATTATATCGGATTATGTCGTAATTATATTCAAAATTACCAGAAACATGCTTCCGAAGATGTTGTATTCCATAGCGGCCTTCTATAAAAGTCAAACTTGATTCAAACTTCGAAGAGCTTCTTCATCAGAAGTGGACATAAGAAGGAGTCATTATGTATACCTAGGACGTTTTATGTCCAGAAATCTTTTCAATGATGCTTATGAAAACTTTGCATAAGAACAACGTTGAAAACTCCAATTCACGATGGTTTGAAGTTTAAAAATGAGTGTGTGACTAGACACTGTATTACTATTCCATCAGTCTACCTATTAATATTCATCTACAAACCCAAGCGTTTGGTTTTACTGGAAAATATTTCCCAAAATTAATCTGATCCAATTAGTATATCAATTTTACGATTATTATATTCATCATTTTCATAATCAGATACATTAATATTTAAAGTTTCTATTAAACCAGTCCCAATTTCTGGTGATTCTATGATGCTTCAAAATATAAACATTTACTTTGATTTTCGATGTGACATAAGTGAAATTTAACCCTACATCTTGTAATGGTCACTGCAGTATTGTTATAGAAACGTGTGTGAATTTATTTATTCTTTATTATACTCAAATTTAATTTTTTCGATAAATTTATAAGAACGCATATTCTCTGACTTTCGAAATCAAGTTAACAACGGACTTCCATTTTGATTCATGCGCCAAAACCAACGGCCAGAAATATTTGTACAAAAACAATTTATCTACCATTTGTAGCTTCTATCCTTCCCGGCATTAGTTATTTCAGTACTATTTGAGAGTTATTAGCAGGATTTACCTGTTCTCGTAAAGAATCATTTACAACTGGATAAACATTTTCATACAACTTCTTTTCTGTGTTGCTGTCTTTAATGCCATATATTCGATCAACATTAATTCTGCATAATTGATTGGCATGGAACTTTTTATAACAGAAGAAATATTCAAAATATTTACCATTTCTTCTAAGAATATCCTTCTTCTACGCCAAATTAAATTTATTACAACCATTCAATCAATGAACCGTTATTTTATCAAAAAAATTTAATTTTCATCAAGCCTATTTAAATCTGCAAGAGTTGACACTTCTTTAAAAGACTTTCTTTAAAAGGTTTCATATGTCTGTTGCTTTTATTTTTTTTGGGATCATGAAATCGGTTAAATTCAAAAGCTATATCTGTTGGCAATAACTTTAATTAAAATGGGAAAAAGTGTAACCATATGCGTTTACACCAATGCCAAGACTGGCTAAAGCTTGTGTTTCAGTACTAACGTGGTCTTAAATTTTTGTTAACGACCTCATGGCTTTCGAACATCTGCATGGAATCCGATTGGCTAATCTAGTCGTACAAATGTCTAGCTAGATCTTTTCTACCAGAGCGCGATTTTTTCATCTCATTTCTCTTGTTATACTCTTCTGAAATAAATAATAGACCTCTTACAGAAGTTCTGGCATCAGTTGTTAAATAATAGGTAATTCAAACTGATTTAGATGAATGACGAACGAATTTACGAATACATTGCATAATCTGCATACACCAAAATCATCAAGGAAGTTGCAGAACAAAAATGATATAAAACTTCCGCCTTAAGAGAACTGATTAAAAAATAGAAACCCTGCTAAGAAAACCTCGAAAATATTATGTTGTCCGCAAGACGAAAGAATCATGAACACAGTCAATGTGGGCAGGACCTTTACCAAAAAACTAGTTCAACTTGACATGACCAGATATTTAGAATCACTTTCAACGGATGATAGTTCTGTCTCGAATGCAGTTTCTAAGTATAAAGACGCAACACAAATATTCTTCCTCTTAATCGCACTAAAGGCATCGCATAGAAAAAAATTGATAAAGATGAGTGTCTAGCAGATCACTTGATCATCTGAATTTTCCGCTCACAACATATCCCACCCTCAAAACAGAACAAGTTGTGTAATTACTCAATATACATTTCTTTTCAAGACCACACACAAACAACATCCCAGTTGGTAAGCCGTCCGAAGTGATTAGATATATCGAAATAATAAAAATTCGCACAAATCCGGGATGGGTTGGCTGCAAGGCCATTTTCATGGTTTTTCCGATGTGGAACGTAACTAAGAGTCAGTTTGCCTCACAAAGACTTCGAAATAGTCTTCTTTTCCTTTAGACAAATAAACGCAATGTATTTTGCCATAATCAAACAAACCGAAGCATCTTTGGAATATGCAAGGTGTGACACACACACACACATATATATATACATATACATATATATATATATATATATAGAAGGTGATACAAGCAGGTGTACAGATGCACATGCATTTTTACATTTTTACAGTTTCTGAAATGCAAAGCTAAGCAGATGCCTAAAAACTAATTTGAAATCGTCTTTTGTTACGAGTTTTCATTTACGATTGACTGGCCGAAACAGTCGTTGAAGCTTCATTCGTTGATAGGAGTATTATCCCTGTATTTTCATGAATAATCTCATTCCTAAATGTTTTATTTATAAATCTTTGCTACTGACAAATTTTCCCTGTTCACCATTGCATCTATAGTGAAGATAGCTTTCCTTATTTGCGTTTACTAGAATCACAAACGATACTAACTGAATTTCACTGACAGTTTTAATTAAGACGAGAAAGAATACAAATAATGCTTTAAAAACACAGGATTCGATATAACGACAAGTGGAAATTGAAAAATGTATTAGTACTACATTGTTCACTTTGTAAGAAATTTCCTTCCAGGAATAAAATTACATCAATTTTCTGCACAACTACTGTTCGCCCTGCCATTTGAAATTTTGTATCCAAATTTAAGCTCTCACTTTTTTAAAAGTCTTTAAAGAATAACTGCACCGGGATCCTGAATTGGGAAAAAGTAAAACATTCTTCAGGAAATTTAAAATAACGAGAATGTCAAATATACGGACGGGCATTTGCAACGCTTGTCCCAAGGAGTCTTTCATTATTAATTCGGTTTCCTTCTTTTAGACAATTTTATTCCTCTTTATGTTCATCCCATCATCTCAAATCTACACAGTTTAATTTTCCTGCATTAATAAGCTAGGAAGAACAGGCACTGAGTCGAAATGGCGGAGTGAGACTTCAAAATTAAGCAGATGGTATTTTTCCTGCCTTCTTTTGGCCATTGACAGAACGGCTGATTCACTGGGTTAGGTACTTATTAGCTTTTCAGATCCTTGTGATTGGATTACATAAAATCTGGAGCTTAGTGCAATGTCAGCTGGGAAAAAACGTTTCGCAATAAAAGGTAGAAATAGCTAATTTTACTTTGAATTGAGTAAACTAGTCTGAACTACCTGCATTTTTGCGAAAAATTACCCTAGATAAGATTTTTTAAAAATTTTCTTTTAAATTCGCGCACAAATAAAAAATTATAGGCACTGAAATATCCGAACTATCCTGACTTGAACGCGCAATATTTTAGGTCTTAGGTCCTCGCTTGTTCAATAGGTATACGACCCTGAAGTCTTTACCTATCTATAACTGCCCTTAATAGGATTCCTAACAGTGAAAAAAAAATTCCAAGTACTGGAATTAACCTGTGCACTTGAAGTGTTGAATGATATCCAATATGGCAGTATGCAACAAAGGCACAGCTTTGGTTAAAAGGTGGCGAAGTTTTTATACCGTTTTAAGTGCACAAGAAAACTGGTAAGTAATAAACAGGAATAAGTTTTTTTTTATACACAGTAGAAGATTTCGTTACACAGCATCAAAAGTCCAATGTGTTTTCTTATGAATGCTTGTTTCCCGAAATTCCCTGTATTCACACCTTCAGCTTTGCTTATTGGGTATCAACCAACAGATGTTGATAAACACTTTAATTAAATTGCCGTACGGGGCTTGGTGTCAGCTCCAGCATAATAGTTATAAAAATATGCAACCACAGAAAAAAAAAGCAATACAACTGTAAAGCTGTATACGAAGGTAAAATGTTATTTACTAATTGAAAGAGAAAATTATATTTTTATAATAAAATATCAAACGTGTGCTTGTTGATGTAAGTAGCGGCATAAAATCAGGTTTATTAATATCTAACATGTTGATAATTTCATATAAAGGAATACCACTAATGGAGTGTCACTTCGATCACATCAATTTATGGCGTCATAATCTAGTTTTTGATAAATTTTAGTTGAAATGTAGTGGAAAATTAAGCCATTGTGAAACCCAAAATAACAAGGGCTGATTTTCTGTTTGTGAAATTTGATATGAAAAATGTAAGTAAATGTTAATCTTATCGGATTCGGAGACGTGCTTAGCATTTTTCTACATTCTAGAATCTTCAACTGATCTTATCAAATATGTTTAAAAAATTGTTAATGAAATAATATAAATTCCTATAAAAACTTAAAAAAAAAAAAAAAAAAGAAAAAAAAAAAGAAAAAAAAGGAGAAAATTAAAAACTTGCAGTGTTAACTGGTAAATAAACTCATTCACTCATGATACGGCTTAGTATGAAAAATGAAAACAAATTTAAACCGATATGCAAACAATTGAACAATATCTTAATAAAGGAAAAAAATTAAAATATTTACTTAGCAGCCTAAATGCTTAGATGAATTTAACAAAATTTTAATTCCTCCTTGCTAACAAATTATGATAAAAAATCATCTCTAAATTTTACTACATTTTCCAAGAGCACTCAATACGTATAAGACTAAGACTAATGTTGATCTTTCTTAAGCCCCTCCCTAACTGAACTGTGACTCTAAAAAAATATGTATTAAGTATTATGAAACCCATATTAATTTGGATACCTGACTTGCAGATCAAGAAATACTCGTTATAAAACTGAAATATAGCATTTTATGAAGAAATACTTGCATGTCAAGGAGCTTTTCATATATTTCCGAAATTACTTAGCTTATTGGTAAAGTGTTTGCGAGTCGTTTGACACTATGGACAGTTTAAATGATTAAATGTTTTCTTGGACTGTTTACAAATTCTGCTTTTACAGACTGCATATATTACATACATCAATTGCTCATAACAGTTAATAAAGGAATTTAACTTTTTCAAATATGAAAGTCAGAAGATACCCAACCCCGCCCATAGCCTACTCACCTCCTCCGTGATTACACTTATTTTGGTGTCATCTCTTCCTCTTTTTATGATTGATTTCTCTGCAATAGTTGGGAGGGGATATTTTTTCGCATTTTGTACTTATTAGCTCAAAAGCACTGTTGTTCTGAATGGGATATTTCTCTCGAAACGACTCTTTGCATCGAAACACTTAAATGCGCTGTATCACTTTTCAGATATGTCCCACCAAATATTATAAACAATGTCTCCCCAAACAAAATATGTCCCCCCAAACAAAATATTGCAGAGTGTTTGGGGGGATATATTTTCGCATTTTCTACTTATTAGCTAAAAAGCACTGTTTGTCCTCAATGGGATATTTCTTTCGAAACGACTCTTTGCAGAATTTGGAATTTGTTTTATTGTGTATTTCATATTTTGTAAAACTTTCACGAATTTTTGATTAACAAACTCAACGATTTCAAAGCGAGAAATTTCAACACTGTACATAATAAAGCATTTTTATCTGCAACGCGGTAGACTGTCTATCGGGAATTCTAAAGATATACTGTGTTTAAATATTTTGTGATTTTGTTGTTGAATCGAATTATAGGTGGCTTAAGCGCCAATGTCATGAAACATACAGAATGTTAATATAAAAAGACAAAATACTTCGTACATGTGCAAGAAAAATTATGCTTAATTATAAAGTAAAAGGAAAGGGGAAAAAATTAATAAACCCCTTTTGGCGACCAATTAAACACAGAAATCGTCAGACTTCCTCCCCCCCAATTCTTTTTACGTCTTTTTTTTTGGGGGGGGGAAGGGCTGTTAAACGTTTCCATTTTCATTTGCAACATGTTTGCTTTTCATCCGTACAAAACTAGTACTGAGAAAATATTTGTGCTAAAGTATTTCTAAATGCTCATTAGGTAACACAAAGATAAAAAGATGTCTTTGGTGCAGCTAACAGAAACAAACCGCGGTTTTTTTTCGGGGGGGGGGTTCCTACCCGAACTACGCTTTCCATAAAATTTTTTTGGTTTTCTTTTTGTTTTTATTTTCTCTTCAACTGAACAAAAATGCTTTATGTTTGAAACAGAAATAAAAAAATTGTCTGCTGAAACGTTTTTATATGTAGCTATTAGCTGATGATACCGCGATCGAAATTTTCGCTGAAATAGTGGAAGAAACATGTAGCGAACACAATTTTCTCTAAAATAAATCTATCTATCTATCTATATATATATATGCGGCGTTTTAATAAACATTTCCATAAATTAAAAGAATTTTGAATGAAAATTTTGGAACTATGAGATAAGGGCATTTATAAAAAAACATATAAGTACATATAATTATTCTATGCATATTTTAAAATATTTATTCTGCATACTTCCACTTTTCAAATATGAAATACAGTGCTTATTAGCGTATTTTTCCTCTTTTCTTGCTAATAATTGTTTCGATTAAAAACTAGGCGAGGAAAATATATTCTATTTCTCAAAAGACGGCATTAATGATTAATAGAGCACATTAGAAAGCACACATTATACACTAATGATTTTTATATATGTAATTCAAACAACTTATCAATTTCAATGATAATCCTTTTACTTATGCAAACTACTTCGCTAACTTGAGCGCATATTTTACATTGTTACCATTAGTCAGATGTTTATAGTGAAGCCAGCCACTGGGAGCAGGTAAGCTAAGAAAGAAATTATATGTGTATATACAAGTTAACGCATCATGTGTATACATAGATGACTTTAGCACAATTATACGTGAAATCGTATTTGTCTTTTTCTGTAAAATGTAACATGAAAGACTAAAGAAACGAAGCTTTGTCAAAACAGCAAAAATACAGGGGCAAGCCTATTTAACATTGAGAGAATGTGTATCTCGGTAACTTGGAGAGATATCACCAAGCTGGATACGGTTTGGGCGACTTTTGGGTCGGTCTACGTATGAATTGTCGTTGAATAAATGTTATTAATTTAGATATGTAACTTTGACTACACCCGGCCCTCATGTGCTCCCCAGCAATTTCTCGGTAGCGGTAGGAAAACTATATAAGACATCAGTTTAGGATTGGCATAGTTCAGCACGAGTTCGGAGTAATGATATATTTCCGAGTTAGCTTCGGTTTTTAGATGTGCTTTGCATTGCGTTCTTTCTAACTAGGTTTTGTACACAGTTGGTGAGAATGTCCGTATTCTTGACAGCGAAGACACTGCATGATGTGTTTGTGTGGAGTATATTTTTCGATTTTCAATTTCACACTATACATGTTGTTTAAATGATGAATTGCATAACCTGGTGATGTTTTCTTTAGTTCAATAAAGAAAATAAGTAATTTTTCTAAGTTATTTTTCCTACTTCGCGTGAATTGTTTAACTTTTAGTACAGGATAGTTTCTTCTTTTTAAATCATTTTTTATGGATTCCTCTGACATCGGTTCAGGAAGATTTTTCACAATAACCATAAGTGCTTTTTCACTCGGGAGCTGGAATGAATGATAAGGGATATTCTTCTCTTTAAGGATTTCAATTGCATTTCGATAGTCATTAATGGTCTTGACGTTTACATACAGTGAGTGGGTTTTCATTTCAGCTTCGAATTCATCCAAACAAACATTGTTTAAAAGTCCACGTACTGCCATTCAATTTATGTCTTTCTGAGATAAAAGCATCGTCGGGGGGGGGGGTTACTCTTTAATTTCTCCTTCTGCTTCTTGGTTATGAATATAAAAGTTTAGAAACGATTTTCTTGCGGTATTTCCATCGGCTCGGCGGGTGTTGATGCTTTCGCTGCCTTTGGTGGAATTCACGGTCCCGGTGCTTGAGTCATCTGCTTCTCAATAGGGATTTTCAGGAGCTTTCGTCATATATCTTAGTGCCGCTGGATCATTCTTTTTTATATTTTCAAGGAATGCATTTGTCCCTGCACTTTGATTGCCTGGCAAGGCTTTCATAATTGCTTCTACTCCATATTCTTTAATAATCCGCTGTATATTCTTTGACTCTTCGATAGCATTTATGGTTTTTGATCGTTATACTTCTCTCGTCTCCGCATCTGCTTTTGATTTAGAAGATTTCTTTTTCTTTGATAATCTTTCATCCTTCAGGAAGCTGACTCGTCTAGGATTCGGCTGGGATTCTATCGATCTCGTAGATATTTCGGAATCATATTCATCATCAAAGTCACAGGGTGTCCTGAAAAGCACATTTTCTCGTGCACCCGAAGGTAACACTGCCGGATTCAAACTCTGAGAAATATTTCTTATTATTTGCTAAATGATTACTGTACCGTTATCTAAAAGCAAACTCTCTCCTGATTGTTAGTTTCTAAGTATAAATACGCAACACAAATATTCCACCTCTTAATCGCACTAACGGGATCCCATACACAGAAATTGAGAAAGATGAGGCTGTAGCAGGTCACTGCGCATCTGAATTTTCCACTCACAACATATCCCACCCCCCAAACAAAACAAGTTGTGTAATTACTCAATATACAATTCTTTTCAAGAACACCTATAAACTACATCCCAGTTGTTAAGCCGTCGGATGTTATTACATATATCAAAATAATAAAAATTGTCAAAGGTACGGAATGGGTTGGTTGCAAGGGAATTTCATGGTTTTTCCGATGTCGAACGTAACTAAGAACCAGTTAGCTTTACAAAGGATCTCGAAAAGTCATCTTTACCCTTAGAGAAATAACCACAGCGTGTTTTGCATAATCGAACAAATCGAATCACTGCACAACTGTGGCCTTTTTGTTCCAAATTTGTTCACGAAAACTTTTTAGTAATTCAATGTAGTAGTATTGAGAAACAGTCTCACCACTGGGAACCCATTCAATCATGATGTCAATCATGATCATCTTTCACAGTGTCCCTTTTTCCCTGAAAACCACTTATGCCATTCACAGTCTAGAAATTTCATCTCCATAAGCCTCGGTTAACAATTGAAATGTTTCCTCTGTAGCTGATTTCTAAAGTTTCACAAGAAACTTGACGTTGATTCGCTGTTTACATTAGAAATTTTCCGGCAGAATGCAGTTTAACGTGTTCACTCAAAGGCGAAGTACTCCACAATGGCGCTTTCGGTTAAGTCAAAACTGGTTGCATGGATAGAAGGTGTGGTATGACGTCACCAAAACAATTGTTGCCAACTCTACTTTGTTTTCAAGCTACTTAGTCTCGTGGTTTTGTGTCACACCTCGTATGAGTATGCATTATCTCTCCGTAACCTATAATTAAATACTAAATATGTATACGAGGGCGTGGTATTTCGTGTGCCATACTGTATGTGTATTGGTCTGATGTTTACCGATCATTGCTACAACCATCGAGCATTACTAATAGCTTAGGAGATATCATTTTCATACCAAAATTTGACCATCATTTTCTCTTAGCTTAGGAGATATCATTTTGAAAGCAGATACTTTTCAAAAGGGATGTTTATTTGTAGATTTAAGTAGATAAAAAGTGCAATAGCAGGCTGAGAGCCTGTATAGGATGTCATGGACCTGTACAGTATTTAGTAATCATTAACTGTTCAATTTTAATATTTTAAATAATTATCACCTGATGTGTCTATTTGTAGCATTAAGATATGAATAATTAGTATGCTTAACAAGAATGCCATAATTCTAAGCGTTATTAGCTTCTTAAATATTTTATTCTTCTCCTTTAAAACTTATGTTGCGCTGAAGGTGTGTGTCATCACATCATAAAAAGAAAGAATTACTAGTCATGTAAAAGCGTAAAGCCAGAAGACAAACATTACAGAATTCCTGTCCCATCCTTGAAACGTATGCTCCTCTCTGTCTGTTCTTTTCAAACTCTTGAAAACGTTTATCCTTATATATTTCGTCAGTTATTGTTTTTTCGGAAAACCGTTTTTCGTTAACATTTTCTTACTGTTGCCGTTTACCATTTGCGAATTTTATCTTGCTGTAACCATACATGTGAAAGCTCTTGGGTTCCAGATGCCGATTTTCTTAATTAAAAAGAAGTTAATTAAACGTTTTTTCTGGTTAACTATTTCTATCAAATTGCTTAACATATAGTTCCAAATGAATTTGAAATAATAAAATTTTGAATAACTGAATTTTGAAATAATAAAGCTCGCTTGAAGAAATTTAATAGTAGTTTCATTTGTAAACTACTGTTAACGAGGAAGTCAACAATACCGACATATGCCATAAGCAACATATCCCCAAGGAATCGTTCACAATTAATCTCCTACTTTCAGATAAATTTTTTTTAGCTTTATGTTCACCCCATAATCTCAAATCTATACAGTTTAATTTTTTTTGCATCAATGAACAAGGGAGAAAAAGCTCTTAGTCTAAAATGAGGCATTAAAATTAATCAGCAGTTATAGCAGCTAGTGTCTTTTATTTTGGCATCGATAGGTCCTTTGGTTGCCTGGGTTAGGTGGTCATTAGCCTATTAGATCCCCGTCAGTGGAATCAATAAAAATTAGATCCAAGTGCAATGTTTTTCGGGTAATAAAGACTTTGCGAAAAAACTGCAAAAATGTTGACATTGTTATTTTTTCTTAGTTGTAGAAACCGTTCTCGTTTACGCATACGTTTCTGAAATATTTCTCTAGATCATGATTTTCGAGCATTCTTATGAATTCGCACACTTTGCACTGAATGAAGTATAGTCGGCACTAAATTTTCCAATAAAAGTTCAGAAGAGTGTTGCTGCAGCATATATAGTTAACAAATACGTAGAAAAAACTGCCCGCCCTCGCATCTTTCATTATTAAACCACCGCTTCGCACCTAAGGCGCATAACAGTTTCATTCAAAAAAATGTTAAAACCTTTATAGAAGTGTTGTTGTAACCAGATATAGCTAAATTATTATACAGTGCAAATTGAGGAGAAAACTGGTTAGCAATAATTTGTTTTTCTACCTGTAATTTAATAGTCTCCTGTCCCAAATTAGTAGTTACATTTAGGAAAACATTATGATGTCAGATGGAGGCAACTCGTTCAATATAACCCATCTCTCTAAGGAAAAACGTCGTCGTCTAACGTTTCTTCCCCGAAACATGGAATGTAATCCCGAAACTATATCATGATAAAGAAATTTCCTAAATATCAATTAAAATTGTTTTATTTTGGATTAAATTTATCTTAACTTGGCATTTTCATTCTCAATTTCTACTTTCCACAAGTTTAGCAGTTATTTTAGGACACATTTAACACTGAAACCTATGGCGTTTTTATCACATAACTGTTTTCAATTATTAAATGTGATACGTTGTATAGTGATGAGATTATGAAAGCCACAGTTTTTTTTACAAATAGGATTTAATATATCTCATTAAAGCACTTTTTACTGCATTTCGCGCATTTTTTCCACGCGTAATTCTTGTACAAACATCTTTACTTTAGTAAAACGGTAAAAACTTTCAGCACAAAATGTTTTAACTTAATTTTGCGTAAAAATAAAGTAAAATTAAATATATTGATAGTATGCGATGTTTTGATATAAATAAGGTAAAATTAAACAAGATCTGATTTTTTTTTAATTTAATGAACTTTTTCAGGCAATGATTTTCTAAACTATAATAACATTACAAAACGATCATATTTAATTGATTATATGATCATTAAATTATTAACATTAAAGTGGATTAGTTATTTTTAATAATTCATAAAATTCGGAGCATAAAATTTTCTGAGCGTAATGAAGGAAAAAATAAGATAAAATAAAATCTAGAAGCACTCAGATTTTATATTATGTCCAAAATAAACATTTTTTTTAAAGTTTTGTGTGTTACCTTTATTTATTGAATATCATGTTCTTCGCCCGTAAACCACATACATTTGAAAACAGCATATCTTTAAAATTTCCGCACTGGGGATAAAAATGTTATTTTCCGTACAGTTCTGAACTCGTTGAATTTCTTAATAAAACATTCGTTATAGTTTTACAAAATATAAAATAGATTAAAACTAATTCGGAATTCGGCCGTCCAGATGCCCATGTTTGGGTGGAAGATTTCATTATTCAAAATTTGATGGCTCTAGATACTGTCGTTTTTATCACAGTGCGAGAAACATACATGTATTCATGCAGATTCCTCATTATTTAATTTGTTTAAATATAATACAGGGCGATAATATTTGGTAACAACAATTTGCAAGGAGACACGGACATTTATAGTAAAACAGCGACAAATGCCGCTTCGAAACTAAATTTTTTCTAGGCTACCGCCTCTTTGTTCTAATAAATTAAATTAAAAGTAAAAAGGAAAATCTTATGCAGAACTAAAAATAAATTAAAAAAATAATCACTATAAATTACAAGCAAAATTAATTATTACGGTTAAATACACTTTTAATATTAGAATTAATTGTATAAAAATTTTTAAAGGGTCAAAAGCGTTTATCACTATGATGTATAATGAAATATAATTGAAATAAAATTCCTTTATAGAAATTGTGCTATAATACTCATCTATAATTTTAAAAAAGCAGCACAATTTAGAATTTTAAACAAAAATTTCAAAAATTCGTTTTTAAATATTTCAGTATTTTTTACTTATTTATACCAATAAAAAGCATAAAAATTGCAAGAGAAAATTACTTGTTTGAAATTTTCTATTAGTTCAGACTTAAAATATTATTTTCTAAAGTAGTTACAAAATTTCCTTACAGCATACAAAAAGCTAAAAAAAATATCCAGTCCTAAAAGCATGCAATAGCTTTATAATTATTTGGAACGTTAGTTATGCTTGATAAATATGCTAAATTTTTAAAAAACAATTACAATTTCAAAAATAAAAATATGTAGAAATTCTAGTTTGTGAAATGAGGAGCTACAACCAGCTTCTTCTTGACAATTATACACGCTGCAATAGGCAACCAATGTTAAATTTCTTCAAGTCGTCCCTACTCCTCCGGATGTGATCAAGGTGACCAGCTGGCAACGCCTCAGACAAGGGAGAAAACCCGTTTGGGTTAGTTTATTTCTTATAATGTCCATGATTCGCAGTTATAGATCGATGCATAAAACATGAGTTTTGCATAAAACATGAGTTTTGTGCACCTAATGTCCAAATGTTCAGGATACAGCAACTAACCTCTTAAAATGTTCGTAACACTATACAAAGTGCCTAGCGGACATTAATAACGTAAAATGCAGTGAAGCAAAATAAATTTGGAGTACCCAGAAGTCAGCTTCTCGGCATGGTATGATCACTGAATTCACAAATTCATTAGATAGTGTGATTGCTCATAGAAGAGTCCGTAGGTAATGGGGCGTGGCTCAAAGGTGAACCCTGGATTTTTTAAACTAATTTGATACTGATAAGGAGGGAAAGCTTCGTATGTAAATGTTGTTGACTGATTACGTACAACTTTGAAATTTCTTTAAAATGTTCGAACGACATCATAATGAGGATCAATAGTCAGTACGAAAGTATTCAAATGGAGCAACTAATTTGAAATAGAGAGAGTATCATACTGTGTTTTCGAATGGATGGCCTGTTTCCAGAAATTAACCTGTGTTGCCGTCTCCGGTTTGCGTTGTTGAGTGGTAGGGTACGAACTGCGCCAAATTTTATCGAAGATCCCCGTCCCCCTATTATCTAATCCACGAACTTACGCGACGTTTCCTGTCCCCTATTTCTTTCCCAAGAAGATTGGGTGCTAGAAAATGTCATTTATCGCCATTAATGGGGCATTCTATTGAGACTGCAAGCCTTTATTTTCGTTTATCAATATTGTAAAAATTATGCTTGCAAAACAAATATTAATTTAAAGTCTGGCGTGTGCTAAAGTAAAAAGAAATTCCATTTACACTCATTTTAAAGTTTTATGATGCTTAAAGGAATGATGAGCCAGATCTTTTTTATTCTCTGTAAGAATTAAAAACTTTCCAAGTTATAGATTTTAGTCGCTGATATATATGTATTTTTTTTGAATAGTAAAATTGATAGATTAATGACATACACAAAACTGATACATAATAAACCTATCAAATATCGGATTTGTAGCTCACCTTAAATAAGTTTCTTGTCTAGATAAATATTAACAAATCTTCTTAGATAGCAGAATGGTTTTCACTTTCAAATTTACCATTTTAGGTAAACAGTTCTAATTTAATTAAAAGAATTCTCTTTATTAAATCTAAAAATTGGACTTCTTAAGTCGTTCTAAATTCACACGAATATTATTGAAATATATTCCCGTATTAAGGTTTCCATTTTTAGTCATTGAAGTTATTTTAATATCACAGTTTTTCGATTTTCAGACGCGTTACTTATTTTCGGTTTTAATGAGAATCAAAATAACCTAAATTTCGACTCAAAACCATTTGATACCTAAAAAATTTCTAAAACTGAAATTGTCAAATTAATCTAAAATTGAACTCAAAACAGTTAAAATCCTAAAATTGTTAGAAATTTCCTTACACATGAGGTCACATGGACAATCCAATATAATTCTGAACCCAAATGGCTGTTTTCAAATGGAAACTATAAGATCCTCGGAAAGAAGGTAGACTGAAGTCAGTCATTAAATCAATATTTTTTGTCAATATTTTTTTCTCTTAAATCAAGGGAAATGCTTGACGATGTAAATATAGATACACCCTGAAACATGTCGGATATCAATCTGTTTACATATAGTAAATTTGTCGATTTGAGATTCTATCAATTAGATGAAAATTCTAAATAATTTTTTTCATTTTCATTAACCAGTTCTGTTACGCATCTTTACAGTGAGTTCTCACTTACCTTTTCCCTACCAGAATGTAAACTTTAGCTCGTGCGTATTTAAGTCAGGTAGAAAAAGCTACTATTTAGAAGGAGGTTTTAGACTAGAAGCCTGTCCGGCTTGCTGAAAGACACATTACTATTTAAAATTTTACGTTAGCAGTCTTGTCTTCAGCGTTGTTTATTCTTGCCAACAGTGCTTTTCCTTTACGTATAGGTTTCAAAGAACTTCGCTGTAATATTTTCTGTGCAGCTTTTTGGCTAGTTTAAGATTTAGCCTTAGTTCTACTTTGAAATTCCTTACTTTTGGCAACTTCTCGGATGCATGGTTGTGGTAATGTAGAAAACAATTTCGGCAATCCTAAGAAAAGATTTGTTTCGTTGCCTCGAAGATTTTATAAGTATTCATCCTTGTAATCCCATTATAAATCTGTGATAGAGGAATACTGTAAGTCGGGAATCGTAGTGTTGCGTGTGTACAAGTTCGTAATAGTTTGAACGCACACAGAGCCAATTGGTGCTTGATAATATCTATCTAGAAAAAGGAACATTTTACAGTTAAGTAGCTTTCTACAACAATGCTGGTACTGCTCTTTACAGGATCACAGATTACAATCAGTGGTTACACTTAAAAATAGTAAGAAAGTTAGAAACAACGCAAAGCAATGCGCATCTAAAGAGAGAGGCAAACACGGAGACATCTCTGTACTCCGAACGCGCGCTGATCTAAACAACTCCTAAGAGGGTGCTCTCTCCGGTCTTACATAGTTTTTCCTACGGTCACCGAGAAATCTCTAGTTACTTCCCTTTCTCGAAATTGCTGAGGAGCATATCAGAGACCGATACGGTCACAGTTCCATTTCTAGATTAATTGCATTTATTCACCCACGATAAGAATGACAGTTATACGTCGACCAAACCAAAACAAACCGTCTCCAACTTCGCGACATCTGGCTACGCTAGTGAGATACCCCTTCTCTCAATGTTAAATAGACATGCCCCTCTGTTCTTACCTTTTCGGCAAAGCTTCGCTTTTTTAGATTTCCATGTTACATTTCTAGATTAATTACATTTATTCTGCCACAATACCAAAGGCAGGTATAAATGGACCAAACAAAAATGTCGCGCAAACCGTCTCCAGCATGGCGAGCTAAAAACGAGATACCCATTCTCTCAATGTTATTAGTGTTGCCCTCCATTCTTCCTTTTTTTGACAAAGCTTCGCTTCTTTAGATTTTCATGTTACATTTTACAAAAAAATATAACGATTTCAGACATAATTGCGCTGAAATCATCTATCAATGCACAAAAATGCGTAACGGTATATAGTCGCATATTTTCTTCCCTAGCTTACCTCCTACCAGTGGTTTCAGTATATGAGTTAGAAACTTATGATTGACGGTACCAATGTAAAATATGAGGCAAATAGCGAATAAATAATTCGTAAATTGCGAAGTATTATTACTACAAATTCGTAAATAGCGTAGTATTATTAGAAAATGGTGTCCGGAATATAATGAAGGTTTTTGTAATCTTTTATATTTCCTGTACAATTTTAGCAATAAAAGTAGTTTGAATTACGTTGGCTTACATATCATTTTCAAGCTCTAATTTCTCTCTTTATTTCAATAATAATCATTTTGTTCCAAAATTAATTTTAAACATATTTACTAGGTATTTTGTTTTAGATGTAAAAATGGGAGTTTCGGCAGCTTTACTTTCATGAGTACAAGCTAAGCCGCAGCGCAGCAAAAACGGATCGAAGTCAACGAAAAATGGGGCGAGAAAAGTGTTATTGAATCTACTATTCAAGTGTTACTGAATTTACTGTTCGCCTTGGAGTATTTGAAGATCAAGAGGGTCGTGGACCCTCTTCAGCTGTTGATGACGACGATTGGAAGATTTTACTTAAAGCAAACACGTACACAACTGTTCGGGAGCTTGCGGTGGAGCTTAGTGTTAGCAAAACAACGATTTCTAATCACTTGAATCTCATAAGAAAGACAAAGGAGCTCGATAAGTGGGTGAGACAAAAAATTGTGGAGTGAAACTCTAAAAACAAAATCTCCGCTTTGAAGTGTCGTCTGCTCTTCTCGGCCAAAAAACGACCATTTTCTTCATCGAATTGTTACGTGCTATGAAAAGTGGATCCTTTATAACAACCGGCGACGTTCGGCTCAAAACACTTTCCAAAGCCAGATTTGCCGCAAATGAAAATAATGATCACTGTTTCGTAGTCTGCGGCCAGTCTCATCCACTACAGCTTCCTAAATCCGGCAAAATAATTACAGCAGAAATGTTACTGTCAGCAAATCGACGAAATGCACCAAAAATTGTAAGGCGTGTGTCCGGCATTGGTCAATAGAAAGGGGCAGTTCTTATATACGACAATGCTCATGCGTATGTCGCCCAATTGATCCTACAGAAATTGAGTGAAATAGGAAACGGGACTCTCCCTCATCACCTATATTCGTGTAACATATCATCTTCATGCGAAGAGCATGAGGCATCGGTCTACGAAGTACGCTTAGCGCCATTTTCACATACACCATTCGAAGTATTTCCCAACTGCAGAAATTCACTATCTCTGGCCGAAATAATTCTCATGTTAATCCAAAAACTTCGCAGCACTTAAACACAGCAAACAAGGACTGACAAAAATGCAAAAAGGGCATACATAAATAAAAAAGTGCACAGACATACACACGTGAAACATCCAGAGATCACTTTCTTCTACAGGAAGTAACTAAATTTGAGCATATATATATAGCGAAACGCAACATGAAACTTCGATCACGCACCTGAAGGAAATTTCGAATTAAAGCGGGTTTTCTGACCATCTTAGTGGGCCACAAATTTCTCCGCGTTCCACTATTTGCCCACTAAATATTTTAACTCACAAATCTTTCCGGTGGAGCTTCTGAATCAAACAAAATTCAGCTTTTGAAATCATAAACCAATTCTTCTTTCAAAAATGTTAAAATCTTCACCATGCTGTTAATAAAACTTGTGAATTACCCTTCTTAAACACTTTGAGGTGAACAGCAAAATGAAAAACAATTTATGCACGGAACCAAGCAGACGAAAAAAAGAAAATATAATCATTCCAAAGCCACCGCTCTGCCTAAACCAGGCAACGCAGTTTCATTTAAAACTTTACAGAATTTGTGTAAAGTTTCTCGTGCTTTCTCTCAATTTTAAATTTTATGTATTGCAAAATTATTCGAAAAAACTAGTAAGTATGAAATTGATTATACATTTTTGATAATATATATAATCTCAAATTGTAAATATAGTACTTTTAAAAATTCATGGCATTGTCGAATCGAAACCTGTTTCCATGTCACATATATTTCATGAAGAAATTTGAAGAACTAATTTTTCTATGTGTTTAATGGTCCAGTCTGTGTAAACTGCATGCATTTGTTTTAATAAAGTGTTAACACAAATTTTTTCAGAAAGCTATCAGAGATTAATATTAATATTGATCGACAGCATTAAACGAGAATCCCATGGATTTGCTTAGAAAGAGAAAAGATGTATTTGTGAACCAATCAAAGCTTTTGAGTTATCTCATAGAATCACTGGGCCAGCAAAGGTCCACCCCTGTTATCTGAAATGCAGCAGCATCTTGAACTCTATCCGCTGGTGGTGGCGCAGTGGGAGGATTATTACCTCTAGCTAAAATTTGCTTGCAAATAATTCAAGATCTCAATACATGTTTAACGGCTCTCCTTCCGCAGAGAATCCAGTATTTCTCTCTTAAAGTATTTACAGTGTATGAGACACCAACATGCCCATTACTCCGGTGATCTTCTAACACCAAACATTTCATGAGTGGATGTTCTCCTGGTAAAATTGCTGGCGATTTAAAATCTTCATGATCGTCTCTTCTGAGTACAGCTGATTTCAATCGTATAATCCCATTATCAAGGAAGGTGTCCAAAGATTGTAATTGTTTATCTCAACCCACCGAAGGATTCTTGTTGTATTAAATACACTATTGTTTTCTCTGCGTCATCGATATCAAATACACTGAGACTCCTTCTTTTCTTTTCTTGCCTATGTCGACAATTGTAGACAAATCTCTTTATCCAACCCATAAAATTGACTGCTTTTTTTTAATCCACAAGAGGAGAATTTAGGAAAGTGCAGCAGTCAACATAGAAGATAAGATTTTCTTCGTTCGTTCTCTGTTTACTTCCTCTTCACATGTTCATTTTTCAGTGACTGGCCACATTTCATCAGGTAGATAGAGCCACGAAGGACCATCCCACCATTTTAAAGACGCAAAATGTCGTGCAAAGCAACCTCTGCTAGGAAGATCGACTGGATTCATTGTACCGGGAACATATCTCCAGGTTTCTTTAGATGTCAAATCTAATGACTCTTTTACTCTATTATGGACGAAAACGCCCCACGAATCTTCTCTTCTTATCCAAGCGAGCACAGTCGTTGAGTCAGTCCTACAGTAAACCTTTTTAACTGGAAGATCTTTTAGTATGCTTGAGAAAAGTCGTGCAGCGATAGTAGCACTAAGAAGCTCCAATCGTGCAATGCTAGTTCTTTTTTTCACAGAGTGAAATTCTTGCTCTAGCCTGTATAAGTTGAATGTACACTGAGTTTTCTTTTTCAACATGTCTGTGAGGCAGACAATGAATAGGAACATCTTTTTCACTCGATGGTACTTCCTCAATGATACCTTCTTTCAACCAATCCTGAAATATATTCCGTAATCTTCATATAAGCCATCAGCTTTTAATTTCTTCAATGTAGAATTCAATATTTTGACAGATAAGTCATAGTTGTCTGGAAGTAGACGGTGACCTTCAATCTGGTAGACTTACCATAAAACAATCGTTCTCGATTTTTCACGGTATTTAAAAAATGGGACTTAGCAGCTTCCTCAAGTTCGGATTTTGTTTTGCTTTCTGATGGGTCTCTGATACCTAAACTATCTAATGTCCACAAATCTGTTATACAAGCATTTTTTTAGCATTGGAATTAAAGTGGTACTCTCTCTGGACAACGCTGCTGGGATGCGACCTATAATCGTCCACCCTACTTTTGTTTCAAAAGCTACAAGACCACTGGGTAGAAGTTTATAACCGCCAGTTATCAACTTGCCCGATATGTCAGCTCCAATTAAAATTTCAGTAGACCCATATTCCTTATCATCAGGATAAATGCCTAAGTCTGCAAGTTCTTTTAGACAGAATTACGATGCTCCTGGTGGCATAGTATCACATAATTACAGGTTGGCTTAATGCTTCAAAATGACAATTATACGTACATTTCATATTTGATAAATATATCATTAACACATCATGTTTATGCATTTTAGTATTACTTCCTCCGAACAGTGAGTGTTGAAGGTATTCATTTCTTAAGGCTTTGTACCCCATCTCTTTAGCTGTTTTACTCAGAATGTAAGACCTCTGAGAAGCAGAATCAATAATGGCGCTTTTTACCATTGCATCATAAAATCACAGTTGATGTTTGTAACATAACATTAGGTGCACTTGATACATTAGCAAGTGCCTGATCTCTCTCTAAATCAGTTTTAATAGACTCAGTTTCCTTTTTATTAGCATGTTGTGCTCTTACTTTATTTATATTTCTGCGCAGAAGTACATGATGTCTTTTCCCACATAGTACGCAACTCGATTTCTCATTACATTTCATTACTCGGTGATAACATTTACACAAGATGAAGTGCCTCTACACACCACAAATCCTGTCCTGTATCTTCTATAATCGACACATGAAAATGTACACGCCCTGAATTGCTCTAACATGCACGAACAGCCAACAAGGTCTCTACATATTATACCTTATGACTTTTGACTATGACTATTTTAAACCGCAGGTATTAAAAGTCAGCTGACATTCCTGGCCATGCTGAAACAATTTTTTATGGAATTATAGCTGAACATGGAATTATAGCTGAACTTCTTTCCATGAATACCCTCTACTGGTATGACAACCACTATATTGAGAATATGTAATCTTAGTGGTAGTGTGAACTGTACTGCATCACTGTACGGATTTCTGACATAACTGACATGTCAGTGACATATGTAACTATTCTGGAAATAAAATCTTGCAGTAAAATAGCAACCAAGCTCTAAATGAGCAGTCTGCTAATGTGTTAGAAACCAATAAATACTCCTCTTGAATAGCTCCAATTTCAGTCTTTCTGAGCTTTTCAAATGTTAAGAAAAATATTTCATCCATCCTCAGCTTACTGTTAGAAAACCATGGCGCATATCGAAATGACTTTGAAATCCACATTCCTGCCGTAACTTTCCTACATACCCTCATAAAACGATTTTACTTTTTAATTTCAAATTTCATTTTAGAATTACATTTCACGCATGCAAATTCCCTCTTTATTAAACCTACTTCCTTTAAGAAATATAATATTAATTGTTGTTTTTGGAATTAATGTAAAAGGAACAGACTATTCACTACACCAGGCTTTCCTTTCACTTGAAAACAAACTTTAAATTCCCCATTAACACTCTCTGAAACTTCTCAATAACGCTTAAAACAGACGGCATGATAATCAGAAAATATAGTAAGGAAATCGAGGCTAATCTTCCATGAGCGAGGTAAGCTGTCGCCAAACTATTTTCGTTTTCGGTGTCAGACTTCATTTCGCAACTGCCAATTTCAAAAAGAAACGGCGATGTAAATTTTAACATCGCCAAACGAAAATGATGCAAAATGCAACAGAAGCATATCCTTATTAACAACCAACTAAAATATACAAGT
The DNA here is from genome assembly GCF_044657685.1 of Stegodyphus dumicola. NCBI lineage: Eukaryota > Metazoa > Arthropoda > Arachnida > Araneae > Eresidae > Stegodyphus > Stegodyphus dumicola. The sequence goes on along the minus strand of NC_140778.1, from coordinate 63,582,235 downwards.
TAATATCGTCCGTGGAAATCAACACATTGAACACCTTTCGCTCAACAATGTCGCCAAATAAACACCTGCCAAGTTTCGCGCTCTCCTCCGCTTACGGAAGATTAACCGAAATCGGAATAAAATAAAATAAAAGAATAAACTTTAAAGAGAACAGGAAAACATTGAGTCATGCATATACATACATACATACATAAATTAGATTATGTATTTAAAACAGTAAAGTAAATAAATTGTACTAATACTGTTTGCACCGCATAAGTGATGTTCGAAATCGCTAGTCTAGCTACTAATGCATCATCTCATTATTTCAAAAATAATTTTCTTTCCAGCAGAAAACAATTATTAAAAAAATTATGTTTGGGTTATAAGGAATGTAGATTCTGCAGGTCTTTACTGAACTTTTGTTTTAAGTCTGAATAAGAGCCGAATACAGATATTCGATGCAAAATATCCTGAAGCGGGAATCCAAATATAGTCTCCGGTTGCATGCATCAGGAAAAAAAAAAATCCCAAAGTCCTTCTTTATGCGTCTCAGATTGATCCTCCTTTTTCGCAGGCCGAGGTTGATGATGTAATTCGTAATTTAGGGCTTGGCAGGTCTCCTGGCCCGGACTCTATTCCCAATGAAACCATAAGATACTTCCATCGGCTTTTTCCTGTAGTTTTTCATAGATTATTTAATATATGTTTGAATCTTGGTGCTTTTCCACGAACTTGGAAGAACGCCCTTGTTATTATGATACCCAAGAAACAAAGTTTTACTGTTCCACATGTGAATAATCTTAGGTGTATCTGTCTTCTTTCTTCTTTAGGTAAATGTTTTGAAAAACTAATTACTAACAGAATTACTTGGCATCTACATAAAGAAAATATTCTTAGTGCTGACCAATATGGTTTCATTGATCAAAAATGTGCTGAGGATGCACTTCTGCGTCTTAGCAACATTGTACAGAGGGGTAAGATGAGAGGTTTGTACACTATTTTAATTTTTCTTGGTATTGAAGGAGCTTTTGATAATGCATGGTGGCCTGCTATTCTTAATTTACTAAAAGAAATGAAGATACCTCAAAATGTGTTAAATGTTGTTTCTGATTTGCTGAAAGACAGGACGGTCGAGCTTTCTTTGGGTGGCACCTCAAGTGTTCGTCGACCTCAAAGAGGTTGTCCACAAGGTTGTGTTTCCGGTCTCAAGCTTTGGATTATTAGTATGAATGATCTCTTACAGAAACTTTCTGATCTCTTCAGTTGTGAAGTCATTACCTTTGCAGATGATTTGTTGATTTGTATTCAAGGAAAAGAAATGCAAAAAGCTTTTCGTCTCGCCCAAGATGTTATAGATTTCATTTATCATTGGTCAATAGATTTTAAGTTAAACTTTAACCATGCAAAATCCAAGACCATGTTTATTGATAGAAAAAATACTACTTATGAAGGATATCAATTGCTTTTAAATGACAATCCCATTGAGAGGGTGAATGAAATTAAATATCTAGGTGTTTTGTTGGACAGCAAATTTAACTGGAAAAAGCATATTTCCTACATTTCTAATAAATGTGAGAGACTTCAGCGTGGGCTGAATCGAATTGCTTGTAATAGTTTTGGTGTTAAATCGAATGTTAGCGCAATTATTTATAAACAAGGCATTGTACCCCTTATTTCATATGGATGTAGAGCTTGGGGATTGTCTCTAAAAAAGAAAATTTACTCTAAACGCCTGCTTCGAGTTCAAAGACGAATTTTGCTGCGAGTTATAAGCGGTTACCGAACTATTAGTTAAAATGCTGTTTTCTCTCTTGCCGGATTTCCACCACTGGATTTGTTTATTCTGACCTTTATAGATTACAAGAATAGTCTTGCAAATTACTCCAATTCTCACTTTGATCGTTTATTGCCCTTGTCTGTTCTACCACGTCCTTCTGTAAGACAACCAGTACAGATTCTGGATAGTACGGACACTGATGTTAATTCATTCTCATTTGTGCTGTATACGGATGGTAGTAGGATTGATGATAAAGTTGGTTTTGCTTATGTTATTTTTGAAGATGATATTGAAATTGAGTGTCACCAATTTCGCATTAGAAATGAATGTACTGTATATATTTCTGAACTTCTGTGTATTAATTTTGCAATCAAGTGGATAATTAGCCAGAATGGAAGTGGTTCCAGCTACTTAATCTGTACGGATTCACTCTCTTCCCTGGAATCTCTTATAAAAATACCTCTTTATGTAATGATATTATTGTCAATATACAGCAGTCTCTCGGAGATCTGGAGAAGAGGGGTATTTCAGTGTTTTTTACATTTGTCCGTGGTCATTCGGGTAATTATGGAAACGAGAGAGCTTATTGGCTTGCTAAGAATGCAACTAAAATGATATTAACGTTGATGTAAATATTCCAAATTCTTATTTTAAAAAAAAAACATTCAAAGCTAAAATGATTGAGCGGTGGAACTGTGATTATATCTCTTCTGATAAGGGATCTGTTACAAAAGCATTCTTCCCAACTATTTTTGAAAGACTGAAAAGTAAGGACTTGTTGCTCAATTTTAAAGTTACGCAATTTTTTTCTGGACATGGTAAGTTTAATGTTTATCTTGAACGATTTAAGCTGACATCTTCCAATTTGTGTAATTGCAATCTTAGCGTTGAGCAAAGTGTTTTCCACCTGCTTTTTGATTGCCCACTGCTTGATAAAGCAAGAAATCTTTTGAAATGTAGATTGAAATTCATTGGAATTCATTGGCCGCCGAAATGTTATGATTTTGTATCCTCGATTTCGGCCTACCGAGCTTTCAATGATTTTGTTGACTTTTGTTTTAAACACTGTTAATGATTTCTTTATACATTTTTATACTTTTGTATTTACTTGTGTTTTTTTTCCTTGTTATGATTTCATTGTATTGTTGAAAACTGATGATATTACTTACTATTCTGCCTTTTTCACTTACGATTTGTAAGTCTCGTGTGATACTTTGTGGTGCACGAGGATTTCTTTTTCTTTAAATAGAAAAAAAAAAAAAAATAAAAATAAAAAAATAAAAAAAAAAAAGCTTTTCTTATAGAAATACATATATTTACAATTGCGAAACTATACATTATGTTATGAACAATTCACTTGTCGTAAGAATATATGAGAATCCCTTTTCAGTGCTTTACTCTGAGCCATTTCTTACATACTAGCTACGAAAAATAAACTTCTATAAATATACGCAGCTATGAATAAACTAAAAATATGCGTACATAAATCAATGCGAATATGCGAATAAATTAAAAAAATACATACATTAGTCAAAATTTAAAGAAATTTAAATTTTAACAAACATGTATATACGTAAAAAAGCAAATTTAAAGTTAAAATAATTAAAAGATGTGCAAACAATTAAAAACTGTGCAAACATATAAAAGATTTAATTTTCGAACTAATAACTTTACTTACATAAGCGCCATCTATATAATTTACAGAACACACTTACATCACTTTGGAAATACTTACATCATTTGGAAAAATAGACCCCAACGCTAATATAGTAGGTAAGTTAGAATTAAAACTTACTATTTACTTTTTTTAAGTATTTTTTAAATAATTTTATGTAGTACTTAAGTATTTTCTAGATATGAAATTATATTTTTAAGTATATATTTGTTTTTTATAAATTATGAAGTAGCTCTTTTTGTTTCTTATTGGTTTATATAAATTATGTCTAGTTCCTTTTTATTGATATGCATATTCGTGTCGGGGAGGTTCTGTAGACAAAGGTTTCTAAAATGCTTTGGTTTCTAAATTAATTTTTCTGAAAAATTAGTTTTTTAAAAAATTTAATTAATTTTTTTAAAGGTTTAATTTAATACTAGACTTTGCTTTGCTTATTTCTGAAAAAAACTTCATTGGTATTTTCCTTTTAGAACTTTAATTTTTAATTGCTTTTTTCTAAAGGTACCACTTTATTGGTATTTCTTATTGGACATTCTTCACTCTTTACGTTTGGTTTTGTCTTTTACCCTTGCCTGCATGAATGACGAAACACGTATTAAATTATTGAAGAGCTAAGTTTGAAGGCAACTTCCCCTTGATAAGTCTGCCTGCTCAACAGTCATTCACTTATGCATTTTTTAAAAAATTTTTAGATTAATTTTAATTTGCTAAATTGGTAAATTTATTTTCATGGTTTGGTTTTGCACTTGATTTACTTATGCTATCCGAATTTAAATGATACTGTAGATTAGTTCGAAAATTAAATCTTTTATATGTTTGCACATTTTTTTTAGTTATTTTAACCTTAAATTTGCTTCTTTACATATATACATGTTTGTTAAAATTTAAATTTGTTTAAATTTAAATTTCATTCCTTGCAGCAATGGCGCAAAGAATTAATTAAATTTGTATTTAAATTTGATTTATTCTTTTGAAACAATACATAAGTTAAAACATAGTAATGAATATTCTAAAAATATACATACCTTGTAAATTTCAATTCCACGTACGTATATTCAATCAGCACAAGCGTTTTTAAAGATGGTGGTAAAAATAGGCTGACGCGCTTGTGCTGAAATGGTTTGCATTGATTGGCTGTAACACGTTGCCAGGAAATGGTGAAAACGTGAAACTTTCTTGCTGTTTCACCATTTATCGGAGCTGTTAAAAAAACAAGTGAACCATGTTTTGGTTCACCCTCGAATATTGAACCATTAAATGGTGCAACATTGTACTGAAATTTTTACAGTGTAAAATAGGATCCTAAATAGAGGCTTTACTGCAATAATTGCTAACAGAATCAAAGAACGTTGGCAACTAAATTGCAAACTGTTGTGGCGAAGAAAGTTTTTAGTTCAAAAATCTATAAATATGTCAAAATAGAATAGATTCTGTTTAGAAGTATTAGAAAGGATACATTACTGATAGCTCTCAAAACAGCACTCAATACGATATGAAATGCAAAATTTCTACAAAACCAAAGTCTAAAATAAGTTTTCCAAATAGTAAAATGGTTCGTTTGTTTAAAAGCAAATGTCCATGCAATGAAATGTTTTCCTGGAGTATTGAAAGGGCTGGATTTGCAACAGCAAGAACTTGACATCCAGAACGTATCCTCAGCAATCGTTCCGCTAATCTCAATAGCAAACAACTTAATATGAGAATAAAACTGCGTACAGGACATTTGGCACATTTCATTTTGGCTGCAAAGGCACAAAACTTAAATGGGTACCTAACATAAATAATGGTTTTGGTAATTGCATGAAACATTAAACAGCTAAATACTTACAAATTTCCTCTAACCGTTTTAATGTATGGTTCCGAAATGCCCAAAGTTTTCAAAAAATGGCATGGTAAAGATTGTGATCATAATTCCAAAATACGGATGGTACATTTTACATGTTTTTTTCCTCATAAACATTTTTATTGCTTTAGTTTTATTCTTTTTCATTTCAATTAAATCTATCAGTGAAATTAAGTTAATATCAATTGTGATTCTGGTTAAAGCAAATACGAAAAGGCATCTTCACTCTAGATGCAATGGTGAATACAAAAAATTAGACAGAAGCAAACATTTAGAAATGGAATTGTTCAGGAAAATACCAGGATAATACTCCAATAAACGAATGTAACTTCAACAACTTCGCCTGTCAATTAATCTGAAATAAAAACACGTAAAAACGTTCGACGGGCAAATCAGTTTTTAGGCATCTGCTAAGCTTTGTATTTCAGATACATTGAAACTGTAAGAATGCATGTGTATGTGTATACCTACGTGAGTCTTATATATATATATATGTGTTTATTTAAAATACAAATTTTTAATAAACATCATACGATCCTATAAATCTAAAAAACATTTTAACTATAAATTAGGTTAAGAAACCCTTCTTCAATTAATAAAGCATTTTGAACCAGGTATTAAGCAATTTGATGTTAACAATTACCTAGAAGAGTTTTTTTAATTAATTATTATTTTAAATTATGAAAATCTGCATATATAGCGCAACAGCTTCAAAGTGTACGGTCACGGCAAGTTTGAATTCACAAAATGATAATTTGCAACAGCAAGAAAAAGTTTCAGAAAGAAACACAATTTTTAGGAAAGCAGAAACTGATAAAACGTATACGGAAAGACAACCTGTTAAAAAGGTTTTAAAGCGGACAGACAATGACATTTTAAAGATGGGACATGAGTTCTGTGATATTTGTCTTCGGGCTTTAAGCTTTTACATGACTTGTAATTCTTTCTTTTTATGATGTGAATATTAAAATGTGAAAGCATTTAGCGGTAACGTTTCTTATAATAATACCAACACATACCTTCAGAGCAATGTAAATTTTAAGGAGAATAATAAAATATTTAAGAAGCTAATAACGCATAGAACTACGCTTAGAACTAAAACAATATACTAAATAAGTAAACTAATTATTCATAGTTTAGTGCTTCAAATAGACACATTGGGTGGTAAATATTTAAAATATTAAAATAAAAAAATTACTAAATAATTCATAACATCCTATACAGGTTTTCAGCCCGCTATTGGACATTCTATCTGCTTAAATGCTTTCAAAATGATATCTCATAAGCTAAGAGTGTGGCATTTTTACTAATTCAAAACTTGTAACCATCTTGGTGATTCTTTTTGTATGTAATAAGCGATGAAAGGCTCATTTTCAAACACAACAAGAAATAAATTTATTTACATGATTACTAAAAATTCCTTACTGGTGACTTCCTTACAAACATTCTTACTCATCATTAAACACATCTCATTATTACAAATTCCAAACTTACAGTAAAGAAATAGGCGGGGTACAGCGCCCTCTATAGGCGTTACTTAACAAAGAGAAAATGATGTTCAAATTTTAGTATCAAAATGATATCTCCTAAGCTAAGGATGGTTTGGTGGTGTATGTAATTATGTCAAAGCACACTAGGGCTATTTGCCTAAGGGGGATGCCTTCGTGGAGGACTTTCTAAGGGAAACTGCCTCGTATACACGTTACACTTGAGGAGAACCACGATAAAACCCATGCAGAAAACCCGTTCGCGGGATTCGAACCTCGGACCGAACTACCAGTGTTTAGCGACTTTAGCGCTCGGCCGCTGGTGGGCCCCTAAGCTAAGAGATTAGTAACGTTCGATGGTTGTAGCAATGATCCAAAACCATCACACGAATTCATATACGATACGACACGCGAATTAGCACACCCTCATAACCTGCATATTTAATTATAGGTTACGGATAGATACCTATGACTGATAACTACATATATATTTCAAAGACGGTCGTTTGATTGTGGCAAAACACTATATGGTTATCTGTTTAAGGAGAAAGATGCTTTCTGGAAATCTTTGAGAAACTGGCTCTTAGTTTCGCGGACTTTTTCGATTTTTTTCTATTTTCGATATATCTAATCACCTTCAATGGGATTATAACCAGGAAATTTTTTTGTATGTGTCCTTGAAAAGAACTGCGTAATGAGTAATTACACAATACATTCTGTTTGAGGATGAGATAGTTTGGGAATGCAAAACTAAGATGCCCAGTGATCTGCTAGACACTAATCTTTCTCAATTTCGGTATAGGCGATCCCGTTAGTGGCATTAAGAGGTGGAATATTTGTGTTGCGTCTTTTACACTTAGAAACTGCATTCCAGACAGAACTACCATCCGTTGAAATGTATTCTAAGTATCTGATGCGGTCTAGCTGTGCTTGCTTTTCGATAAAGGTCCTGACCTCGATTGACTGTATCCATGATTCTTTCGACTTGCGCACAACATGATAGATTTCAGATTTTCTTAGCATGGTTTTTATTTCTAAATCACTTATCTTAACGCAGGACTTTTAACTCGTTTCTCTTCTGCAACTTCTTTGCTCTTTTTGACGAGTACAGAAAGTGTAACTTATTCCTAAATTTTGTAGTTAAATCATAATTCAATTTCCTTCCTCGCATGTATGAGCGGGAAATGTATTGGATGAGCTTTGGCATAAAAATGCCTAGTTAGTAATAATAGCTCTTCTGTATTGTGTACTGTGGCAATTAATACCGATCTTTGCCGGATTATGATCAGAAGAAATTTCATTGCTGCTCTCAATGCAAGTCCGAACGTTAATATTTTTGAAAAGAAAGAAATCAATAACGGCGGGGTTTGCCAACGGTAAATTATGTTGTTTTATCTGGAGCTGGTTGTTTTAACATAGTTATTTATTGAATTGCAGTGCCAAACGCGGTGGTGCGAATTAAAATCTCCACCTAGAATGATTCTATTATTAGTGTTGAGTAACGCATGTACAGGCATCTTCTACTAATTTATTTTTCGATACTTTGATGTTTTGCCTGGACTTCAGCAGGATGATTCGTTCCTGCTCCTGCCAGCATCGTCAGAGAATCCTGACCATGGACCTTATAAGAAATAGACTAACCCAATTGCGTTTTCTCCCTTGTCTGGCGCGTTTCCGGCTGTCACCTTGATCACATCCGGAGGAGTAGGGACGACTTCCAGAAATTAGCAATGGTTGGCTATTGCAGCGCGTACAATTGTCACGAAAAAGCTGGTGGTAGTGTCTCATTTCACAAGTCAGAATTTTTAAATATTTTTATTTTTGACACTGAGATTGCTTTTGAAATACCTAGCATGTTTTTCAAGCATAATTAACGTTCTAAATAATTATAAAGCTGTTGCATGCTTTCAGGCTTGTACATATTTTTAGCTTTTCCTATGACGTAAGCGAATTTGTAACTTCTTCTTTTAGAAAATAATATTTTAAATCTGAACTAACAGAAAAATTCAACCAAGTAATTTTCTCTTACAATTACTAAAACTATAACTAATACTAAACTATAGCTAAATATTAAAATGCCTAAAAATGAATTTTTGAAATTTTTTGCTGCTTTTTTAAATTATAGGTAAATTTTAATTCCTAGCATTATAACTAATCAAAAATAAGCATATTTAAGAACGAAAAGTATACATCTTATATAGCTGGTTTTGTTGTTAAAAGCTTAGCTTATAAAGTAAAATGTAATATCTGTTTCTCAGCTTTAGTTTCAACAGAATCATATGATGGTTTGCTAGGTTTCAAATATTATAAATCTGGATGTAGAGGTTTGACTTCTCCTTCCAGTGACGTCCGAATGATCTGCAAAAATGCAGAAATAATTTTTAGGCAGACTGAAAAGGAGTTTAAATTGAATAAAAAAATATTATAAATTTCATGACTCTAAAAGTCTTAAAAAGCGTAGGAACACATATATTTCCTTCTCTTCAAGACCATATTTATGATGATGAGCCAGATAAAAACCACCTGATTAAATTAATTAAAGCAGTGATATTTCAATATTTAAAAATCAGAATGCATCATGCAGTTTCATGTTACAATAAATTTAAACAGAGAGAAAATATTCGAAGCAGATTTACTAAATTAATTTTATTTAAGCATCAATAAACCATATTATGTGTTTCTCTTCCTCTCTTCCTCTAAATATATATATATATATAGTGTGTATTTACATTAATAGATAAATAGATATAATATTGTTTTCACAAATATTTGAAATAAAAAGTGAAGTAAGCGAATTTTTCAATGCAACAAATATCCTAAATTGTTTACTTTCATACATATGTATTTATGGATGTATAGTCATTCTGCTTAAAGTATTTACAGGTATATAAAATTACAAGGTTACTTTAGGCGCATTAATAAAAATTTAAGATTAGACATATAATATCTTGTATTTTATAGTAATTATTTTTTTAAAATTTATTTCTAGTTCCGCATAAGATTTTTTTATTTACCGCGAATTTTTTTTAAATTTTTCATTACACTCAGAAAAGTTTATGCTCCGAGATGTAAAATATAAAAAAATACGATGGCTTTGCTCTTTGCGAACCAGCAACCTTTAATTAATTTTCTGCAATTCAGAATCTTCCCCTAAACCAGTACCTTCTAGAACATTCGCACCTATTACATAACCTCCTCATATAAATGCTGCGTCATAAGTTTTTCTACATTTTTCTAGAAGCTACTCTGTTACATAACCTTTCATATAAATGCTGCGTCATAAGTTCTCCTACACAGATGTCTTCTCGCCTTCATCCTGCTAACGCTTCTGCTATGTTTCTCTTTCTTTGTTAGAACGTTATGACGTATTAAAGTTTAAAGTCAGTCGTATCTAATAAATGATCATCTTTTAATACCATAATAATTTTGAAAACAGAAAAAATAAATAAAACAATCCTTGGTTTCTATAAACATTTGAAATGATAAATATTTGCTACTACTGCCTGAAAATGTTCATAAAATTAAAAAAAAAAATTACCAAATCTTGTTTAATTTTACCTTATTTGTTTCATAGCATCATGTACTACCAATCTTAGTTAATTTTACTTTATTTGTAGGCAAAAGTAAATTCATAAATTTTTTGTTTAGAGTTTTTACCGTTTTATCAAAGTAAGGATGTTTAGACAAGAATTACGCTTATGCTCAAAATGCAGTTAAAAAAATACTCAAAATGAACTAAAAAGTGGTTTCATGAGATATATAAAATCTTATTAACAAAAACTGTGATTTTTATTATCTCATCATTTATACAACGTATCACATTTAATAATTAAAAAAAGTTATGTGAATCAAACGCCATATGTTTCAATGTTACAATAAACTAAATCGTCCCTACTCTCTCTTCCCGACATGTGTGTGACGCACGCCCCGCCCACTGGGTTAGTCTATTTCTTATAAGGTCCATGATCCTGACTCTGCCTGACATATGATGAAGTCCGAAGATTAGAGTTCTCCATACGAAGTAAAATTAAAAAAGTGATACAAGAAGAAGCTCTTTTCTTTGAAAGCAAAGCATGAGACTGGTCACGTGGTGTTGGCGAGTCCGAAACTCCTAACTTGTTATTTTTCGACTCGGGTCAGGTCAGTTGTCTGATTATAGCAGCCTTCAGCAACCCTCTGCTTTTACTGCCTGTCATAGTATTGCCCTGGCACTTGGTAAATGAGAAATGAAGAGGTAACAGCTGCGCCTTAATAGGCGGAGCTAGACTAGTACTTGAGTAGGTGGTGGTGTATTTAATTATGGCAAAGCACACGCGGGCTATCTGCCTAAAGGGAGGGATGCCTTCGTGGAGGACGTTTTAAAGGTAACTGACTCGTATACACTTCACACATGAGGAAAGCCACGAAAACGCCCATTCAGCCAGCCTGTTCGCGAGATTCGAAACTCGGACCGAACTACCAGTGTTCAACGACTTTACAGATCGGCCGCTGGTGGGCCAGTACATGAGTACGTTATGTAATTTTGAATTTAGAAGTACATCTGGGAAAGCTGTTAGAGCTCGCAACAACATATGGAAATATGATTAGTTAAATAATAAACTAGTAATGAGGAATCGTAAAATAATCACTAATACTCTGAATTCATGATTTAAATCAAATGACATTCGCGAGACTGAATTGCAGTGAGTTGAGTTCAACACAGTGGGCGTGGCTTGAAACGTTGTAGGTCAGAGGCAATCACGTGAGGAGTCACCCTCCCGTAAACTAATCTCGGCCAATGCTTCTTGAAACGTTCACACTTCAGTGAAATAACTTGCAGATAAACACAGTCAAGAAAAAAATTGTGATTTTGAAGATATCACACTTGAAAACACACAGTACTTGTAAAGCATAGTCGTAAAAATAAACATACGGGAAAGAACACTTGAAAACACAACGACACAGTAGTTTTAATCTTAAACACTGTAGAAATGTAGGTGGAGATAAAAGTGATTGGAAGGTATGTGTTAACTGTGGTGGACTAGGCTTCGACAATTGAGAGCCTTGGAAGTTTTGTGAGATAATGAAAAATGGAGAGTTTGACTAAAATAGGCAGGCCACACCATCTATTAGTAAGGTTGAAAAGCATTTTAGTTGACTGGAGCTCTGGTAGCGCCATCTCTTGTAAGATATATTGTAAAGGATTTTTAAAATTTTATAAAAATTATTCTTCTGATAAGTTATTATTGGTATGAAGTAAAATGATGAAAAACACAATTTGCAGTACATTGCAGCACTGTTCACAAGAGCAAAAACTATTTACACATAAAGGCTACCCGCTTTGGCAGGAACGAAGTCCACAGCGCTTTGAAATTTGATAAGAAAAACTATAAATTAAAGGAAAGGGATTACTTTTACTTCTCATGATAAGTAGTGAAATGAGAAAATGAATTTATTTACCAGTCGATAATGCAAATTTTTAATTTCGTAGTTCTTTTTTAAAAATGTTTATTGAAATTTATATTATTTCATTAAATTTTTTTGAGAATTGAAATGTCTGCAATATAAGAAAATGCTAAACACTTCTCTAACTCCTATAAGATAACAATTTATTTACATTGCTTCGTATAGAATTTCACAAACAGAAAATCAGTCTTGGTTCTTTTCGATTTCATGGTGGCTTAATATTGCCACTTCTTTTTAACTTAACTTTATCAACAACTAGATGATGACGGAGTAAACCAATGTGATCAAAGCGACACTACATCAGTAGTAGTCCTGTATATGAAATTATCAATATAGATATTAATAAACCAGATTTTATACGGTTATTTACATCAGCATGCACACGTTTGAGATTTTATTATAACAATTTAATTTTCTCTTGCAATTAATAATTAAAAATCTTGCCATGCTATACATCTTCACAGTTGTTAGTCCAAAGGGGCTTTGTCTCTGAGGGACTATTGTTTTCGTTTCACGTCGAATCACCCTGAATACTGCTTTCACTTTTTAAACTGTTGCCACCAAATATTATCAGCCTGTATTATATTTGAATAAATTAAATAATGAAGAATGTTTCTCGCACTGTGATAAAACAACGGTACCTACAGCCATCGAATCTTGAAAGAGGTAATCCTACTGTGAATATAAGCATCTGGAAGCCCAATTGGAATTAATTTTATTATCCATTTCATGTTTTGTGAAACTTTAACGCAATTTTTTAACAAACTCAAGGATTTCAAAGCGAGCAATAGCAAAGTTGTACAGAAAACACTGTTTTATCTCTAGCGTATGAGACTGTGTATCGGAAATTCTAAAGATATGCTCAATTTAAAATTATTTGGTGATATTGCACTTGAAGTGAGTTTTATGGTTTAAGTGCGAAGAACCTGATATTTAATAAATAAATAAAACACATAAATGTTAAAAAATCCCTTCTTCGGGACACAATTTTGCGTTCACTTCAGCTTTGCGTTATTGGTATCCAATAACGCAAAGCTGGAGACTGGTAACACAGGGAATTTTGGAACCAGGCTTGCATACGAAAACGCATTGGGATTCAATATTAGATGAACAAATATTCTAATCATCATGAAAAAATTATTTCCCGCTTATGTTCACCAGTTTCCACCTGCAGTTATATTGTATAAATATCTTGTCTGCTTCTCTTAGCTAACATGTGTATCAATTTTGTCTGTTGCGGTAAGATAAATTTAGACTTTATATTTGAAATTTGAGTTCCGAATATTCTGTGTTTAGTTTAAAGTGTGCAAATTTATTTTAAAAGTCTTATATAGAACTTATCTAGGCAAATGTTTCACAAAATTATAGATGAACCAGACCAGTTTCACGAACAAAAACAAATCTATCAATTTGAATATTTTATTGTGAAAAGTTCGTCCTCGGAACGCATTGCACTAATCTACAGTTGTTTATTATTCCATCCACGGGGAACTAGCAGGCTTTAATGAGCACCTAACTCAGTGAACCACCTATTCTGTCAATGGCGAAAAGAAAAAGAAGGAAACACTAACTGCTGCTTAATTTTAAAGTCTAACTTCGCTATTCCTAATTCGTGCTTGTTCTTCCCTATTTATTGACACAGAAAGAATAAACTGCAGAGATTTCAGATGATGAGATGAACATAGACCTGAATGAAATTACCTAAAAAAAGGAAGACTGGATTAATTATGAAAGATACCTTGACAGATGTGCTGTATATGGCCTATGTCGGTATATTTGACATCCTCATTAACAGAGAGGTTACAGATAAAACTATTATTGAATTTCTTGAAGATTTCTTTACTGTTTCCCAGGTTCAGGAGCCCGGTGCAGTTATTCATTGCAGAATTTAACAAAGCTTGAAAGCTTAATTTTTTATACAAAATCTTCTAGTGACACAACGAGCAAGCAGCATTTGCGCCGAAAATTGATGGGCATTTTATTCCGGGAACAAAATTTTTTACAAAGTGAAAAAAGTAGTAATATTACATTGTTTAGTTTCCTCTTACTATTCTCAGGAAGAGGGTCAGAGCTTGCAGAAGGAGGTATATAAACTGTAACTGGAGTGAGGAAGAAAGAGCGAATTATAGACAAATTTATAAGAGAGAGGAAGCGCTCTACAAGCGTAAGCTGTATATAGCAAAATTAAACACTTGGAATCTGTACTGGGAAAATTTCTCTCCCACTTCCCCATTCGGCACCTATTACTCAATTGCCAAAGGGAAAAGTCTCGCTCCCCTTCAGCTTTGCCCAATTAAGAAGGCTGATAGTACCTTCTCGAAAGATATTCAGAATACTGTTCTAAGCATAATGAAACACCACTTTCCGAGTGATGAAAGGGAAGAGGATAATGAGATCCACAAACAACTAAGAGAAGCGGCTCAATTGATTCCAGACACTGGTGACGACCTTCCCTTCAGCCAGGAAGAAGTCAGGACGGTAATTATGACTGCTAAGAAAGGAAGAGCTCCGGGACTAGATCAGATCAGTTTAGATTTTGTGCATGAACTGTTCCTAGCAAACAGGGAGTTATGTTATGGTGTTTTTGAATTTTTACCTTCTAAATTTTCCTAAGTTACCAATAGGTACCCTACTAATTGACCATAACACCAGAATACTCTTACCACAGAAAAATACTAGTAACAATAAAGTTGAAAATTTTGCGTTGTGTTTATTCCGGATTAACCCTTAAAATTCATTTGAGTAAAGACTGCTGAAAATCATGAGCACACAAAATAAATTAACCATTGATTGATCAAAAAAAAATTATTTATTTAACTCTTATTGCAATTTATATATATATATATATATATATATATATTATCCATTACTTGGAAAATCAAAATATATTCAACAAATTTTGTACTATTGTTTTACAAATCAAACTATTACTGAGTAATTATTTCTTTAACATTAGTCTTAAGAATCTCTATTCTAGTTACTTTTGAAATCATGTAAACATACCAAAAATAAACTATAAATTAATGAACAGTACCCTCCCCGGGGAGGAAAAAAAATATAAATTTTAACAAGTTCCACCTTCCACTTCACACAGAATAATCAATACAGAAGAAATATTATTGCACTCCATACAACCCAACAAAATGAAATAGTTATTGCACATAATAATTTTCATTTTTTTTCATTTGATTATTAAAGTATTGTTTAACCGGATAAAAGTTAAGTAGTTTTGTTATTAAAATTCAACCAACAAAGTAAATCCATGAGAGGAGCAAAATTGCTCAGATACTGGTACTATTACAAATCAATCTTCACCATGAAGGAAACTCCAAAAAAATTGAATTAAATAATTTCATAAAGAACTTATTTTTCTTTTATAATTAAGTTAAGTTACAATAATTTTAAAAAATAATCTTTAAATCCTTAGTCAATTTAATACTTTATTTCAACTCAACAAACAGAATTAATTCCCTAACCATTAACTATTATAAAAGAAAAAAAATACAAATCACTTAGCTGAAACTTCACAGGAGCCTGGTTGGCGAGTAAGAGGCGGTGGAACTCCAAACCAATTTCTTGAAACCAACTGTTGACACACCAAAAGAGACGTTAAGAAAAAGTTCCTGAGGCTACGGAACCGGAATTTCTTGAAATAGTATTTTGAAAATTTTTCGAGTCCCAAAAGTCTAATAGAAAAGTTCTTGAATGCTATGGCCATGGAATGTCCTTAATTAGAAGCTTTAAAATTTTCTTGAAAAAAAAACGCACTGAATCGATGCTGAAGTTGCAGATCAAACATTTTTAAGAGCTATTATCGATGCTGAAGTTATTCACAAGTTGCAGATCATTAATTTTTAAATGCTGACGGATCTATCTATGCTGACGGAATTCACTTGATAGAGATGCCGAACATTTTCTCGGGCCGAAAGCCACGAGAAACGGTTACTTGACTCAATTCATTTAAGTGAAACTCGAGAAGCAACGGCCTAACCAGGGCCCTACCACACTTTTCATTCTCTTGAACATGATTCCAAACAAATTCAGCTGTCCGCCAGCACAACTTCACGGCAAGTGAAAACAGTCAAAAATAGTGTCAAAAAAGTGTGCTCGTCCCCCAAAATAACCCGTTAAAGGGGAGGACGCTGGACTGCCAAGTTGGCACAACCCACTCTTCGCCAAAAGTTAAAATAGTTGCAACAACAGCATTCCCTCATGTTAACCAACTCGCCAAATCCACTACTTTGAAATCTCAACGGAAATTCTATGACGCCAAACCCTCGCCAAAAACACACCACCTGTGGAAGGGGGAAATTAGGAATTTCAACAACCCTACAAACGGTCCCAACGAAAGAACGCTGAAACTCGCAAAAAGTGACTTTTCAACCGGAAAGAGGGCATTTCATCCCCCTTTAACTAAATCACAAGCAAACGAAGAAAAATCTACTAATTAAAGCTCATAACTGAAATGCAATTAAAGTTAGAAAAACGAAAGTTATGTCAAATTAAAGAGCTAATTTTTCTGCAACTAATGATATTAAATACTAAAAAATCAAATTAATTTTTGACAAGAAATACTGAGTTTATTACTTGAAAACATTCCCCTATCCATTGTTTGCGTGTACAAGATTGAAGATGCAGTTCGCGTAAACTCGGAAAGCCAAAATATATTACACTAGAATTAATAAGCCAAAAAGAATATAACCAAACTTGTGTAGCTCAAATTTTGAATAATTACAAATTAAAATTTTGATTTTTATGAATCACTTAATTAAATTCGCTACACAACAGTTATTTACTGATATTCTCAATAAGTGCTTAAACTTAGGATATTTTCCTAGGACATGGAAAATTGTGGAACTTGTGCTATTCCCGAAAGAAAGAAAAGAAAGATCAGATCCCAAAGCGTATCGTCCGATATGCTTATTTTCCTCATGGGGGAAAGTATTAGATAAGTTGATTGCGAAAAGGCTCACGTTTCATCTGCTTAAAAATGGCAAATTAAATCCACTGCAATACGGGTTCACCCATGGTAAGAGCACCATAGACGCTCTGAATAACTTAGTGAAAATAGTGAGAGAGAATCACTGAAAGAGCTCGCGCACCTGTGTCATCTCACTAGACGTAACTTCAGCATTCAACAATCTGTGGTGGCCGGGTCTCCTTACCACACTTAAAGACCTGAATTGCCCACGTAATATCTAGCTTCTCATAAAGGACTATTTGAGTAAAAGAGTAGTTGTATATAAAAGAGATGGTGTATACATTAGCAAAGAGTACTTTAAAGGAGCCCCACAAGGCTCAAACTTGGGCCAATCCTCTGGAATGTCCTAGCAAACACGGCACTAAACTTAGACCTAGAAGAGGATACAGTATTGCAGACCTATGCCGATGACTTCGTCATCATAGTGGGTGGTGGAAATAGAACCACCATAGAGAGAAAAGCTAAAAGAGCTCTGGAAGAAATTGAAAAGTGGAGCGATAAATATAAGCTCACATTCAGTAAAGACAAAACAAGTATGATTACCTTTCCCAAAGGCACTAAGTTGTTAAGAGACCCTTCCAGAGTCAAGTGGTGAAATACCCCGATAAGGAGTAAAGATACTCTCAAGTATCTAGGATTTGTGCTGGATAAAAATATGACATGGGTCCTGCATCTTACGGAAATGCGAAACCGGACTCACGCCTTGATTAATAACTTGAACAGGTTCATAACCCACAAATGGAACCTCAAGGGTAAGGTTATGAAGCAATTGTATATACGTGCAATAGAAAGACTCGTTCTTTATGGATGCCCGATATGGTGGCATTATAATGGTACAGTAAGGGTCAGAAATAAAGTCCTACAAATCCAAAGGATAGTACTACTGAACATTACAACAGCGTTTAGTACAACCCCTACCACAGCCCGTCAGGTACTAGTGAGAGCTCTACCACTGGATCTAAAAGCTGATCATAAGTCAAAGATCTTTAGACTCGGGCATTATAAAGAAGAAGTGATCCTAAGAGATGAGATCATAACAGGAGCAATGATAGAAGAAGTAATGCCTAGGATGAGCAGACATCCGGCTAAAGGCTCAAATATAAAGTGGAATAAAGATCTTCCAACGGGTAGAGGCTTGGAGATTTTCACGGACGGATCAAAAGGTGCTGCCAAGTAGATGCAGCATTTGTGGCCTATCAAAGAGGACAGATCGTTGAGACCAACAGATTAAGACTAAGTGCAGATAGCACGGTATTTCAGGCCGAAGCAATGGCTCTACGAGCGGCCATAATGTGGATAAGTAACAGTGGAGAAATGCAAAAGTTGTCAATATCGTCACGGATAGCCAGAGCGTACTCAAAGCTCTGAATAGCACAGACCAGACGCTCATGATAAGAGCATTAACAGAACTGATGAACACAGAAGAGATGTCCCACTCAGTCAAGTTGAACTGGGTAAGGGGACACATTGGTATCGATGGAAACGAGGCAGCAGATAGAGTAGCGAAAGAAGCCTCAAGAAAAGATAATGTGGACCATGACCTGCCAATCTCAATGAGAGTAGCAAAATTTAAAGTTTTGCAAGATGTCTTAAAGGAATGGCAAGACAGATGGGCAGAAGCTGACACAGGTAGACTAACCTGTGAATATTATCCAAAGGTTTCACTTAAGAGATTGAGAACAGACTATCTCCTGTTAATGGCAATTACAAATCATGGAAAATTTCAAAGTTATTTTAAAAGATTCCTAAACAGAAGTGTCAAGTGCGGATGTGGAAAAGAAGCAGAACTGACGGGTGCAAGACACTATATATTTGAATGTCCACTACTTTCCAAGGAAAGGACGGAGCACCTCCCATCCTTCGCGAGAACTCTTCCAAGGTGTGAGTTGTTCTATAACCGTGATAGAGATTCGAACTCTTAAGAAAGAGATCATATCACAAGAGGAAAAATTTATTGTAGAAAGTTAATCTTTCCATCTGTATAACCTATCTTGATGTAGAATGTCATCTTTACATCTGTACTATATTTTCGATGTAGAAGTCAACTTTACATCTGTAAAACATTTTCGATGTAGCAAATCATCTGTCCATCTGTATAAGATAATGACCAATGGCAAGTGAAGACTATATGTAGAAGAAGCATCTACAATGTAAATATTGTATATATTTTCTTTCCATTTTCTGTAACTTTGTATTGTACATATGCTTATTTATTAATAAAGGACCAGAGGGTCCCCAGTTGACGAGGTCAACAAATTTTCCCGTCAGCAGAAGACGTGCTTGTCCGGCACATCCTTGGCCTTTATTACCCGTGCTATTACCCGTGCACTATCTACCCGTGCTATTAGCGTACCACTTGTAAGTTATTTCCGCTTACCTGTCGGCAATGGTTCTAAGTTCAAAATTGACCAGTAGTGTTCTTAATTGAACGAAGCGGGCGAATCAAAAGTAGTTAATTAGTTATGCCGGGCAGCGGAAAGCGTCGGAAATATATGTTTTCCCAAGTTCCGCCGGATGTGCCGCTGATTAACTTTGCAAGTTTTGTGCCGGCTGTCTGAATTAGTTGCTACAGAGCGCTGAAAGTAGGAGAATGCATGAGCAAGACCTAAGTCAGGACTGCAGATAAATATATGTTTTGGCAATCTTAAAAATATATATACCCGATGAGTATACGAAGAAACTAGTAAGTAACAAATTAATGAGAATTTTTTTTCATAATCAAAATATTCTCAAATTGTAAATATACTTTTAAAAATAAATGCCATCATCGAATTGAAACCTGTTTCCATGTCACATGTATGTCATGAAGAAATCTGAAATTTGAAGAATTAATTTTCCAAAGTATTTAATAGTCCAGTCTGTAAAAGCTGCATACAGTCTGTAAAAGTTTGTAATGGGTTATCATAGATTTTCTTAAAAAGTTGTCACAGATAAATCCTAAGATTGATCGAGAGTAATGAACGAGAATACCGAGCATTTGTTTAGAAACAGAAACGAAGTATTTGCGGGACTATAATCGGCCGAGTCTCAGTTTTAATAGTTTTATATAATTATACTATACAAGCTTGATATAATTTACGTGTATCAACTGCGTACGATAATTTGAGTGTGAAAACATTGATCTGCCTTTTGTTGCTACGTATTTTTTCCTCAAAAATAATTTTTTTAATCAATATGTCCGCAGTCAATGTGTGCCTTTATTTAATTCCGGAAGTTGCCTGATTCCTCCAACATCAGTATAGAAGCAGGAGTAAACATAAAAGGTAATTATATGAATAAAAAAGTTCTATAACGATTTTAATGCCCCGTCGTATAAATAATCAAGTGCATAACAAAATTTCCGAATTAGTTTAATATCACAGCGCACAGATTTTCAGAAGCGTTACTATTTTTCGGTTTTAATGATAATCAAACTAATCTAAATTTGAACTCAAAACAGTTAAAATCCTAAAATTTTCGCAAATCGTTGCCATAATAATTAGTATCGTACTAATGCTTAATTGACTGAACAGAAAATGTAATCTCTGGTTGCGTAAGATTGCTTGGACGGCCTCTAGGTTCAAACCACTAGTTCATAGGATTAGTGTTTTTTTTTTTTTTCAACAATGAAATATTGATTTTTAAGAGATTTTTAATCTAATAGATTCTCGACTCTACTATGCTCTATTATCAGCTCCGAAACCAAATTCGTTTCGTTAACCTGACACAGTGCAAATAGCATGACAACCTAATCTGCCAACTGTATTGGCTTGAGATGGATAAGCTCTTTTCACAAAGATTGATTACATTCTCATCGACGGCGTCTTTTCAAAAACAGAAACTATTTTTCTCTCCCAATTTTCAATTAAAAATTAGCAGGAAAAGGGGTAAAACTAAGGTAAGAAGCGCAGTTTTCATATTCGAAAAAGGGATGTATTCGGAATAAATATTTTAAAATATGCATAGAATAAATATATATACATATAAAACTTTTTCATGCATGCCCTTTCCGCTGATTTATAAGATTTCTATCCAACATTTCACTGCATTTTTACTCAAACTTCTCCTAATTTATGTTAAATTTTATTAAAACTTTACGTATATAGATTTATTCTAGCGAAAATGGACTTCGATACATGTTTCTTCTACTATATCAGCGAAAACATCGATCGTGGTATTGTCAGCTAACAGATATATATGAAAACATTTCAACAGGCATATTTTATTTATGTTTCAAATATATAAAACACTTTTGTGAAACTGAAATGCAGGGAAAGAAAACCGAAAAATTTTTATCGAGAACGTGATTCGTGTTCGACCCCAAAGAATAAAAAACGCTACTTGTTGCTGTCCTCTGCATAAGCGTTGTTTTACCTAATGATCATTTAGAAATACCGTCAGCAGAAATTTTTGTTGGTGCTTCATAGGCGACGGATTTTTGTAAGGGTGAAATGCAAACATTCTGGAGCTGAAAAAAAAGGGGGTGGGGCCAGAAGTCAGAAAGGTTTCCGAAGGTAGCGATCGCCCAAAGGGTTTATTAAGGTTTTTCACTCAGCCACGCGATTACCAAACATAATTTACTTCGCACCTATGCCACGTATAATTAATTCAACAGCAAAATTACGAAAATTATAAAAGCAATAGAGCAGTATACGCCTACAACTCCCGACGAAACATTTAAGTGTTGGTATATATTTTTCTCTTTTTTTTTTTTTTTTTTTCTTCCAGTCTTTTTCTCAGTTAATCGCCTCAATGTTTAGTTTTCTTACTAAGATGCACTTAAAAAACTTATTTTGTCTTTTTATTATTAACGTTTCATATGTTTACTTTATTTATTAAATATCACATTCTTGGCGCATAAGCCACATAAAACTCGATTCAACACCAAAATCACAAAATATTAAAAACAGCATATCTTTAGAATTTTCGATAGGCAGTTTCGCGAAGAGAATTCCGTGCAGTGTTACCACTGCTCGTTTTGAAGTCGCTGAGTTTGTTAATCAAAAATTCGATGAAGATTTACAAAATATGAAATAGAGAATAAAATAAATTCAAAATTTGGGCTCCTGGTGGCCATGTTCGAATGGCGCACTACGATATTTAAAACTGTACGGCTCTAGCTGCTGTTGTTTTTTCACAGTGCGATTAACATACGTACATTCTTGCAGATTGTTTATTATTTAACTTCAGTTTCTATTTTACAGGGTAATAATATTTGTTGGCGACACTCTGAAAAGAACATGCAAGTGTTTCGACTCAAAATGTCTTCTCAAAACTGATATCCCCCTTCGAGATAAACGTCCGTTTTGGGCTTCTAAGTACAAAATGCGAACGAAATGCAAGAAGAAAAAAAAACTTTGTGGAGAAGTCAAACATAAGAAGAGGAAGAGGTAAAGTGTAAACAAAAAGCAGAAGTGAATAGGCTAATGGGCGGGATGGAAAAATCTTCTGATTTTCATGTTTGAAACCGTTAAATTCCTTTATTAAAAAAGGAAATTGTTGTATGTAATATATCCAGTCTGTAAGCAGGATTTGTAAACAGTGCACGAATACGGTTAATCATTGAAACTCAATAGTTTCAAACGAATCGTAAATGTTTTCCAAGAAAGCTAAGTATAAAATTAATTTGGGAAATATATGGAAAACATTTTTGAATGAAAGTGATTCTGGGAGGCAGATTTGTCAGTAATATATGAGTATTTCGTAAATTATAAGTCTGAATATCCGAATTAATATTGGTATGGCAGTCGTGAATAAATAATTTTGATTTTCACAGCACAGTTAGGAAGGAACCGTACAAAAATTTAGGATCTTCTACAAATGATATTTTATGAAAGTTTGCTACCAAGGAATGATTAAAAGTTTGTTAAATTAATTTTATAGTGTTGAATAAAGAAGTCGATATTTTAATCTTTCCCTTTTATTTATATTGTTAAAATGTTTGCATATCAGTTTAAATTTGTTTTCAGTTCTCATACTAAGCAGTATTATAAATGAATGAGTTTATTTACCAGTCGACAATGCAAGCTTTCAATTTTATACTTTCTTTTTTAAACAATATGAAAATATATTATTCATTAAAATTTTCCGAAAAGCGTTTGATAATGCCAGGAGTTGAAATGTCTGGAATTTAGGAAAATGCTAAGCACTACACTGACTCCGATAAGATTAACATTTAATTAAATTGTTTCATATCGAACTTCAAAAGCAGAATATCAGTCTTCTTTCTTTCTGATTTTATGTTGACTTAATGTTGCCAGTCCACTTCAACTTAACTGTATGAAAAACTAGATGTTGACGCAATAAATGAATGTGATTAAAACGAAACTACACCAGTTGTACTCCTGCATGTGAAGTTATGAATATTATAGATACTACGAAATTAAATTTTATGCCGCTATTTACATCAACATCCACTACATGTGATGTTTTTATTATGAATTTTTAATTTTCTCTTGCGTTTAATAATTAAAATCTTAATATATATCTTTACATTTGTATTGCTTTTATTTCCTTGATTGCACAATTTAATTATTATTATAGGATACCAAAACCAGCACTTACTTTAAATAACGTTTTTATGAACTACTCTAGGATGATACCCAACAACACAAAGCCGGAGACGGCAAAACCGAGAATTTCTGGAACCAAGCATCCATACTAAAACACATACCTAAAAAAATTTTACAAATTTTATACTCTTTACGAAAAAGAAATACAACATGTTTAATACCCACCAGTTTTTTCCTGAATTTATAAGGTACAGAAATTTGCTTGCTCTAAAATCGCTGAACACTGGTAGTTCGCTTCGAGATTTGAATAACGCGAATAGACTGGTTGCATGAGCGTTTTCGTGGTTTTCTTCATGTATGTTGTGTATGCGAGGCAGTTTCTCTTAGAAAGTCCTCTACGAACTCATTCGTCCCGTAAGGCAGACAGCCTTAGTGTGCTGTGACATAATTAAATACACCCGCCCACCTGAACCTTTTCAGGCAAGTTGGTGTTATTTTTTAATGAATCTGCATTGTCTCTGAGAGGCGAAGCAGTGGTGTTATAATGTTCAGCGTCACAGCTAAGTTATTTTTCTGAGTGTTTTTTACTCTTATATGTTGCAGTAACACACTTCCGAACAGCTGACCCGGCTACTGCTGCACGTCTCTGCCTGCTGGGGTATTAATATTCGCAATATTTACATTTACTATTACCAACAACATTATTACTCGGATTAAGCTTGTCTTTAATATTTTTCAATACAGCATTATTATCAGTACCAACATCATAAATGTTTTCAATAGTAATAAGAGTATCATGTACATCAAGATTAGCAAATCTATTTTGTAACGTTAATTGAGACTTAGGTTTACCTAATTTCATACCTTTGGCTGCTTTAGCCGGTTTCTTGATATCGAAATTACTACCAGCATTAGAAACACAGTCATTACCATTACCAGCATTTTTCGTTTGTTCCTGGCATTTAGAATAAGTCAGAGTTTTCTACTTGAGAAAAGAAAATCGCACTTACCCATTATATAAGTAGCACAGTCTACAAGCTTCTTTATTTTCTTGAAATTTTCCCAGCGAAATTAATGTTCACAGGTCTGAAGTTCATTAATATATTATAGTAATGCAACAGATAACCCAAAATGTCCTCGACAGTAAAAGCGTATGTTTCAACAGGGAGAGAGAAAATGATAAAATTTTCGATGAGCGAGTCAACAAGTGCACAATCCGACGTATCGTATTTTGAAAAATCCAGAGATAGTAATTTATCCAAATAAATGTCATCGTACATCTTATTATTCAGATATATAAAAATATCTGGAGTATCAAGCACATAAAAATTCGCATATATCATCTTCATGCGAAGAGCACTAGGCATCATTCTACGAAGTATGCTTAACACCATTTTCACATACACTATTCGAAGTATTTCCCAAAGGGGGAAACTTCACTATCTCTGGTATCTGTTCATGGTAATCCAAAAACATCGCAGCACTTAAACATATGAAACGATCACTCACAAAAATGCAAAAAGGGCATACATAAATGCAAAATGTGCACAGATATGCACACGTAAAATGTCCAAAGATCACTTTCTCTTCATGGGTATGCGGAGTAACTAACTTTGAGGAAATACAGGGTGATTATAATTAAAGTTTAAGTTTCAAAACGCCATAAAAAAAGAACCACTGATGAAAATGATGTGAAATTTGAAAGGAATGTTATTGAAGAAGGCGGAAAGCGTATGGCAGAAGAAAAAATTTAGTTTCAAAAGTTAGCAACAGATGGCGCTGTAAGCGGCAGAATCACGACGAGAAACGAGAAGCGATTCGTAAAACAATGGCTAAGGTGGAAGTTACACATTAAAACGCATTGACAAATTAAAATTATTGAATAATTTTATTTGCGTGACTGTACATATCACATCGAAAGGGACAAATCGGTTTCAAGAGTTTTGCGGCGACATACCGCATAAGAACCATTCATCAAAGAAGTTCGGAACTGTCGCGAGACTGGCACAAAACATGTTCAATATGGTGTTGTGTGCAACAAGTTGAAAGCGACAAACAGCATGTTCCACAACGGATCGCAGTGTCTCCGGGGTGATGTTCAGAATGTGTTGCGAAATGCGTGCCTTTAATTCCGCTAAATTTGCAATTGGAGCACGGAACACAGCATCCTTCAGATATCCCCACAGCCAGAAATCACACGGAGTAAGATCAGGCGATCGGGACGGCCAGGCTGTAGGGAAATGACGGCTGATAATTCGAGCATTTCCGAAATGGCGCCTCAGCAGCTGCTTCACGGGATGTGCAATGTGCGGAGGAGCGCCATCTTGCATAAAAATGATTTCATCCACACATCCACGCTGTTGCAGAGCTGGAATCACGTGGTTGCGCAAAAGAGACGCATACCTCTGACCAGTGACGGTTGCAGTAACAGGACCGGAAGCACCCGTCTGTTCGAAAAAATATGGTTTTAGGATGAATGATGCCGTAAAGCCACACCATACCGTGACCTTTTCAGGATGAAGTGGTACGGGGTGCGTTGCCAGTGGATTTTCTGTTGCCCATATTCGACAATTCTGGGTATTCACGTATCCTGTCAGATGGAAATGGGCTTCATCTCTCCACAAAATTTTCCACGGCCATTCATTATCCACTTCCATGCGAGCCAGGAATTCTAACGCAAACGTCTCCCTAGCTGTCAGGTCAGGCGGAAGCAACTCCTGCACATGGCCAATTTTGTACGGATAGCATTGCAGGATGTTTCGTACAATTTTCAGCACCGTGCTCGTAGGCCTGTCCAATGTTCGGGCAATTCCTCGTGCACTGCACGGTTGCACACCACCGGCCGACCCCTCCTGTAATGCTGTGGCCACTTCTTCAACTACCGTCGAATGCACTCGTTTTCTCCCTCTACCAGATTGCACATAAAACGAACCTGTCGTTTCGAATTTTTGCATCATTTTCTTTAGACCTACGACACTCATTGGACCAACGCTTTCTTTTATACCCTTCAGTGTCCTGAATTTTTGCAGAGCTACTCTTGCACAATCATCATTCTTGTAATACAGCTTTACCGGCAGAGCGCGGTCCTGCAGTGAAACATCCATGGCGAACGTCTGAGACGCGAAATGAGGAACAGCCTGGTATCTGACGGCTTTATAACACTGAAATTTAACTAACATTTTAATTTGTCTTCTTCCGCTTGCAGCGCCATCTGTTGCTAACTTTTGAAACTAAATTTTTTCTTCTGCCATACGCTTTCCGCCTTCTTCAATAACATTCCTTTCAAATTTGGCGTCATTTTCATGAGTGGTTCTTTTTCTATAGCGTTTTGAAACTTAAACTTTAATTATAATCACCCTGTATATAGTGGAATGCAACATTAATCTTTGATCACGCATGTGAAGGAAATCTCGAAACAATGGGGATTTTCTCACTGTCTTAGCGGGACACAAAAAACCTATGCCGCCCGCTTTTCCCCTACAGAATGCTTTAACTGATAAAACTTTCGGGCGGAGCTCTTGGAAATCGTTCCTCAATTAAACATAATTATGCTTTTAAAACCACAAATCAGTTCTTTTTAAAAAATATTAAGATCTTCACCACACTGTAAATGAAACTTGTGAATTACGCTTTTAAAACAATTTGAGTTGTATAGCAAACTGACAAAACAATTTTAGCATAAAACGATGCATGCTAACAAAAGCGTTTAATTTGTTTCAAAGCCACCGCTCTGCCTATAAGAGGCAACGCAGTTTCATTTAAAAAGATGGCTAGTACATTGTCCTGCTTTTACGCAATTGAATTTTAAAATATTTATATACCGCAAGATTACACGAAAAAACCATAGCTAAGAAATTAGTCATAAATTTTCTCAATAATCTCAAATCTCAAGTGTACTTTTAAAAATTCATGGCATCATCGAATCGCAACCTGATTCCATGTCACATATATTTCACGAAGAATTTGAGGAACGAATTTTCCTAACTATTTAATAGTTCAATCTGTATAAGCTACATACATTTGTTTAAACGTTTGTAAAGTGTTATCACAGACTTTCATAAAAAGCGATCAGAGATAAATCCTCATATTGATCGACAGTAACGAACACGAATACCATGCATTTGTTTAGAAACTAAAACGCAGTATTGAAAATTATTTCGTGATCAAATTTCAATTTTAATAAATTTTTATTATTATTCTATACAAGTCTCATATAATTTATGTGGATCAACAAATCTGAAAAATTTGAGTCTGATATAATTTACGTGCCTCAACTGGGCACGGAAAACTGAGCGTAAAAAGATTGATCTGCATTTTCTACTAGATATTGTTTTCTTCAATTTAATTTGTTTCGATTAGCATGTCCGTAGTTAATGTGTTCATTTATTTAATTCTGGAAGTTCGCTGATTCTTCAGGCCATCAATATACAAGCAGTAGTAAAAGGAAAACGTAATTATGGAAATAAAATATTCTACAACGATTTTAATGCCAAGTCATATAAATAATCAAATCCATAACTTCGAACCTCTGTGTCACTTAAAATCACTATTTTAAGTGCTCTTCAGAGGCATTACACATGTTCTTTTTTAGTGACAATCAAAATAACCTAAAATTGCACTCAAAACTTTAAAATCCTAAAATTGTAATAAATCCCTCTCATAAGATTAAGAGATAATCATAATAATTCTTTAATTGACTGAACGGAAAATGTGTTCGCTGGTTGCGTACGATTGCTTAGACGGCCTCTAGGTTCAGACCACTAGTTTATAGAATTAGTGTTTTTTGCAAACTATGAAGTATGAATTTTAACAGTGTTTTAGTGTAATAGATCATGGACTCTACTACGCGGTATTTTCAGTTCGGAAACCACATTCATTTTGTTCATCTGACACAGTGCAAATAGAATGAGAACCTGATCTGTAAACAATGAAGTGGGTAAACCTTGTTAGAAAAATGAACTATGAGTGAACACTGAACCTAAGGCTTAACATTCGAAATTACATGAACCTGTTTACGAATTTCTGCCCTTAACTGCTATGTAACTGGAATTAGAAAAAAGCTTTCATGAAGATACAAATAAAAGTTTATTAGGCCATTCTTTTGGTTTATAACAGAAAATGTAATAAAAATTTTAAACAATGATTTGGTTGTGATTAAAGTAGCTGCTCTTGTCACCAGTTCGGTTTGTCTGAATCACATCAAGCCCACGAAATCCATTGTGACAAGGAGTCACGTTTGCGACAGTTTTTCGCATACAAGTACATTACAGGTACTGAATATAGTTACGTTGTGCATAGACCTCCTGCTTTGGGCGTTAACATACAGAAAATAGTTCGACTTTGTTTAGTTTCACCGCCAAATTTGAAGGAGAAATGCTCGAGTTGACCTATCCGATAATGTCATATTCCTCTTTCCCTGCCTGCAACCTGACGAGAGAGTGCTTAGCTGCCGCATGTATAGAGTAGCCCACGGTGCAAAGACACTACTCATTTACAAACAATGGTACTTACGTATTAACACCACCGCAACAGAAGTTGCGCTTATGCGCCAATTAAGACCAAGTCTATTCTTCGCACGCAATTTTCTTTTGGATTCCTTTTTGCCTTGTTGTTTGCTGATTTTTGACGCCATTTTTTAGTGCTAAGATAATGCGTCTTTGGAATTAGCCAAACACAGAATAGGATGCAATTTTAGGTTTTTTAGAAGCGAAGTATTTTACCAAGAAAACAAAAATGTACCAATTCGCAGGAAATGAAACTTTATTTTGGTAAACTTACGTTTTGGAAATGTACTTTAAGACAGTGTGATCAGCAAGTGGAACTTAGAAAAGACAACTGGTTTGAAGGAAGCAGAATTCCATTTTGTTCATCTTTGAGATTCACATACTGCTGTTGCGAGGAGTTGACGTCGATTAAATTTTCGGAAAAGCAACTTGATTTATCGGATAAAGTGTTTTAATTTAAGATTGGTCGAAAACATTTTAGGTGTAGATCGGCGGCACTTAAAAACCGCCAAATCTGCGTTCAGCTAGGGTGGCGTTAATGCGTTGTTATGGACTGTAGCTACGAAATAACAAACTGATTTTCTTTTAAATCCATTTTTTATTTTATTCGAAAATCAACCGCTCAATTAGCAATCATTCAAACATCCAAGCAACCAATTTCTCATCGAACAGGCTAATAAAAAAAATTACAAAAACAAACG
Organism: Stegodyphus dumicola; assembly: GCF_044657685.1. Taxonomy (NCBI): domain Eukaryota; kingdom Metazoa; phylum Arthropoda; class Arachnida; order Araneae; family Eresidae; genus Stegodyphus; species Stegodyphus dumicola. Next base: position 63,552,349 of record NC_140778.1, on the reverse strand, counting down.
ATATTGACGCACGCGCGTTACAAGATTCGTTGCTAGGCAACTAAGTTAGAGGCGAAAGGTTTCGCATATAGCACAGACGATCAGGCGCTAAGATCCCGCCCGACGTTGAAATACTAATTTCAAAGCTAATATAAATTATTTAAGAAATTCAAAGCTTGATACATATATGAGTTAGAAACAATTAAGTGCAATAATATATCTATTAAACAAATTGCAAACAAATTACTACATTTTACAATAAAATAGACATGCAATATTAATACAAGTAATTATAAGATAAATTCGGTACTTCAGGCGTTCATAGGTAGAATACATAATTTCGATAATCAACGTTTTATCAGTCCTTAAAGCGTTTTGATAACAACAACACGGACTTTACCATCGCTTCCAGGAGTGGTGTCATAGATACGGCCTAATATCCACGTACATGGAGGTAGTTTATCTTCTTTAACTAATACAAGAGTACCTATTTTCATATTGTCCTTTTGAAAGAACCATTTACGTTTCTGTTGAAGATTGTTTAGATAATATCTGGACCATTTCTTCCATATTATTTGGTTAATTTTAACAATTTTCTGCCAGCGAGAAAGTCTATTGTGTGGAATTTCTGTTATACAAGGTTCAGGTAAAGCATTAATAGGTCTTCCGATTAAAAAATGACCAGGGGTCAAAGTTTCGAAGTCATTTGGATCTGAAGATAAAGGTAATAGAGGTCTACTATTTAATGTACCTTCAATTTGATTTATAACAGTCAAAAATTCTTCGAGAGTCAATTTTGCATTTCCGGTAGTTCGTTTTAGATGATGTTTAATGGATAGCTCCCCAGCATCATATATGCCACCGAAATTGGGAGAACGCGGTGAGTTGAATTTCCAAACGATTGATTCAGAAGCTAAATATGACGACAGACTAGGGGAACTTTTGACGAGGTTCAACAGCCTTTTCGAATCGGCGTTGGTAGCGTTATCCGAATATATAGTTGAGCTAAGGCCGCGTCGCGCGAAAAATCTTTTTAATGTTGCCGTTACAGCCTGCGATGTTAGAACCGTAACAAAATCGAGATGTATAGCTCGAGTAACTAAACATCTTATTTAAGGTACTTCTTCGTTGATTTTTATATTTTTTTGTAAAAGGGTCCGCATAAATCAATTCCAGTTACGGAAAAAGGGGGACTCACAAAAACTCTTTCCTTCGGCAATGGTGCCTTAACCCTTTAACTGTCAAGTTATTTTGATGATTTGGGTACACAAATTGTCAAATGTTTTTATTGGAAAAACCAAATGTAGCCGAAATAAACATCTCCCGATATATATTCGGGTATGACAATACGATGCACTCAAAAAACAAATTACCCCGAGAAAAACTCGGGCGTGACATTTTCGAACACCAGTGCATCTCGGGCATTACAGTTAAAAGGTTAAGACTGGGCTTAAAACTGGGCTATTTTAGGTTTATTTTTAAAACAGATGATGCAGTTATGTACTACTTTACGAGCAGTGTTTCTGATGTTTAGTGGCCGAAATTTCCGTCGAACACAATGCAGCAATGTTTCAGCACCAACATGTAAACTTTTTAAATGGAAGTACTGCATAATTATAGTAGTTAAGTTATGATCCCTAGGCAGCAGAATAGGATGCTTTTGGTCCTAGGATAAAGATGATTTATTTAATCTTCCACCTACCACCATAAGTATTCCATTTTTGTCGACGAAGGATTTAAATTACTTAAGTGACTATCGTTTATAGTTTTACCATATCTAAAGGCTTGAATTTCTTCCTTGAATACTATTCGCTGTACTAGCATTTACGATTGCTAGCTTGGCATATGTAAATTCATCTCTAGTAATAGGACCTGATGACCTCTTACCTTGTCGACAGTTGGAAATAAACCTATAAATAAAACTAAGAATACGAGTTAGTTTAACAAACCTATTACTTAAAGAAAGAAAATATTTAATGAAATCAGCACTAGAAGTAATACTAAGAGAAATTTCTGGAGATTTTTTCAATTCGCATTCGTAAAGTTCATAGTCCTTAACATCCAAACTAGACTTTTCTATAACATTCATGTCAAGATGAGAAGGTCCATTGAACCATAATTCTGAAAATAAAAGTTCACCAGGCTCGACTCCACGAGAAACCAAATCAGCAGGATTCTCATTAGAACGGATATGTTTACACTCGAAGTTTTCTGATAACGACTGAATTTTCGCAACACGATTCCCAACAAAGGTTTTGAGTTGATGTGGCGAAGCGTTTATTCACGCTAATGCAATTGTCGAATCCGAATATATTGTTACCTTTTCAATGTCTATATTTAGCGTATTTAGCGCAGTCAGAACTTTTTTTAACAAGCTTAGCAAGTAGAAGGCAAGCCGAGAGTTATAAGTGTGGTAAAGATAAAGTCCTTAAAGGGGCTACTCGAGATCTGCTTGCCAGTAAATTTAAACAAGGGTTATCTTGAGTGGCATTTAGGTAGACCACTTTTCGATCTCGGTATCATCAGCTAGTACATACATATGAAAACATTTTAGAAGCCATTTTTTATTTCTATTTCAAACATGAATTAGTTTTGTTGAACTGAAATACAGGGAAAGAAAACCGAAAAACACTTATGGGAAGCGTAATTCGACGTAGAGCCCGAACAAGACAATAAGTGGTTTGTTTATGTTCACTGTATCAGGAAAACATTATGATCGTTGCTTTATCAGATAAACATTTAGAAATACTTTAGCACAAATTTTTACGTCAGTGCTTCAAACGGGATTCATTTTTGTATTGATGAAACGCAAACATGTCGCAAATAAAAATGGGGGAAAAAATTCAGAGGGGGGGTGCGAGAGGTCTGAAAAGTTTCAGAATTAAGCGATCGCCCGAAGGGTTTATTAAGGTTTTTCACGCACCTGCGCAGTTCGCAGTCCACTGTTCTACTATTAGGAGTCATTCCTACTAACTTTTTTGGTTTTTTTTTTTTTTTTTTTTTTTTTTTTTTTTTTTAACTTTAATACTAAGCATAATTTCTTCGCACTTACGCCACATATCATTCAAGAGCAAAATTGCAAAAATTATAAAAGCAGTATAGGCTTCGAACTCCTGTTCTAACGTTTGAACTCCTGTGTTGGCCTACATTCTTCTTTGTTTTTTTCAATCTTTTGTCAGTTCATTACCTCAATGTTCAGATTTCTTACTAAGGTGCACTTACAAAACTGATTTTGATTTTACTATTAACTTTTTTTGTTGACTTTATTTATTAAATATCACATTGTTAACGCTTAAAACTCGATTCAGTAGCAAAATCACAAAATATTTAAAAACAGCATATCTTTAGAATTTCGGATAGACAGTCTCGCTCGCCGGAAATAAAAATATTTTATTCCATACAGTGTTGCCACTGCTCACTTTGAAATCTTATTAATTAAATTTCGTTAAAGTTTTACAAAATATGAAAGAGGCAATAAAATAAATTCCAGATTCGGGCCTCCTGGTGGCCATGTACGGGTGGCGAAATACACTATTCAAAACTGTATGGGCGTAGGTGCTGTTGTTTTCTCACAGTGCGAGAAACATACGTAAATTCAGGTAGATTCTTCATTATTTAACTTCTGTAAATATTATACAGGGCGATAATATTTGGTGGCAACAAATTGAATACATACTGTGTTTCGACGCAAAATGCCGTTTCGAGACAGATATCCCATTCGGGAGAAACATTATTTTTGGAATAATAATTACAAAACGCGAAACAAAGGCACAAAGAACAAAAAGGGACAAAAAAAAACTATCGTGGAGAATTTAATTATAAAAAGAGGAAGAGGTGACGCCAAAATAACTGTAAACACATTAAGTAGGTAGTACGTGAGTACGCTATGGGCGTGGTGGAAAAATCTTCTGACTTCCATATTTCAAATGGTTAAACTCCTTTATTAACAAACAAAATCGTTGTATGTAATATATCTAATCTATAAAAGTGGGATTTGTAAATAATGAAATAATACGATTAGCCATTTAAACTGTCAATAGTTTCAATCGAATGGTAAAAGTTTTCCCGCTAATCTAAGTATAAAATTAATTTCAGAAATATGTGAAAAACGTTTTTGAATGAAAGTAATTTTGGAAGGGACATTTGTCAGGTATATAGGAATATTTCGTAAATTATAAGTCTGATATCCCAATTAATATTGGTTTGGTAATCTAGAATAAATATTTTTGATTGTCACGGCGCAGTGAGGAAGGAGACTTGCAAAAAAAAATAGCATCTTTTAGAGATGATATTTTATGAGAGTTTGCTACCAAGGGATGATTAATAGTTTGTTAAATTCCTTTTATTGTTCGGACTATGAAGTCGATATTTTAATTTTTCCGTTTATAATTATGTTATTCATCATATCAGTTTGAATTAATTTTCATTTCTCATACTAAGCAGTATCATGAATGAATGATTTTATTCACCAGTCAACAATGGAAATGTTTAAATTTCTACGTTGTCTTTAAAACTTTTTTATAGGAAATTATGTTATTCATTAAAGATTTTTGAAAAACGTTTGATAATATCTGGAGTTGAAATGTCTGGAATTTAGGAGAATGCTAACACTACCCTGACTCCGATAACATTAACATTTATTTACATTGTTTCATATCGAATTTCACAAACAGATAATCAGTCCTTTTTCTTTTAGATTTCATGGTGACTTAATATTGCCACTCCAGTTCAACTTTATCAAAAAAAAAAAAAAAAAAAAAAAACTGGATGATGACGCAATAAATCAATGTGATCGAAACAAAACTACATCAGTAGTATTTTTGTATATGAAATTATCAATATTGTAGATACTAATGAACCAAGTTTTATTTACTCGATCCAGTCATATCTATGTCATGCGCCCCTTGGCCATATTAGTCATGAGCCGGACACGTTGCATTTAAATGCAATATCTCGGCACAATTGATAATGAATGAATGAATGAATGAACCAAGTTTTATGCCGCTATTTACATCAACACGCACTATGTTTGATATTTTGTTATAAATACTTAATTTTCTCTTGCATTTAATAATTAAAATCTTGCCTTAGTATATATATATATATATATATATATATATACATATATATACACAGTTGTTTTGCTTATATTTCATGATTGCACATTTTAATTATTATTCTTCTGGAACTCACCCCAAACCAGAACGGTACTTTAAATAAAGTGTTCATCAACATCTGTAAGTTGATACCCAACAACGCAAAGCCGGAGACGGGAACACAAGGAATTTCTGGGACCAGGAACCTATAGGAAAGCGCATTGAACTTTATATTAAATAAAAAACATTTGTACTCTTTATGAAAAACAAATGTTGCCCGTTTATTACATACCAGTTTTCTCCTGCACTTATACGGTATAAATGGCTTGGTTACTTTTTCGGGCTATTACTCTAAATGCGTTTTGGGTATAGTATTTTTAGTGAAACTGCATTGTCTTTAAATGGAGAAGTGGGGGTTTTATAGTGTTCGGTGCTAGATCTAGTATATTTTTATTAATATTTTAACGGGGAAAGGTTGTTCCTGGAAGACAGCGCACTAAGCTCCAGTTTTATGTATTCCATTCACGGGGATCTAACAGGCTGATTAGCTCCTAACCCAGTGAACCAGCTGTTCTGTCGATGGCGATGGCGAAAAGGAAGACACTGACTACTATAACTGCTGTTAAATTTTAAGTCTCACTCTGCCATTTTGACCTCGTGCTTGTTCTTCCTTGCTTATTGATGCAGTAAAATTAAATATGATAGTACTGATATATGATATATGGGATGAATATAAAGCTGAATAATATTACCTAAAATAGAAAGGCTGGATTAATTGCGAACGCTTTCTTGAGATATGTGTTTTGTATAGCATATGTCCGTATTATTGACATCCTCGTTAGCAGTGAATTTACAAATGAATCTGTTATTAAATATTTTGAAGATTTCTTTACTGTTTCACAATTTAGAATCCCGGCACAGTTATTCATTGCAGAATTTGACAGAGCTGATCTTATTAAATAAAGTTTCAAGTGGCGCAGCGAGCACTAATTGTGTAGAAAATTGATGTAATTTATTAAATGGATTATAATTATTATAAAGAAAATATTTTAATTTTAAAAACGCGCATAAACAGCTATATAAACAGATATTGTGAAATTTAAGTGCACAATAACTCTATGTAATCACATTCGACAGTATCGAGTTTGAAATCTGCTCAGTTTAAAATTTTAAGTTTAGTAATCAAAAACTTTGACGGCGAAACACCTAAATGACACAATTCTTGGGCTCAGTTTAAAACTTCTATTCACGATAACGAAATGTTAAATGATGCAGAATAGTTTAATTACTTAAAAACATATTTAACAAATGATGTTGAAACTTACGTAGGAAGTCTTTTATTGATTTCAGAAAATTATAAAAAGGCAGTTGAGTTATTAAAATCGCGGCTTCGTAGAAAATAATTACAGACTAATCCACGAAATGTAATGCACTCTTAATAAATGTATACACTCTTAATAAATGTATACAATCTTAATAAATGTAGCATATTTGGCACATAAACCATAATGTTCACTACCATGTTTTTTTTGAAGAAACAGTAAGTATACGATTATTATTTTCATTATGAGGAAGAATCTTTATGAATTCTCCATTCAGTTACCCAGAAATTTAGCATCAATACTCTGCCAGCTTTTACAAAAATTCCTGTGATAGACTGCCAGTGTTAACTAAGGTGGGAAGAATAGACGGGGCAGGCTATTATCGCGTGCTGTTGTACAACCTGAACTTCTAGGGTTGCATTATTATTATAAACATTTTCATTATTCAAAACATGATATTATTTACTACTAAACTTGATATTAGTTATTACTTTCAATAGACTTAGGTATAGTATGAGGTTTAAACTATTTATCAGTTTAATTTAAATCTATCAGTATCAGTATTTCCCCAGGCTGGGAAAGGACGACTCAGCTTTTCATCCCTTGAGTGGGTGGATAAAATGAGAAGCAAATTCGTTTGGGAACCAAACACGGGGCGCTGTGGTGTCAACCACACAAGTGGTGTCCGACGAAAACATCACAGCAGAAACAGCGCGGACGAAAACGTTGCGAAGAGAATAATGCAAAGAAAAAGCTTCGTATTGATCTTGAATACAGCAAACTTCAATGCATCCTTTCGGAAAATACGTTGAAGGATGCATCTAAATTTTATGAAATCTTTACTGTAACACAGGGACAAAATCAGCACATTTTTTAGCAACAAGAGTTTTGAGGCCATAGATGAGAAGAATAATAATCATTGGCTTCTAAAACGACACTCAAAGATTTTTATGTTGATGGCATTTTTTCTGGTGCAGATGATGTCACTTCTGCTGTAGAATTGCAACGTCAGTGAATGGCCACGCTAAAATTTCCAAAAATGGAATTGCACAAGTGGTGCTGAAACGAAATAATTCTTTTAGAACCAGTTAAAATTCTAAAAATCAGAGTGTCACTTCGAGGAATCTTCACAAAGTACCAGAAAGACTCTAGTTTTAAGATGGAATCCAGAAAAAGATTCTTTTAGTTTTATTGTGTCGAGTTCATCTAACAGCTGTACTAAATGCTCGGTTTTGGGAGATATTGCTAAACTGTTTGATACTTTAGATTTTCTAGGGCCTCTAATCATGCGTGCTAAGATATTCCTGTTGGCTCTGGCTTTTACATCTAGAGTGGGATGATCCACTTCCTTTCAATGAGTGACAAGAGTGAAAATATTTCAGAAGGCTTTACCAGAGTTGAGACCTATTATTTGCGCTGTGTTTCTGAAGCTGACGAAGTTAAAGTGCTTTGCTTTGCAGCGAATCTCGAGTATCGCCTATGAAGGTAACAACCATTCCTCGTCTGGAGTTATGGGAAACAGAGCTCCTTTGCAAACTTGTATGAAAGGTAAAAATATCTTTGAGTTTACAAATTCACAAAGTTATTCTGTATACAAATTCAAAAATAGTGTTAGCCTGGATTGCTACATCTCCTCATCTTCTAAAAGTATTCGTGTTAAATAGAGTCGATCGTATCTAAGAGCTAACTAAGGATTTCTCCTAGCAACATGTTAGAACCGCAGACAATCCTGCTCACCTAATGTTTCTTGGTCTGAGCCTGGAAAATATTTATAACACTTTATGGTATAGAAGAGCAAATTTTATGCATCAACAAGTCAATAATTATAACAGTTTTAATAAGAACTTGGAAGAATCAAATGAAAACTGTGTTCATAAACTGAAATTTGTTTCTAATGTAAATAAAGTGAGTATTTGTGTGATTAAGAATTTCATTCTTAAAGACTTTATTAATGGTGAAAATATTTAGACCTGCCTCGTTTTTGGAATTGATTCATAACTTTAAACAATTCTAGAAGACCTGAAAGTTCATTTCCGTTGGAGTTATTTCGCGTATTAATAAGCTTGTTAACTTGAGAAGGTACAGCAGCAGCTGGAATTGTGGTACTGGGGACAGTACCCACATTTTGGGTAATAGGAACTTTTAGTATTGACTGGTTTAAGGGTTTGACATTTCAAAAGCCATGGTTTTATTGTGGAATGCTTTGCAGCGTTTCTAGCGTTTATTTTTGTATGTAGGATATTTCGAACATCCTCTATACAAGGCTACACGAGGAGAGAATAATTTACGCGCTTAGGCATGTCGCGACGCCCCTTGTGGTCACAACTGCCAGTCGTGTGAAATCCAGCACATTTACACATATAGGTGCCAGATGGCGATTCTCGGAAAAGTGATGACACTGGATTACTTGATTTTTCGGCACATAATTTTTAACTTTAATATGAAAAAAAAACACAAGTGAAATAACATTATATGCACAATCAGAAACCCTCCTCTGTACCCTCCTCTTTAGAGTCTGTACCTGAAATAATGGCATCGGGGCACTGGTCTTATATTTGGTTAACTGTACGTTCTTATATACACTGTATTCAAGCTCACTTAGAGATTCACGTATTATATTGATATCTGAGTTTGAAAGGAAAGCCATTAAAAGAACCTATATAGGCTTTCTATGGCTTAGATTCACAACATCATGTTCAATATTTTTATCCACGAAAAAATTACATAAGTGTACAATGATTATCCGTCGTCCATAAAATTTACAGTCAGGAAGTTGCCAAGATAAGTCTTTGCGAAAGGGATAATAATTAACACCGTATGAGGACTAACCCATGATAGGGATGTCCTAGACTGATCCGGCAGCTGCTACGTGCCTCGGCCTCCTGGGTTTATTAGTACTAGCAACATTTACATTTATATTTATCAACACCATTTTTACTAGGATTAAGCTTGTCATTGACATTATTCAATACAGAATTATTACCAGTACGAACATTACAATTGTTATGAATATTTATCGGAGTATCATGTGCATAAATAATAGCAAACCGTCTTTGTAACGTTAATTGCGACTTATGTTTAACTCATTTCGTAACTCTGACTGTTAACGGGCTACTTAAAATCTAAGTTACCGTCATTAGAAATACACTCATCACCATTATCCTTGTGGTTCGAAAAGGAAGAGATAATTTTCAAATTTTCGATGAGCGAGTCAACACCTGCATAGTATAAAGTATCACATTTTAAAAAATCAATAGATATTAAATTATCCAAATAATTGTTGTCAAACATGTTATTATTCAGGAATTTCAAAATATCTGAAGTATTCACGCACATAAAAATTAGTAGATGATAGGCCAACGAAGTAGTCTAGCGCCATTTTCACACATGCTATTCGAAGCATTTCCCGACGGTGCAAAGTCACTAGCTTTGGCAGAAATGATATTCATGGTAATCCAGAAATATCGCAGCACTTATACACAGCAAAAAGATCACTCACAAAATTGCTGAAATCGGGGATAGCAACACACGTAAAATATCCAGATAGCACTTTTCCTCGTCTTGGTTACGCGAAGTAAGTAACCAACTCCGAGTAACCGTGGACATGCAACAAGAATCTTCGATCACGCACGTGAAAAAAACCTCAAATCAAAGCGGATTTTCTAATTGTCTTAGGGTGTTTCTAAAAAAATTCTTCACAAACCGCTATTTTCGCGCTAGATACTTTAATTGATAAAAAAACCTTCCTGCAGAGCTTTCGGAAAGCGATCCTCAATTAAATATAATTCAGCTTCTTAAAGCAGAAATGATTTCTTTTCCAAAAATATTAATATCTTCACCGCGCTGTAAATCAATCATGTGAAGCATGTTTTTAAACGGTCTTACGTTGAACAGCAGACTGAAGAAAAATTTAAGGACTGAACCATGCAATGAACAAAAAATAAAAGTGTACAATTCGTTCCATAGCCACCACTCTGCCAAAAACATGCGAAGCAGTTTTACTTAAAATGTTAAGTTATTCGCTCATGCGCTTTGTGTTTGAAATTTTAAATATATATCCCACAAGAGTATATGAAAAACTAGTGGGTAACAAATTCGTTATTACTTTTCTCCTAATTATTATAATCTCATGCTCTAAATATAATTTCAAAAATCCATGGCATCGTTGATTCGAAACATGTTTCCATTTGACATGTATTTCAAGAATAAATCTAAAGAACAAATTTTACTAAGTGTTTAATAGTCCGAGCTGCATGCATTTGTTAAACATTAGTAAAAGGTTATCACAGATGTTCTTATAAAGCTATCAGAGATAAATCTCAGCAGTGGAAGAGAGAAACAAAAATGAAGTATTTGTGAGATTTATTCACGACCAAATCTCAGTTTTGTTATTTTTATATTATCATTCTCTACAAGTCTGATGCAATTTACTTGTCTCAACTGGGTACAGAAAATTGAGTGTGGAAACTTTAATCTGCATTTAGTTTCTTTATACTTTTCCTTAAATTAAATTTTTTTGAATCAACATGTCTGTAGTCAATGTGCGCATTTTTTCATTCCGGAAGTTCACTGATTCCTCAAACATCATTATACAAGCAGGAGTAAATGTAAAACATAATTAAAAAATAAAATATTCTACAACGTTTTTAATGCGTAGGTCACTCAGATGATCAAACCCAAATCTTCGAATCTCTGTATTAGTTTAAGATCACAGTTTCCAGATTTTTCAGAGGTATTGCTCATGTTATATTGCTCATGTTTGCTATTTGAGGGCTCTTTCGCCGCTGGGTTTAGTTTAGTTTTGTTTAGTATCAATATTATAATTTTCAGCAGTATCACCTATACGTTTAGTCATAAGAACATCATTTTTACGTTTAAGTAGAGCAGTGCCTGAAGAGCAAGTTAAATTGCACGCACCTCGAAGTTCGTGAACTTCCCAGCGTACTTCCAAGAGAAACGTAATTGTAGCCTCCATTTGTCTACCTCCATCGGCGACAGAATGTCACTGTTGACGAACCTTGAATTAAATCTTAGCGCTTTCGAGTTCCAAATCCAGTTATTTTGTACGATGTGTAATGTAGGCAGTCGAGTTGTTGGGATCAATATCCGTATTGACGCTGCTTTCGTCCATACGGTTGTTTGGATCTCCACCAGGCGGGAACCCTTCGGCACCAGGACTCATTTTGAGCAACCTTCTTACATGGAGGCTGTGGGCCGAACCCATGTTACATTAAATGCGATAGTTGTCATACACCAGAACTCAAACTGGATATCATAAACATTCATACGAGCGTTTCTAAAAGGTAAAACAACGAAACGAAAATCGTGTTTTCGCACTTGGATTTGATAAACCTTCTCAACTGGTATCCGCTAACGAAAGCAGACTTGTAAAGATTAATATAAAAGTATTAAAGATGAACTTTTGTCAATGAGAAAATTTTAGAATTACTTAGCTTGACTTTATTAATAAATATTACATGATACATCCAATGATAAAAATCTCTTAAAACTAGCTTTTATCTTAAACTTTTTTTGAAGAACTATTGTGATAACTTTTAACTAGGTTATAAAGAATACAAGTTTCACAATTAAAGGGAGTGGATTTTAAAATCAAATAACCAACATTATTCTTATTAGGAGAAATTTGCCCGCTAGAAGCCCGCGGCTATGAAAGAATGTAATTCTGTGGTCTACGGTGATGATTTGTATCGTTTTTATTTTTTTATAGTAGATGTTACGATTTGATTCCTCCGGAAGTTAAATGGCTCTGCGCGAGTCTTACCTCTGCAGTTATTATATAACTTAATTTCTTTATGAAGAAGAAAGGTGCATTCCTAACAATTATACTAGTAATTATGCTCGTAATAAATAAATTTATGTGTTAATAACGAGTGTAATCATCACTTTTGGATTTATACTCGAAAAATCTAAGGAATGATAATGTAAATGGTTACCACACAAACTTCCGGAATTCCAGGAAACAGAGGATACGGAAAAAGGTTATATTTGAAAAGACCAAAGGAGGTAAGTGAATGTTTTCTGTTTGATGATGAATACACTTGAGAAGAATATCAAGCAGCGTGCTAAGCGCAGCTAGAACAAAATTTGACTGTGGCAGACTGTGACAGTGTCGTATGGTAATGGGTGACTCTTAATTAGAATAATTAGGCCCCCCACACTACATTGGCTGTTACGACTTCTAACTAGCCCATACAGGTATAATTACTGATGGTAATAGTTGCCCCTAGTCTGAGCTTGTGTTCATGCAAGAGAATTACGTCGGGATTGTAATCATTTACAAAAAAAAAAAAAAAAAAAAAAAAAAAAAAAAAAAAAAGAAATTCATTAATTTTATGGAATAAACCAATTTGAGTCCGCTGTCACACTTTTCAGAATTCATAGTTGGTTTTGATTAGATAGCCTGTAGTTTTCTTCGAGTCTCTGATACACTACAAATATTTTATCTAATTCATTTGACACTCTCTCAAAGTATGCATTTAACTTTTAAAGACTTAAATAGTGCTGACAATATTTAGGCCACCACAGAACCGATATTAACTTTATGAACGCAAGCTTATGTTTCAGTACGGAGAGAGGTAATTTTCAAATTTGGATGAGCCAGTCAACACGTGCAAAATCCGAAGTATCACATTTTGAAATATATAGCGATAGTAATTTATCCACCAATATATTGTTGATTATCTTATTCAAGAATTCCAAAATATCAAAGACATAGAATTTAGTAAGAAATTCCACATCAAGGTCACATTCATGCAAAAAGCACGAGGCATCGTAATATTCTTAACGACATTTTCAGACACACTATTCGAAGTATTATCCAACGGAAGAATTTCACTATTTTTGACCCAAAATAATAGTCATGGTAATATAAAAATATCTCAGCACTTAAACCAGCGATATGCAACATGAATCTTCGATCGCGCACTTGAAGGAAATCTCGAATCAAAGCGGATTTTATGACTGTCTTAGCTTGCCACAAAAAATTATTCGCGTTCTGCAATTTGACCACTATGTATTTTATCTGATAAAACCTTCCGGCGGAGCATTTGGGAAGCGCTCCTGAAATAAACATAATTCAGCTGTTGAAAGCGTATATCAAATCTTTTTTCATAAATATTAAAATCTCCATCAGGCTGTAAATGAAACATTTGAATTACATTTTTAATAGCTTTGCAGTGACCAGCAAACTGAGGAAACAATTTAACCACAGAACCAAGCAGCATAACTTATAAAACTACAATTTATTCAAAAACCACGACTCTGCAAAGCAGTTTCATTTAAAACATGAAGACTTGAGTAGAACAGCAGGTTTTTGCAACTTTAAAAGCAAATGTACCGTTAGAGTGTTCGAAAAAACTACTAAGTAACAAATTTCTTATAACGTTTTTCATAATAACTACGAAAAATAATTGTAAATAAAATTTCAAAGTTTAAGTTAAAAATACATTGCATTGTAATATATAATTTTAAAAATTCAAGTCATCATCGAATCGATACCTTTTCCTATGTCACACGGAATTCATGAAGAAATAGAAAGAATTATTTTTCTTAAGTATATAGGGCTCACCCGCGGCCGAGCGGTAACGTCGCTGAACACTGGTAGTTCGGTCCGAGAACGGGTTGGCTGCATGGGCGTTTTCTTGCTTTTCCCCAAGTGTAATGGGTATACGAGCCAGTTTCTCATAGAAAGTCCTCCACGAAGTCATCCCCCCTTAAGGCAGATAGCCCTCAAATGCTTTGCCATAATCTAATAAAACCAAATCCAAACCTAAGTATATAGTAATCCAATCTCTATAAGCTGCACGCGTATGTTTAAACGTTATTAAAGTGTTGGCACGGATTTTCTTAAGACACTATCAGAGATAAGGCTTAATATTGAACAACTACAGTGAATACCATTTAGAAAATGAAACGATGTATTTTTGAGATTAATGGCACCACAAAGGTCTCAGTGTTAATAGTTTTATATTATTATTCTCTACATATCTGGTATAATTTACGTGTCTCAAAAGGGAACGGAAATATGAGTGTGAAAAGAATGATCTCCATTTGGTAATAGATATTTTCCCTTAAATTGAATTTCTTTAAACCAACACGTTGAAAGTCAAATGAGCCCATTGATTTAAATCCGGACGTTCTCTGATTCTTCAAACATCAGTATACAAGCAGTAGTAAAAGTAAAAAATAATTATGAAATTAAAGTATTCTACAACAATTTTAATTGGAAGTCATGTAAATAGCCAAATCCATATCTTCAAATCTCTGAATTAGTTTAAAAACACAGTTTGCAGATTTTCAGAGGCTTTACTCATCTTCGATTTTAATGATAATCAAAATAATCTAGAATTGAATTCAAAACCGTAAAAATCAAAAAATGGTTAAAAATCTTTGTCATAATAATTAGTATCATAATAATGCTAATTTGGTGAATAGAAAATGTATTCGCTGGCTGCTTAAGATTGCTTGGACGGCCTCTAGGTTTACAACTCCAGCTTATAAGATTAGGGTTATTTTGCGCACAATGAAATATTATTTCTTAAGAATATTTTCATCTAATATATCGCGGACTGTACAACTTGAATTTAACAAACAGCCTCTATTCGTTGAAAGCAAATTCAAGCTAAATTCTTGTAGCTAAATTCTTACGCAGCTTACCAGCAGCACATTCACTAGATTAAATTTTAAATGAAAGAAATGATGGGCAATATTGTATAATGTTGAACTTTACGATGTTGTATTATCAGCTCGGAAACCACATTCCTTTTCTTAATATGACACAGTGTAAACCGCGCGGGGATCTAATATGCAAATAATGTTGACTTGAGATGATTAAACCTTCTTACAAAGCTGAAGTATCAGTAAACACTCAACCTAACGGCTAACATTCAAAATTACCTTAGACTCTCGAAGAATGTCTGTCCTTAACAGCTATTTAACTAGAATCAGAAAAAAAGTTTGATGATAATACAAATAAAAGCTTATTAAGCCATTGTTTTGGTTTTTAGCAGAAAATTTAATACAAATCTGAAACAATGATTTGTTGTTATCAAAATAGCCGCTTTTGTTACTAAATTTGGTTGTCTGAATCAGATTAACCTCACGAAATTCATTGTGGCAAGGAGTCTCGTTTGCGACTTTTGTTAGTATACGGGTCCATTACACGTGCTGAATACAGTTACCTTGTGGATAGACCCGTTCCGCTGCGCGTTAGCATACGGGTATAGTTCGACAGTCTCAAGCGCGACCCTGGTTGGCATTCTGCCAAAACACATAGACTCGTCCAAAAGGGGCGGTATTACTTGCTGCGACGTGAAAGGTCTTATCTTCTCCGGAAAGAGCTATGCTGGAGGAAAAGAAAGTCCCCATCCGTCTACCCTATTTTGAGAATAATTCGGTCCGAATGGCACATGCGTGTTTGCGCTCACGGTCACGGATGAGGCGGTCGAAGTATAACAGTTCGACTTTGCTTAGTTCAACCACCATGTCTGAAGGAGAACAGCCCGAGGTGACTTGCCCGATGGTCTCCCATCCCTCTTTCCCTGCCTTCAACCTCTCGAGAGAATATTTGGCTGTCCGCTTTTATAGAGTTCCCCATGCTTCAAATGCACTACTTATTTACAAACATTTACCGGGATTCGTACCCGTGCCCTTCGATACGGCGATCAGCATCGTTGATCATTGTCCCGCTTGGGTGGCAGAGAAATTAGATGACTAAGATGATTGATTCTCTTTTCTCTTGTAGCTAAATTTTAAAAAATATAAACATAAAGTTTAATTCGAAGTTAAACTTCTGATAAGCCTTAAAACAGTCAAAATCTTACGCAGCTTACCAGCAGCACATTCACTACCTAATTTTGTACTCAAATGCATTTAGCAGAAACAATCGTTTAGTGAGGTAATGGGGAACATTACACTAGCCGAGCTAAATTCCTACTTTTAAGCTTTGAAGCATAGGCATTAAAGTTGCATAATTTTCTGATGTGAGGGCAAATTTTGACACGAGCAAAGAAGGATAGAAAACCTCAAAATATATGTGTTAACAAAAGTTTAAATAATATTTATTACAACAGGTCGAAATGGAAAATTCTTTTATGCTCGTCCGATGCTCAGAGATCTTTTGCACACATTTTTACACCGCATTGCAGTTGGAAAAGAATGAATGTTATTTGGTACATAAAAGGTTAAGGACTTAAATTAATGACGATATGCTTCGAAGAACTTTGAAGTAGAAAACATTGAAATAAATTACAGCCGCAAATTTAATTAATTTAAGTTTTAAATATGCGTAAACATAATATATAAAGCAAGCTGTATGATGGACATTAAAAAATAATTTGTAATATATCTGAAATTTCATAATTTCTTTTGTAAACGCGTAAAAAAATCTTACATTCGCGAAATCTCAGGATTTCTCTTGACATTTGAGATATCCTCCGAAAGAATTACTCCATAAATTTGCTTCAGAGAGAATTTTCAAGATTATTTCTGGATAAACTATTATCTCATGTTCTTCATTAATATTTTTTAGAGTGAGACGAAGCTAGAACTCTAATTAAAGAAACGCGCTAGGAAAACTCTGTTGCATCAATAAAAAGATACAGAAAATCTACCTAAGAAATCTTATGTGAAATTTGTCTTAATTTCGCAATCCATTTCCTCAGCTTAACTGCTAATCTTGTGCAAAATGTGAATGCTCAAAATATTTCTATCGGACTTTGTTTATAAACCTTTCTTTTAAACATTTTCCAGCTGATATGAAGTGAAACAAAATGGATGAAACGATGATCGAATAATTGCTTAAATTCGTCCTGTAATAAAATTGCTGTTCAAGTAATCATTTTGAGAACATTCATTGAACTGGAACAATATTTCGATGCTTGTAGTACATATGTTCTTAACAGGTATACTTAAGATAAACATGTATACTTTGCTAGATTTTTTTTTCATGTTTTGGAAAACTTCAGAGGATGTTTATCTCAGCAACCAGGCACATTGCGACTGGATCTGTCGAGCGGTATGGGCCAAACTATCTCTCTTCAGAAAGAAGTAATCTCTCAGCCCCTCTCCTATTATCATCCTTTCTAGAAGAATTCGATCGCAGTTTCCGCCCCAAAGCGGCGGAGTGACACAATTGCTTAGCACTGGCAGCTTCGACCTGGTTTCGATTCCAGGCCAACAGGCTGGCCGCATGGGAGTTTCCTCAGTTTCCCCATGTGTTATTTAATATGAGACAGTTTCTCTGAGAAAGTCCTCGACGAAGACATCCTTTCCCTTAGGCAGATAACCATAGATGGCTTTGCTATAATCAACTAAACCAAAACAAACTCTAGAAGTGCCTCCATGACTCACTGAGACTAAAAGCTTAACGGGTATCGACGCTTTTTTAGGATTAGAGGGATAAGAGGTGCTGTGGAAAAAGGCTTTCCTATCTCCATGTCACAAAATGGCTGAGGAGAAAATATTTTCGATTGTTGAGGTCTGTAGGCGAAATACATTTATAGATTATAGCTGGATATTGATAGTAATCATGACGGTAGGGTGATGTAATTACACTAACATCATGACCAGTATTTGAAATTATCCTTCGAAGTTTAGGACTGTTTTTCGTGTATATGATTCGGAGGAAGCACTGTTGAAATTGAAGCATCCTTTTAGACATTTATAAAAATACATCACAGGACTGCGCAGTTAAGATGAGGTCGTTAGAGTCAAGGTCCATGATGCTGACTTTTTCTAAACTCAGTAACTTTACCACTGTAATATTGTACTTTTGTAATATGATTTAAGCTGCAGATTAGTGCTTCCCTGCTCTTACCAGCTCCGTAATAACGTCCCAATAAGAGATACTACGTACATAGGGATTACAGAGACGTTTCTCTATCGAAAGTACATAGAAGAGGAAAGTAACTAGGGTAAAAAGTTGAGTTAAAGTTTTACTGATTTCTTTTATTCAGCAAGTAGTGAATATTCTAAACGTGATCGTCTAATGCTAAAACTTACAATTTATCAAAGCGTCGCAATATAAAAATCCACTTCAACGAACTTTCGTGCGTAAAGTTATTTTTCTGATTAATATATTTACATTTGTATCAAGTCGCATATTTACATGCACGTGAAATAGAAAATAGATAAGATGTAATAATAAACGAGTAAATAAAATAAGCTCCAAGAATAAAGACTTTACTGCAATAATTGCTATGCAAACATAAAGCGTTGAGAACTAAAGTGCAAATTGTTGTGGCGAAGAAATGTTTTCAGTTCTAAAATCTATAAATACTTCCAAATAGTATTAATTCTGTTTAGAAATATTAGCAAAGGAGCATTACTGAGAGCTCTCAAGAAAGCCCTCAATACTTTTGAAGTATATAGTAGTTTGTACAGACACAAATTGTTAAACATGTTTCCCACATACTACAATGGTTTGCTTGTTTACACTTAGATGTAAATTGGAATGAAATGTTTTCATGGCGTATTTGAAGGGTTGGATTTGAAACAGCAAGAAATTGGCATCCAGAAAGTATACTCTGCAATCGCTCCGCTAATGTCAATGGCAAGCAAATTCGTAAGAGAATAAAATTGCGTGCATGACTTTTGGCTTATTTCACTTTGACAGCAAAGAAACAAATTTTAAATGGGTACTTAGCAGTAATAATGATTTTGGTAATTACATAAAAATTAAATAGCTAAATATTCAATAAATCCCTCCAACCGTTTTAATGTTTGTCTCTGAAAAGCCCAAAGCTTTCAAAACTGCCATGGAAAGGATAGTGATATAATTTCAAAATATGTTTGGTACATTTGACATACATTCTTTTATTTTTCTCATAAACATCCTTCATTGTGTGGCCATATTTTAAAATGTACATACAAGTTAACATTTAAAAGTTTCTTTAAAAAATCTTCCTCGACGTATTCATATGGTCTAACCAGTTGAGGAATTTTATTTGTTTCGATTTCTTTAATATATGTTCTGGACATTTCAAATTAATAACTGCATGATATGAAGAAATGAAGCAAGGCAATGAAGCAATTAAGGACCAGAAACGAAAGATGATTTTTTTATAATCATTTAATGAATGTTTAATACGTGTTTCAACTGCACTGGTTGATAAAACATTTTCTAGCATTTTTATATTATGAGGTAGTTTGTTTAGAGTATGAAACAAAGCAAGCTGAACGCCTGCCATTACTTGTATTTTCTGATGAACATTCGCAGTCAGATTCACGTCTCTCAGTAGTTATAACAGAGCGTGAAATAAATGAAGCTGATATATATATCAATTTGCAAGATATAATCTCGTTGAGAGAAACTTAATTTTCTTGGAATGTTTTATTACAGGTGAGTTGCGATGGGAAATCCAATTTTATTCTGAACCCAAATGGCAGTTTGCAAATGGAAACTGCAAGATTCTCCTAAAGAAGAAAAAACTGCCATCAGTCGTTAAATCAAGAGTCAATGTTTTTTAATGAAATCAAAGGAAACTTTTGACCATGCAAATATAGATATCCCTTGAAACATGACGAATATAAATCTGTTTGCACATAACAGCTTTGTCTACATGGGAGGTTTTGTAAAGTAATTATTAATTTTAATTAACCAGTTATTTTATGTTACGCATCTTTACCGTGAGGGCTCACTTACATTTTCTCTTCCAGAATGTAAACTTTAGCTCATGCTTATTTAAATGATGTAGAAAAATGTAGAATTTAAAGGAAGGTTTTCGACTGGAGCGAGTCCGGCTTGCTGAAGGACACATTACTAGTTGAAATTCTGCGTTAGTAATCTGTCTTCAGCGTTGTTTTATTGATGCCAATAGTGCCTGTCGTCCTCGTATTCGTGTCAGAGAACTTATTCCGCTGCAGCTTTTGGGCTAACTCAAGATTTAGCTTATTTTTATTGCAGATTCTTTACTTTTGACAACTTCCTCGGATATATGATATTGGTAATGTAGAAAATAATTTTGATAATACTAATAAAAGACTTGTTTTGTTGTTTCGAAAATTTTATAAGTAAGCATCCTTGTATCCCGATTACAAATCTGTGATAGAGGAATACTCTAAGTAGGGAATCGTAGTGTTGCGTGCGTGCAAGTTCGTAATAGATTGAATGCACAAAGAACCAATTGGTGCTTGATAAAATTTATTTAGAAAAAGGAACATTTTACAGTTCAGGAACTTTCCACAAAAATGCTCTTAGAGCTCTTCACAGGATGGCAGTACAATTTCAATCAGTAGTTACATTTCAAACAACTAAGAACGTTAGAAACAATACGGAGACACCTCTGTACTTGGAACTCACCCTGAACTAAACAACTCATAAACTTATATAATTTTCCTACGGTCACCAAGAATTTGCTGTACTTTCTCGAAATTACTGGGTAGAATATGAGCGCCAGATACGGTTACAGTTACATATCTAGATTAATTACATTTATTCAACAACAATAGCAATGACATTTATATATGGACCGAATTAAAATGCCGACCAAACCGTCTCCAGCTTGCTGATATCTCGGAAGGTTAGCGAGATACCCATTTTCTCAATGTTAAATAGACTTGCCTCTGTTACTTTTACTTTTTCGTCAAAGTTCGCTTCTCTAGACTTTCATGTTACATTTTACAGAAAAATACAACGATTTCACATATAAGTGCGCTAAATTTATCTCTCTATACACAAATTACGTAACTGTATTTACACTCGTATTTTCTTCCCTAGCTTACCTCCTCCAGTGGCTTCACTATAAACTCCTGATTAATTGTAACTATGTAAAATTAAGTGCGCCAATAGCGTAGCACTGTGTATAGGGAAAATGATTTTTTACTGAAATAGATACGTTCTTTGAAATACGTATATAATAATTACTAGTGTGTAATGGGCGCTTTTAAATGTGCCCTATTTATCATCGAAGCCGAAGAAATAGAATATATATTCCACTCCCAGGTTCCAATCGAAAAAAATTAGCACGAAAAGAGGAAAAAATATGCTAATAAACACTATATTTCATATTTGAAAAAAAATGATGTATTCAGAATAAATATTTATAAATACGCGTATAATAAATATATATGCTTATAAATTTTTTTCATGCATGCCCTTTTGTCTGAATTCGAAGATTTCTGTCCAACATTTCACCGCATTTTTAATTCAGCTTCTCCTATTTTATGCTAAAGTTTATTAAAACGTTACATATATACATTTATCCTACGGAAAACAGATTTCTATACAATTTTCTTCCGCTATTTCAGCGAAAATTTCTATTGGGGTATCATCATCTAATAGAAAAGTTTATCAGCCATATTTTTATTTCTGTTTCAACCGTAAAGCATTTTTGTCGGACTTAAATACAGGGAATGAAAATAGAAAAACTATTTATGAGAAGAGCAATTCTTCCTATAAAACAAAACAAGGAAAATACGCAGTTTGTTTCGATTCACTGTATCAGCGAACCTTTTTCATCGCTGTTTTACCTAATAAGCAGTTAGGAATACTTTAGCACACATTTTATGTCAATGCTTTAAGGGCATTTCTGTTCAGATGAAACGCAAACATGCTGCGATTCAGAATGAGTAGAAAAAAGTTAGTAAGGGGGGAGGAGAAGTCGGAAAGTTTTCAGATATTAATAATCGCTGAGAGAGTTTATTATGGTTTTGGCACACCCGCTCTCAGTCATCCAGTCTGCTGTTACAGTCACTAACTCATTTTTTTTCGCTTTAGCTTTATTATTAAACATATTAAACTTCACCCTTACGCATATATAATTCAACAGGAAAATTACAAAAATTATAACAGCAGCATGGCGCTGTACGCTTAGAACTCCCGATGCAGCCTTAAGTCTTGGGATACACTTTTCTCTTTTTTTAGCAGTCCCTCCTCAGTTCTTCATATCGATGTTCAATTTGCTTACTAAGATATACTTACAAAAGTTATTTTCTCTTTCTATTATAAAAAATTTTGTGTGTCTACATTATTTATTAAGTATGACATTCTTGGCGCTTAAGCCACATAAACCTCTATTCAGCAACAAAATAACAAAATATTTAAAAACATCATATCTTTAGAATTTCCGATAGACACCCTCGCCCGCCGGAGATAAAAATACTTTATCCAGTACAGTTTTACCGCGGCTCGTTTGGAAGTCGTTGAGTTTCTTAATGAGGAATTCGTTAAATTTTTAAAATATGTGAGATAGACAGTAAAGCAAATTCCAGACCACGAAAACGCCCATGCAGCCAGCCGGTTCGCTGGTGGGCCTCACATTAATATCATCCTTGTGATATGCCAGCGAAATGGGGCGTGGTTTAACAGCAAGCGAAGGCTGTGAATTCGAGTCGAAAATTTGTTCTAAAATTAGTGCTACAGTTGGGGATAGTAAAAAATTGAAAATGAAAATGCTAAGACAGTTGTAACCGAAAAAAAAAACAATTTTTATTGATATATAAGGGCTGTCTTGCTCATGATATAGTTTCGAGATTACATGTCAAGTTTCGCGGAAGAAGAGTTGGACGAGGAAGTTTTTCCTTAGAGAGATGGGTTATTTTGTACGAGTTACCTCCATGGACTTTATAAGAAATACCTCCATCTGACATCATGATGTTTTCCTAACTGCAGCTACGAAATTGGGACGGCGAGACTATTAATTTACTGTTTACAGAGAAAACATTATTGTTTACCAGTTTTCTCCTCAACTTATGCAGTATAAAAAGTTAGCCACTTTTGAAAACTATGAAAGTAGAATCTTGAAGGAATGTTTTTAATAAAACTGCATTGCTTCTTAGAGGCAAAGCGGTGGTTTTGTAAATAACGATACTATAGCTGGGAAATTGTTGTGCATGTTTATTACCTGTATGTGTTGCAGCAACACATTTCCGAACTTACGCTCGAAAATTTAGCGCCGACCATTCTCCATTCAGGTTGCGGATTCATAAGAATACTCGAAAAACCTGATCTAGATAATTATTTCACAAACGTATGCGTAAACCAGAGCGGTTTCTTCAACCAAGAAAAAATGGCAATGTGAACATTTTAGCACTTTTCGCAACGTTTCTTTTGCCTGTAAGACATTGAACAAAGATTTAATTTTTATTGATTCCAATGACGGGGATGTAATAGACTAATGAACACCTGACCCAATGAAACAACGGTTCTGTCGATGGCGAAATGAAAGAAGGAAAGATACTAACTAACTGCTATAACTGCTGATTAATTTTAAAGGCTCCATTTCGACTAAGAGCTTTTTCTCCCTTGTTTATTGATGCAAAAAAATTGCACAGGATACATTTGAGATGATGGAATGAACATAAAGCTGAAAAAATATCTAAAAGCGAGAGACTGGATTAATTGTAAAAGATTCCTTGGGAGATGTGTTGTATATGGTGTATGTTGGTATTTTGGACTTCCTCGGTAACAGTGGTTTAAAAATGAAACTACTATTAAATTTCTTCAAGAATGCTTTATTGTTTCAAAATTCAGTATCTTGCTGTCGTTTCTCATTTCATAATTTAACAAAGCTGAATTTCTTATACAAAATTTCAAGTGGCAGAGCGAGCGGTAATTGTCTACAAATATGTACTTTTGTAATTAATTGCTTACAGTAAACAAAGTAGTAAGTACTATTGCATTTTACAAGTTCCTCCTTTTGTTATAGCCAATGCTACTGTTTTAAAACATTACTTTAATCTTTCACATTTCAGTTAAAATTATCAGTGAAATTCAGTTCATGCCCAGTGTGATCGTGGGTAAAACAAGTAAGAAAAACAATCTTCACTCCGGATACAGTGGTGAATAGAAAATATTTGACAGAAACAAATATTTAGAAATAAAATATTTCGAAATAAGATTATTCTGGAAAATATAGGGATAATACTCTTATGAACGAATGTAACTTCAAATGGAGATTGCAAGGACGTAATGAAACCTCGCAAATTATTGAACAGTAAAATTTAGTTTTCAGGCATCTGCATATCTTTGCCCTTCAGAAAATTCGAAAATCTAAAAATAAATGTGCGTCTGTATTAATAATGTCACCTTCTTTCTATACGTACACATAGATAGATAGATTTAAAATATATATTTCTAATACAGAAATTTTAGTATCCTAGAAATTTAAAAAATATTTTAACTGTAAATTACGTTACGAAAATCTCGTGCAACTGACAAAACATTTTGAACTATATGTTAAGCAATTTGATGGAAATAATTAACGAGAAAAAAGGTTTAATTAGCTTCTTTTTAATTGAGAAAATTGGCATCTCGAGATGTCGCCGTTTCCAGGTGAGGATTCCTTCTGACGATGGATAGTCATGTCCTCAGATGCTGAAAGCGATTTGTTGTTTTTGAAGTCTAAGGAAGAATTGTATTTCCTTAAAATGTCCAGTCCGAGTATGCATGGATCTGTAATATCCGCCACATATGCCGTGTGATGGTAGGCGGCACTTCCAAACGTGATGTTCGCGTTTAACTTTCCAGCTATGTCGATCTTATCACCAGACTCATTCTGAAGGGTAACACAGGATGGCGCCCAAATAAGTTTATTTTTAAACTGTTCAGTTAAGTCTTTCCTAATGATGGTAACATTAGCTCCTGTGTCAATGATCATATTTTGCTAGGAACTCCATCGATATTCCCATTGATGGACAGTCCGTTACTGTTGCCACTCACTGTAGAAATCTTGACCGCTTTAAAGTAATGTTTTTCACTATCTGGCAACTACCGTTCGTTGATGTGGTCATTAATTTGTTTCCTGCGTCGTTGCTGAGAAATGGTCTCAATTTTCGAATCCTGGGGTATTCTGCAATTCTTTCGTACGTGACCTTCAGCTCCATATTTCCAACACTTTAGTTTCTTGCGAACCCTTTTCCGCCCAGTGTCATTTAATTATGTTTAAACCGCCTCTCTTAATTTCCGTGCTCTGGGGTGTTCTGCAGTTTCTTCGAATGTGGCCTTTAACAACGCATTTCCAGCACTTAAGGGTTGGTTTCTTCTCACCAGCATTCCGTCTCAAGGCATTCATTGGTCTTATCAAATCATCCGTTTTATTACCCGTGCTCAACGGTGTTCTGCAAAGCCGTCGTATGTACCCTTCAATACCAAATTTCAAACACATTGGAGCCTATTTGTTGTCCTTCCTACTCCGTATCAAACGTGGACCTTATAAGATATAGACTAACCCAAACGGGTTTTCTCCCTCGTCTGAGGCGTTGCCGGCTGTCACCTTGATCACATCCGGAGGAGTAGGGACGACTTTCAGAAATTTAACATTGGTTGGCTATTGCAACGTGTATAATTATCAAGAAAAAGCTGTATGTAGCGCCTCATTTCACAAATTAGAATTTCTAGATATTTTTATTTTTGAAACTGAGATTGATTTTTAAAATTTTAGCATATTTATCAAACATAATTAAAGTTCCAAATAATTATAAAGCTATTCCATGCTATCAGGGCTGGATATTTTTTTAGCTTTTCCTATACTGTTAGGATATTTGCAACTACTTCTTTTAGAAAATAGTATTTTAAATCTCAACTAATCGAAAATTTCGAACAAGCAATTTTCTCTTGCAACTTTGATGCTTTTTATGGGTGTAAATAAGTAAAAAGTACTAAAATATTTAAAAACGAATTTTTGAAATTTTTGTTTAAAATTCTAAATTATGCTGCTTGTTTAAAATTATAGATGAGTATTATAGCACAATTTCTATAACGGAATTTTATTTCAACTATATTTCATACTACATCATAGTGATAAACACTTTTGACTCCTTAAAAATTTTTGTACATTTTATTCTAAAATTAACATTGTATTTAACCGTAATAATTAATTTTGCTTGTATTTTATACTGATTATTTTTTTTTAAATTTATTTTTAGTTCCTAATAAGATTTTTTTATTTACTGTTCATTTAATTTATGAGCCTAAAGGGGCTGTTAGTTTCGAAGCGGCATTTTGCGCTGTTTTACTATAAATGTCCGTGTCTCCTTGCAAATTGTTGTTACCAAATAATATCGCCCTAAATTATATGTAAAGAAATTAAATAATGAAGAAATCTGAATGAATACATGTATGTTTCTTGCCCTGTGACAAAAACGACAGTATCTAGAGCCATCAAATTTTGAATAATGTAATCCTCCAACCGAACATGGGCATCTGGATGGCCGAATTTCGAATTTCTTTTAATCTATTTCATATTTTGTAAAACTTTAACGAATTTTTTATTAACAAACTCAACGAGTTCAGAGCGAGCACTGTACAGAAAATAATAGTTTTATCTCCAGTGCGGAAATTCTAAAGATATGCTGTTTTCAAATGTATGTGGTTTACGGGCGAAGAACATGATAATCAATAAATATAGGTAACGCACAAAACTTTAAAAAAAGCTTTCTAGATATAATATAAAATTTGAGTGCTTCTAGATTTTATTTTAGCTTTTTGTTTTCCCCTTCATTACGCTTAGAAAATTTTATGCTCCGGATTTTAAGAATTATTAAAATAACTAATTCACTTTAATGATCATATAATCAAATAAATATGATCGTTTTGTAATTTTATTATACTTTGGAAAATCACTGCCTGAAAATTTTCATTAAATTTAAAAAGAAAAAAAATATCAGATCTTGTTTAATTTTACCATCACGTATTATCAATCTTATTTAATTTTACTTTATTTGTACGCAAAATTAAGTTCATAAATTTTGTGCTTAGAGTTTTTACCGTTTTACCAAAGCAAAGATGTTTGTACAAGAATTACGCGTGAAAAAAATGCGCGAAATGCAGTAAAAAGTGCTTTAATGAGATAGATTAAATCCTATTTGGAAAACACTGTGGCTTTCATAATCTCATCACTATACAACTTATCACTTTTAATAATTAAATAGAGTTATGTGATACAAATGCCATAGGTTTCAATGTTAAAGTAAACAAGATCGTCCCTACTCTTTCTTGCCGACATATCGGTGACGCGCGCCCCGCCCACTGGGTTAGTCTATTTCTTATAAGGTCCATGGTATCAAAGCGTTGACTTCTCTGGCTAAATCATCTAAACGAGCCATCAATTGATCAACTGGCTCGTGGACTCGCACAGCCTCTGACTGGGTAACGATCTCTACGAGTTGCTTGCTGGGCTGCTTCGAATTTCATGGCGTAGACTAAAGCGCTTTTCAAATTTGAAACAACCGCCATTCGCAGTGCCATTTTGTATTTCAGGGTCCCAGATGCCATCGATGAAAAAAATGCAGCGACAGGATTTCATTTGTTTGTGTTGGGCACTCCGAAAAGGCGAGATAGTACAGCCTTTCAACATCCGTGGCGAGCTCCTGAAGTGTTTCTGTGGGGCTCTGTTGTCGGGGTTTTAATTGAAGCCTGCTGTAGTCTTTTAAACACTTCTCCCCAAAGCGCAGCTCCAACGCGCCGGACAGAGCTTCGAAATCTCGCCTTTTTCTTTCGGGAAGAGTCTGAAGGATATCTGCCGCGTCTGCTCTCAAAGAAACGGCAAGATTAAGTTAAAAAGTTAAGACAGGCCTTAACTTTGGGATCCCATCCATTGGCTTTTGCCACTGTAGAAAACTGTGTCTTATATACTTGCCAGGAGGTCTTCCCATCATATGTAGAAAGCTTCAGAAAGGGACAAGCAGGCATAGATAGTAATTAAAAACATTCAGAATTGTTTCCTGCCGTCGCTATGCACTTCTTTAGGCTGTCAACTTCTTTGGCGACGGCATCAAAAACCCTGTCATCAATTTGTTGTTGGACGGCCGAAACCTTTTATTCAATTTCTCCAACTCTGTTTTCAACCGTGTCAATTCTGTATTCTATAGTTTCAAATTTGTTTTCTATTATGCATGTGCTTTCTCTCTTAATTTCCTATTGGCCCACTTTCATTTCTGCTTTAACAGCTTACATCTTTGCTTGAAAGGCTTCCTGTCCCGCTTTAAACTCTGCTTTAACAGATGTCACATCTGCTTTAACATAATCTTCCATGTCTTCTTTAAATGATGCTTGGCCAGCTTCCATCTTTTCCTGGCTAGATTTCATCTGTACTTTAAACGAGGCAAAGGCTGCTATCAATTGCTTCAACAGTTGCTCCATCTCTCTTGTTATTGGCGTTCAAATCCCATTTCTGACACCAAACATTGTTGCGTGCGTACGGGTCCGTTATGATTTGAATGCACATGTCCGATGAAAAAAAAAAGGAATAAGATTTATTATTATCACAAATAAATAAATCAAAACTCTTAAATTTCCTCAGATATTCGTGCAGCTTTACAATATCTCACAGTAGTTACCTTTTACATACTCGAACGTTCAACAGAACTTAATTCAAAACAGCTAGAAAAAGCTAACCTTCGAATTCGCTACAATCAACGAAAGCAGTTCTCTAAACAAACTCTTAAAACAACAACCAACTAAATAACAACAACGAAGTGAGAAGTTTTCATGTCGCTTATATAAGCTTTTTAAATGCGCGAGAACTTTCTGGTATTTTCTCGAAATCAAAAAGAGATATTTATTTATTAAATGTTAAATGCACGTGCTCTTGCATTTTTAATTTTCTGGCTTAGCTTTCTTTTAATATTTGTTACGAGAAAGCACTGCACTGGGAATAAAACAATTTAATTTATAATTCAACTAGCATAAGCTATTTAAATACCAAATCCGTAACAATACTTTTGTACTGTTTATTGATCCTGATTATGATGTCCTTTGAGCATTTTAAGAACTTTCAAGGTTCTACGTAATCAATCAACAACATTTAATTGCGAAGCGCTTCCTTCTTAAATCTGTATCAAATTAGTTTATAAAATCCAGGGTTTGCACAACCTTAAGCCACACCGATTTCTTAAGGACTCTTCCACAGTAATCGCACTATCTAATGAATTGTGAATTCAATCATCTTATCGCGCCCAGAAGCTGAATCCTGGGTACCCCAAATCTATTTTACTTTCACTGCATTTTACGTTACCATATGTTCATGTAGGCACTTTTTTTGATCATAACCTATACTGTTACGAACATTTTAAGAGGTTAGTTGCATAACGTGAACATTTGGGCATTAGGTGCACCTAATTCAAGTTTATGCATCGGTTTCTACCTGCGAGTGCGATGACGTCCCGCTCTGTAAGTGTATTCATTATTACCTGTATATACTGCTGTAAATATTTATATATTTTACACACGTGTTATTTAATTTGACAGACGATTTTGGTTTGGTTTGGTTTATTTAACTATGGCAAAGCACACTAGGCCTATCTGCCTAAGGGTGCCTTAGTGGAGGACTTTCTAAGGAAAACTGGCTCTTATATACGTTGCACATGGGGAAAGCACGAAAACGCCCATGTAGCCAGTTCGTTCGTGGGATTCAAACCTCGGACTGAACTACCAGTGTTCAACGACTTTGCCGCTCTGGCGCTGGTGGGCTAATTTGATAAATACAATTTATATCTGTCCTGGCCTGTAATGATCTGCGGTCCTCCTTCTACCCTTCACTGCTACTCTTCGATGAGGCACGCTCACGAGCACATGACCGTCAAGTGGCCTTCGAGCCTAATTTTTAAGCTGCCGGGAAAAGTCCTACCAACTGTGCGATATCTCCTTCATAAAGTGAAACCTGGAAATGACCGTTACTGTGTATACGAGCCAGTTTCCCTTAGAAAAACCTCGATGAAGAAACCTATCCCTCCCCTTAGGCAGATAGAAAAAACTATCACTCCCCAGATAAAAAAAAAAAAAAAAAAAAAAAAACTATCCCTGTCTGAGTAAGGCAGTTAGCCCTCGAGGCTTTGGGGTAATTACATAAACATGATCTTTGTGATATGCCAGTGGTAAGAGTCCTTACGAAATGGGGCGTGGCTTAACAGATTGCGAAAGCTGTAAATACGGGTCGGAAAATTTGTCCTAAAACACGTGCTACAGTTGTGGAAAGTAAAAATTGAGTATAAAAATGGCAAGTTGAGATAATTCCGGGATTACATGACAAGTTTCGAGCAAAAAGAGTTGGACGACGAATGTTTTTCTTAGAGAGAGGGGTTATTTTGTAGGAGTTGCCTCCATGTGACATCATAATGTGTTTTTAAATGTAGCTACTAATTTGGAACGGCGAGACTATTAAATTACTGATTATAGAAGAAAATATTGCAAACCAGTTTTCTCCTCAATTTATGCGGTATAAAATTTTAGCTACTTTTGCTAAAACAATCCAAAATAAAACGGGAAGTGTATTTTTTTATGAATTTGAGTTTCTTCGTGGAGGCAAAGCGGTGGTTTTGCAACGGCAGGTGCGACAGTTCGGAAATTTTTCTGATTTTACATGAATTGCGTATGTTTCAGCAAGATACTTCGGAAATTTTGTTGGAAACTAGTGTCGACAATTCTCCATGCAGTGTGAAGTGTTCGAATTCATAAGAATACTCGAAATCCCCGATTTAGAGAAATATTTCAGAAACGTACGCGTAAAACAAAACGTTTTCTTCAACTAAGAAAAAATAGCAATGTCAGCATTTCAGCAGGTTTTCGCAAAGTCTTTTTTGCCTGGGAGACATTGCACTAAGATTTATTTTCTATTGATTCCATTGATGGGAATGTTATAGGCTAAAGAACACCCAACCCAGTGAACCAACAAACCTGTCTCTGGCGAAATGAAAGACACTAACTGCTATAACTGCTGATTAATTTTAAATTCTCCATTTCGACTAAGAGATTTTTATTCCTTGTTTATTGATGCAAAAAAATACACTGTATAGATTTGAGATGATGGGATGAACATAAAGCTGAAACAAATTATCTAAAAGAGGGAGACTGGATTAATTGTGAAAGATTCCTTGGGACATGCGTTGTATATTGCGTATGTTGGTATTTTTGACTTCCTCGTTAACAGTAACTTATAAATGAAACTTCCATTAAATTTCTTCAAGAGTGCCTTATTGTCTCAAAATTCAGAATCTCTGTGCAGATACTCACTTCAGAATTGAACAAAGCTGAATTTATTATATAAAATTTCAAGTGGCAGATCGAGCAGTAATTGTGTATAAAATTGAAGTAATTTTGTTCCGGGCAGAAATTTGCTTACATTAAGAAAAGTAACAGTATTACATTTTTAGGTTCCTCCTTTCGTTGTATACAATGCTACAGTTTTAAAACATTATTTTTCGTCTTTCACTTTTCAGTTAAAATTATCAGTGAAATTCAGTTAATATCCATTGTGATCGTGGGCAAAGCAAACAAGGAAAGGTATCTTAACTCTGGATGCAGTGGTGAATGGGGAAAATTTGTCAGAAGCAAATATATAGAAATAAAATAGTTCGAAATAAGATTATTCTGGAAAATATAGGAATAATACTCCTATGAACGAATGTGACTTCAGATGGAGATTGCAAGAACGTAATAAAAACTCTCAACAAATTGAACAGCAAAATTTAGTTTTCGGGCATCTGTACTTCTTTGCATTTCAGAAAATTCGAAACTCTAAAAATGCATGTGCGTCCGTATGTAACAGTGTCACCTTGTTTATATATATACGCATACATAGATATACAGATAGATTTAAAATATATATTTTTAATACAGAAATTTTACTATCCTGGAAATTAAAAAAATATTTTAAATGTAAATTACGTTAAGAAAACATCGTGCAACTAAAAAGCATTTTGATCTATATGTTAAAGCAATTTGATGGAAATAATTAACCAGAAAAAAAAACTGCTTTTTAAGAGAAACTGCTTTTTAAGAGAAACTTCTTTTTAAGAGAAACTTCTTTTTAAGAGAAACCTTTTTTAAAAGAGAAACTTCTTTTTAATTAAGAAAATCGGCATCTGGAACCCAAGAGCTTTCGCATGTGTGGTTACAGCAAGATAAAAATCGCAAATGATAAAAGAGAACAGTAAGAAAATTTTAAAGAAAAGCGATTTTTCGAAAAACAATAACTGACAAAATATATAAGGATAAAGGTCATAGAAGGATAAGATATAAGGACATAAGGATAAGATTTTGAAAAGAACAAACAGAGAGGAGTATAAGTTTCAACGATGGGACAGGAGTTCTGTGATGTTTGTTTTCTGGCTTTACGCTTTTACATGACTAGTATTTCTTTTTTTATGATGTGATGACACATACCTTCAGTGGAATATAAGTTTTAAAAGAGAAGAATAAAATATCTAAGAATCTAACAGCGCTTGGAATTATGGCATTCCGGTTAAGCATACTAATTACTCATATTTTAATGCTATAAGTATACACATTGGGGAATAATTATTTGAAATAATAAAATTGAACAGTTAAATATTACTGTATACTATGCAGATCCATAAATTCCTATATAGGTGTTCAGATTGCTATTGCCCTTACTATCTGCTTAAATAGTACAACACTCCCTTCAAAAAGTATCTACTTTTAAAATAGATTTCCCAAGCTAAGATAAAATGTTGCTCAACTTTTTGTATCCAAATGATATCTCCTAAGCTAAGAGATTAATAATGTTCGCCTATTGTAGCGATGATCCGGAAATATCACACAAATACACATACACACGATGACACAGGAATTTCCACGCCCTCATAGCGTACATACTTAGTATTGAATTGCAGGTTAAGGAGAGATAAGTATGACTGATGAATACTCATATGGGGTGTGACACAAAAAAAGCGAGACTAACTGTGATGCTTGAAAGCCAAATGGTGTTCTAATGTCGCCTAAAAGGTTGCAACTTTTAATTGAAATCTCATGTTTCTAGACACGGTAGAAAGTTGGATAAATTACGCCCATTATGTGTTTGAAGACAATATGAAAGTACCACCCAGTGGCTTGGGTGGAGCTTTCGCAAAGAGCTAAATTGTACAAGCAAATAAACAGTATTGTGCAATTATACACATTGATACAAAGTTTGCCTGAAAGGATTATGATTTTACAAAAGTGCCATGAAATATTTGAAGGCGAATGAAATTCCTTTTCACACTTATCTGACGGAAAACGAAAAACCACTGAGAGTCATTTTGAAGAATCTCGCATATAATTTTGCATTTAGAACATTTGGGATAATTATTCTTAAATTTGAGGAAAACTTAAATTTTGAGTTGTTTTATCTTTCTTTACTCATGTCACAATTTTCGCACACATCACAAACTTGCACAATTTAATGTCTGTGTCACAGAGCTTAGAAGTATGATTTTAACTCAGC
Source organism: Stegodyphus dumicola (assembly GCF_044657685.1). Classification (NCBI taxonomy): domain Eukaryota; kingdom Metazoa; phylum Arthropoda; class Arachnida; order Araneae; family Eresidae; genus Stegodyphus; species Stegodyphus dumicola. Next base: position 63,518,773 of record NC_140778.1, on the reverse strand, counting down.
TGATGTAATGTTCTTCATTATCTCACTAAAAGGTTGTTCCTGCTAAATCCATATGAGAACTAAATTTAAATAGTGTTTGTGATACTTGGTAAGCTAACTTAACAGTTTACCTGGAGTGTAGACCTAAATTTCAGGGCCAAAATGAGAGGGTGATTGTGATATTGGTAAGCTGCGTTAAAGTTTAATTGTAGTTTAGATTTACCAGATGTTTTACTTAAAGAAACTTTGTTTATAATATTTTAAATTTAACTACAAGCGAAAACGCTCATCTTGGTCATCCTATTACTATGCCACCCAAAGGGGACAATGGTAAGAGACACTGACTGCAGTATCACTGGTATACGAATTCCAGTGAAGGCATATAGATATTTGTAAATGAGTAGTATGTTTGCAGCATGAGAAACTCTACATATGCGACTAGCCGAAAATCCTCTCGAGAGGTTTGCGGTAGGGCAGTAGGGATGGGAGGCTTTCGGTCACATTAATTTGGGGTGCTGTCCTTCAATGTGGCGGTGGAACTGAGGATAGTCAAACTGTTACATATATGCTCTCCAACGTACCTGTTTGCTAAGGACAGGGGCAAATTTGACTGCTTGACATAATGCATTTCGTTGGCTTGATCTGAATCACACAACAAAAATTAGTAACGAAATAAACTATTTTGATTGCAACAAACTATTGTTTCAGATTTGTATTAATATTCTGTTATAAACCACAAGAATGGCTTAATGAACGTTTATTTGCATTTTTATCAAGCTTGTTTTCTTATTACATTGCTTTTAAGAGCAGAAATTCTTAAACAAGTTAAGGTAATTTACAATGTTAGCCGTTAGATTTAGTGTTTACAGATAATTCAGATTTGTAAGAAGGTTTAACCATCTCCTGCAGATTAGGTTCCCGTGAGGTTTGCGCTGTGTCAGATTAACAAAATGATTGTGTTTTCTGAGCTGATAATACAGCATTATAGAGTCCTTCATCCTTTAGACTGAAGCTGTGTTAAAAATTAATATTTCATAGGCGCAAATAAAAACTAATTCTTTAAGCTAGTGGTCTGAACCTGGAGGCCGTCCAAGCTCTCATACACAGCCAGCGAATGCATTTTCCGTTCTGTTAATTAGCATGATTATGTTACTAAGTATTATATCAAGGAATTATAACAATTGTAGGAATCAACTGTTTTTCAGTCCAATTTTATATTATTTGATTATCATTAAAACCGAACATGAGTACCGCCTGTGGAAATCGACAAACTGTGATATTAAAGAAATTCAGAAATTTTAAGTTATGCATTTGATTATTTATATGACCTGATATTTAAATCGTTGCAGAATATTTTATTTTCATAATTACGTTTTACGTTTACAGCTGCTTCTATACTGATGTTTGAAGAATCAGGGAACTTCAGGTATTATGACAACACACACATTGACTACAGACATGTTGGCTAAAAAATATTAAATTTAAGCAAAACATATCTACTAATAAAATGCAGATCAATGTTTTTACACTCAAGTTTCCGTACCTAATTGAAACACATACATTACATCAGACTTGTAGAGGATAATAATATAAAACTATTAAAATTGAGACTTGGGTATTTTATAAATCTCACTATGTCTATAAATCTCACTAATGTCTTCTGTTTCTAAACTAATGCATGGTATTCTCGTTTACTGCTGTCGATCAAATTTAAGGTTAATATCTGATAGCTTTTTAAAAACGTCTGTGAATACACCTTACTAAAACAAATGTGTTCTGCGTATACAGATTGCACTATTAAGGACTTGGGGCAATTAGTTCTTCAAATTTCTTCATACGTGACATGGAAACAGGTTTCAATTCGATGATGCCATGGATTTTTAAAAGTACATTTACAATTTGAGATTATAATTATTATGAAAAATTTCATAACCATTTTTACTTACTAGTTTTTTCGTATAATCTTGCAGTATATAAAAGTTTTAGAACTAAATTACATACACATTATAAAACAAGAAACTGAAACATTTTTTAAATGAAACTGCGTTGACTGTTATAGGCAGAGCGGTGGCTTTGGAATAAATTATATATATATTTTTTTGTTTTGCTTGGTTCTGTGCTAAAATTGTTTTTTTTTTTTTTCACTTTGCTGTATAACGCAAATCGTTCTAAAAGCGTAATACACATGTTTCATTTACAGCGTGCTGAAGATCTTAATATTTTTGAAAAAGAACTGATTTGTGCTTTTAAAATCTGAATAATGTTTAATTGAGGAGCGATTTCAAAGAATGCCCCCCCCGGAAAGTGTTATAGGTTAAAATATTTAGCGGGCAAATAGCGGCCCGGGAAGACTTTCCTGTGGCCCGCCTAAGAATGTCAGAATATTTTGCTATGATTCGAGATTTCCTTCAAGTGCGCGATCAAAGATACACATAGCATTTCGCTATATATTTCCTCAAAGTTGGATACTCCGCATAACACTGTAGAAGAAAGTGATCTCTGGATGTTTCACGTGTGAATGTCTGTGCACTTTTTTTATTTATGTGTGCCCTTTTTGCATTTTTGTGAGAGCTCGTTTGCTGTGTTTAAGTGCTACGAAGTATTTGGATTACCTTGAATATTATTTCGGCCAGAGATAGTGAATTTCCGCAGTTGGGAAATACTTCGAATAGAGTATATGAAGATGGCGCTAAGCTTACTTCTTAGACTGATCCCTCGTGCTCTTCGCAGGAACATGATATGTTCTTGATTTGGAATGTTAAACGAATTTTTATGTGTGTGAGATTCTCCAGATATTTAGGTATATTTGAATAATAAGATATACGATGACATTTATTTGGATAAATTACTCACTATGGATTTTTTCAAAGTCCGATACTTTTCCCAAGTAGCACGGCAACAACGTAACGACGTTGCAAACTCGTCGCGGATGTCGTTGCAAAAACGTTGCAATATGTCGTCTAGTCGCCTAGATCTCGGCGAACATCCACTGTTTTGCAAACGTTTCAAAGACGTCTTTATTACAGACGTCTTTATTATTTTGCAAATGAGATTTTTATCGCACAGATGCCGTTATTGTGTCTTTCTTAGGTTATAATACGGTTACGAAAGCATCCTACCACGACGTCTTAGCGACGCCTAGATGTTCGCAGAATTCGACCTTTTTGAAACAGTTGTGAAAACGTCGTTATTATGTCCATGTGTTACATATTGATTTACGTAGAAAAATAAGCTTAATAATTAACGTATTTTTCTTCTTTTTTAAAATTTTGTATTTCTTGTATTTTTCTAAAGTTTAAATATATTATCATTTCTTGAAAACCAGAAGATTATACATGTTTTTCTTTTTAGAATAATTATGCATAGTTAATAATAGCCTTAATTATTTTCAATACTTTAAACTATATTTTTAAATAAGTTAAATTCCAAGTTACGATTATTTAATATTTCATTATTTTTGTTCTTAATCCTTTAGTATGTAAGTGAGAGTAATTATGAATGCGGTTATTTTAAATATATAACATTAGTAGCAGTAAGAACCTTCGGGTGAAGTAATTACACTAATGCCGAGCTAAATTCCTACTTTTCAGCTCTGCCGCACCGACATTGAATTTTTATAACTTTCTGATGAGAGTAAAATTGTGACATGAGTAAATAAGGATGGAACACCTCGAAATATTAGTTAAATGTTTCAATAATTATCACAAATGTTCTAAATGGAAAATTCGTTTTTGCTCATAGATCTTTTGCACTCATTTATGAACCGAATGAAAATGAGTGATAGTATTCTGATATTTAAAAAGTTCAAAGATTTAAATTAATCACAATATGCTTCGAAGAAATTTGGAGTAGAAAAATTTGAAATATATGATACCCGTAAATTTAATTAATTTAACTTTTAAATTTGCAACTGTGTAGGGTTTATGTGTTGTTTTCAGGAGAATTGACAGTAAACCCTAAATGAAAGACTGCGTAGGGAATCCTCGCTATTGAATGAAGTGAAATTCATTGTGGCAAGAAGCCAATTTTGCGGCTTAGTTAGTTGTGTGTGTTATATAATCACATTATATATAAAGTAAACACATTATATACCAAAATAAAATGCCTGTGTCAGTATATATAATGACGATTCAAGACATTATATATAATGACATATTAAATCGAGTAACAAAAACAAAAACGCTGGCTCTTTCCTGAGCAATGCGAGCAAGCTGATAGTCTTTCCCCTTCTGTAATAATGTTTTAATGTTACTTTTTAATTAACCAAGAAAGCTTATGTTAAATTTCAAAAGAAATAGATAAAAAAACAAAAAACAAAAAAAAAATTCCTAACGAAATAAGCATAAAAGCCCTTTAAATAACAGGCGCACTTATAAAGAGCCGTAATAATTTGTTTATTTCAATAAATCTCCAAAACGCAGAAGCACAAAACAGACACTAATGCCAGTATATGAAGGTCAAATGCCGTATGAATCAATCCATGTGAAAACAATTACCACTTAGCTCCATTTACTGGCAGTCTCTCTGGATATGGTTCTAAATTTCTTAGTTCTTGTATATAGAGAGATAGGTACTATTAATATATAACATAGATAGATAAATATTGCTGCGTGCGTACGGGTTCGTAATATATTGAATGAACACAGGTACGTTGATAGGTTGTTGAAATATATTTGTATCAAAGAAAACACATTAGATATCCGTATCTTTCTATGGAATTATTCCTACAACTCTCGATCATATCACAGAGTTCAATCAGTTAAACAAAAGTCAATGCTCGTATATTTCTGAAGAGGAAGCTAAGCCGGAGATAGTGGAACGTTGCGCTAACAGCTAACAACAACTGAGAGCAGATGCTCTCACCAGCCTTATATAGTTCGCACCTGACCACCGAGATAACTGTAATTCCTTTTCCTTCTCGAAATTACTGGAAGGCAATATCAGAGTCGAATTACGGTTGGAGGAAATATGGTGATATATTCGTTTACAATACCTACTACGGTGATACAGGGACCGGACCAAAATGTCATTAAATGCTGACCAAGTTGGGCGAGTTTTGGCGATTTTTGGTCAAATTACTGAGATACCCATTTCTTCATTACTAAATGGGCTTGCCTTTAAGGCAGATCTTACTGCTTTAGGTACTTCATGTTACATTACACAAAAGAAATTTTACAATTTTGCATGTAACTTCATTAAAATCATCTGTCTATGTAAAACATTTATAACAATTTATGTTTATTGCTGCGAAATGGCTAGTTACAAAGCGAGTCTAGGGTTCCCCGAGAGTTGCCGGATTTGGCGCGAAATTGCCCATTTGGCGCCAGACCTGGCAATATGCCAAAGATGGAAAGAGAAGCTTCTAGAGCGAATTCTTACTGGTCTTCCGGAGTATCCACTCGTGGTGGTCTTCTCGAAGGTAGGTCAAAACCTATAAATATCCTGCCTTTACGCGGTGTAGCAGTTTACCGTGGAGAGTATCTTGAGTGTGTTGAGTTCGGTAGTAGTGCTTAGAGTTCAGAGATTAGCTTGAAAGCGATCGGCTGAGTTCGGAGTTGTACTTTAGCGCTTTGCCATTAAGCTGTCTTCACTTTTGCAGCCTGATAGCCTTAAGTCTGTATTGCTGATTATTTCAGCGTGTTTATCGTAGTTTTTAGGAGGCTGGAAACGTGTCTTTCGAACTCTCTTGTATAATACTGACGATTAAATTGTGTTTTTGGTTCTTCATCAAAACATGTCGTCAATCACTGCCAATCCAGGAACCCTTAGAACGCAAGAATAGGTAGCATAGATAACGTAGAATGTAGAATCACAAATGCATAATGAAAAGCAAAGAGTTTGATTGCGTAGAACGTTGATCTATAAGGAATAGCAAACTTGGCAGACGAGGTGATTTAAATATCCCTCTTTACTATAAAAACATGTTGCATCTGCAAACAACTTCACACATTACTAGGGTTTATTACAAATTTTTACATTTCGGTAGCTTCGCAATAAGAAGAGAGCAGCAGTCGAGCTAGGCTGAAGTGCAGAAACCACGTGCAGTTGTGTTCAGGATGAAATCTTACGTTAGAATGAGTTAGCTCTGGTTTTAATGCATTCGATTAGATAATGATTACTGCCATAAAGTTATTTCTGGCTGCTTGAGTGTTAGTTCCATTTACATCACCAGTGGTATGTTACAGTAATAAAGGTTTAGACCTAAAATAACGCAATTAGAAAAACGGTATCATCTTTTTAGAGCAGAAAGAGGAAATACTCTCTTCAAATTAAACATAAATGGACTATTGCTAATTTAAATTATAATTAATATTTACATATATTTTTTATTATATATTTTTACATAATTTTAATAAGGTGTATGTAATACTAAGCCTATTATTTTTTAAATGTCAGTGCTTTTAAGAGAATTAAGATGAAACTCTGGGTTAACCCCAAAGATTAGAGGGGCTTTAACTAATTCAACACTTGGTAACCCTTACACCACGCTTCTAAGTTCTTTGTACTTTCCTGGACGATTTTATTTAATTCAGTGGCTATTTGCATTTTCACGTTCTTGGGACAGATTAATGAACTGAGCAGAAGATTACAGAACTGAGTAGCACAGTGATCTGCAAGCGACTCAGCTTTCTCAGTCTCGAAGTAAGCAATGCCGCGTTGGCCAGTTAAGGGCGGAATGTTGTTGTGGCATCTCTGAAGTTTGGAAGCGGCCTCCCAACCAGCGTTATAGTTCCCTGAGTGAGAAGATAGGCAAGTGACTCAGTCATCTTCAGCGCATTTGCTTGTAAGGAGCCTGACTTGGTGGTTAAGTTATTTAATCACTGTTTTGTCTTGCGGATCTCTAGCACGTTGCCATTGATTGTAAGCGAAATTACGCCTCTAATTGAGACTTTCGAGTTCTTTCCCGCAAATTTGTTTTTTAATTTCCGCCGATGTGCTATCTACCTTGATAGCATTTATAAGTTGCTAGGTGAACTTCCTAACTCATCACCCGTATGTGGTGCTGAAATGAATAGAGGAGTGATGTTTTAAAACTCGAGCGCATACGTCAATGAATATTTTGAACGATACATTTATATATTAACGTGTAATCTTAAAATATGGGCAGACAATGACCAATGTTTAGAAGAAAAAAATAAATGTAAAAGCCAGCCGTATTTACACGTAAAACATGTAAGAACCTGCCAAAAAGTACTAGCGGTATTTTTTAACCATGATCACTGTCTTTTCCATGCCGTTGTGGAAGGTACGGCGATTTCAGAGCCAAACATTAAAACAGTTTTCGAGTTTTAGTGAATATTTAGTTGTCATGCAATTACCAAAACCGTTAGGTTTGTTAGGTAAATATTTAAATTTTCTTTCTTTGCAGCCAAAGTGAAATGGGCCAAATGTTATGCACACAGTTTTATTCTCTTATTAAGTTGCTTGCCATTGACATTAGCGGAATGATTGCTGAGGATATGTTTTGGATGCCACATTCTTGCTATTGCAAATCGAGCCCTTCAAATACGCCATGGAAACATTTCATTGCAATGGACATCTAAGTGTAAACAAGCCAACAACTGTACTGTTTCGAAAACTTGATTTACAATTTGTGTTTGCAGAAATTGTGTACTTCATATGGTATGGAATGCTTTTTGAGAGCTCTCAGTAATGTATCTTTGCTAACATTTCTACATAGAATTTATTCTATTTTGACATATTTATAGATTTTTGAACTAATAAAACCGCAAAAGTTCTCAGTTTAGTTACCAACTTTCTCTCTTTGTGTAGCAATTATTGCCTTAACGTCTTTATTTGGGAGCATATTTTATTTAGTTTTTTATTATTACCTCATATCTATTTTTCATTTCGTATACATGTAAATATGCTACTTCACAAAAATGTAAATATGTTAGTCAGGTTATAAAAAAAATTTATGCTTGAAAATTCGTTGCTATGTATTTTTATGCCGCGATGTTTTGATAAATTTTGGTTATAGTATTAGACGGTCGCGTTTAGAATATACATGATTTGCTGAAAGAAAGAAATCAACTATAACTTAACGCACATTTTTCTTTTTGTCACTTTTCTTTCCTGTATACATTTTACTTTGAACATCGCTATAATCCCTACATATATCACACTCTACCTGGAATTCTATTACGGAACAGATAAGAGCAAAGAAACATTTATTTCCTCTCAACATTAGTGTAAATCTAAAGTACCAAAGTATAATACTTTGGTCAATTTACTGACTTGAGAAAATGTCAGCATAATCGACCTTGACTATAACGATCTTACCTAAGTTGAGCAGTCTCGCGACATATTTATATAAATATTCAAAAAGGATGCTTCAATGTCATAAATGCTACCTTCGAACCATATATACCAAAATCAGTCCAAAACTTTGACGAATAATTTCATATACTGGTCATGATTTTAATATAATTACATCACTTTACCATCAGGATTATAACGTAAATCCTACGATAATCGTAATCCTGCTTTATTTCGCCTACTCACCACAAAAACTTGAAAATATTTTCCGCTTAACGGTTTTCTGGCATGGAGATAGGAAAGCCGGTTCCCACAACCTTCGTATTCGTCCTCGAATCTTAGGATTCTAGCTTCGGTGCTCGACAAGTGTTTAGTCTGTCTGTGCCATACAGGCAATTCTGGTGTTTGCTTTGATTTAGTTGATTATAACGAAGCACACTTGCGCTATCTGCCTAAGATGAAGGATGCCTTCGTGGAGAACATTCTAAGGGAATCTGGCTAATATACACGTTACACATAGGAAAAACTCCGAAACCTCCTATGCAGTCAACCTATTCGCCTAGAATCGAAACCAGTTTGAAACTACCAGTGCTCAGCGATTTTACCCCTCCGCCACTGTTGGGCGACAACTGCTGTCGAGCCGAAATTCTTCTAGAGAGCGTGATCTTAGGTCTTGGGAATGTGGGAGAAAGTTGTAGAGTGCGTGGATAAAAATCACCGCGAAAAAGTTGCAACTAGTCGTGCATCCTTGACACGGAGGAAGAAACAAACTTCCTTCGACAGTTTTTTTAAACGATCTGCGGATAAAAATGAGCAGAGCATGACGAAAAACGCGAAGACCAGTGACAAAAATTAAGCGCTTCCGGAGGCATTTCATTTTTTCTTTTAATTATGTTTTTATAGAATATGTATTTGTTATTTATAAATAATTGTTTCTTCTTGTTTTTGAATAAGAAAATATATTTTCCTTATTCGAAAACACTTAACAAAAACAACTGAGGTCGTGATTTGGGAGCTGCCACAGATTAATGGCATTTCGAATTATTTAAATGGGGAAAATTTGTTTGAGATACGAGCAAGGTTACGAATCGAATTAAACTCATATGTCGAGGTACCACTGTACGTAATTATATAATCGTTAGCAAGCAGATAGTAATAAATAATTTTAAAAGTCTGATGCTATCAATATATAAATTATGTTGACTAGTATAATTAATTTAGAATTATGCGCCTACATATAATAAGATGATGTATGTTACTACAGATACGTATTAATATATACATATATAAGTCTGTGCATATATATGAAATCATAATTCGACTTAAACCAGTTAACAGTTAGAATTACTGAACAACCATGAAAGATTCCCCAAGAATGAAATATGGTGTAACAATGAACACTTAGTTTAGAAATTCGATTCTATTTTATATTGTTGTAAAAGTCATTGTAAGAGTGAAAATTCTTCATTCTGCCTTAATGCGATTTTTTGCGTTTAATGCGTGGTTTGGAGATTTTATGATCCAGAATTATATTGATGTGATATATTAATACTGCATTTGCAGATAAACGTTTTTGAGAAACGAGTCAAAGCGATTGATTTTTTGTGAAAATTTTGATTTAACCTTATTTTATTGACGTGCACCAGCACTGAATTGAGAATGGCTTGTGCTATGCTTCGATGGATGAAAAAGCGTTCGTAAGTAATGAATGTAGAATTTGACTTGATTCACAGCATGAGATCACGAAGTAATATTTAAATGGTTTATTTAATAGAAAGAAATAAAAGTAAATAAAAAAAGTATATAAAGATGAAGTTAACGGTATGCAGGATTAACATAATGATGTAAAGGCATAACATCGAAAGCACAATATAAGTTTATAAACTCTTGAAGACGTGTGAGCCGTCTGCTCACGTCTGCCATCCACTCTCGACCAGGTCTCAGCGCTGTCTGGGATGATTCTTACTGCGCTGGGTGATGCTGTACTGATGACGTCATAACGGGCAATTCTCATTCAGCATTGGACGGTATGATTTCCCACAGCTTCGGCCAGCCTGAAGAGGCATCGTCCTCGATGTCTGTTGAATAGACATCACCATCATGTACCTGCAAAGATAATAAAAAAAAAGAAAAAAGAGAGTATCAGGTCCTTAGGTTTTGAGCTGATACAAGCATGGAATCAATTTGACCATGGCTTCATATGGTCAGCCGCAGTAGATGTCAAATTTGGTCCTTCATGGCATCCTACTTTCTCGACTTCATATCTATCATTTAATCGAACAGCTATGATTTTATACGGTCCATGAAACTTAAGTTGTAGTTTCAAACCAGTCCCATATTGAGTTCTCTGAATGGCTACCAAGTCACCAATCTTGTATAGTTTCGGTTTCTTACGTTTCTTGTTGAATTGTTTTCGATTCTCTTCTTGAATCCTCCAAATGTTGATTTTAGCATCTTCTCTCATTTCGTCACGTTCTTGCATCAATTGTTTTAGGTATTCTTCATTCAATATTTCACTAATTCTCAAATCTTCTTTATTCTTCATTTTCGTGCCTATGAGAAGCTCAAACGGTGAATATTTTGTACTTCTCGTAGTTGTACTGTTGATTATTCTCTGAACATCTGAAACATATTTAAACCATTTCGTTGAATCTTCATGTGATAATTTTGACAAAACAGGAATCAAAATTCTATGAATTCGCTCAATTTGTCCGTTACCTCTTGGAATACCGGTAGTAATTTTGACATGTTCTATTCCTTCTTCAGTACAATAAGCTAAAAATTCTTTCGATGCAAAGGCACTACCTCGATCTGAAATGATTCTGGCTGGATTTCCAAATACAGTGTGTTGTTGCTTCAATTTTGAAATAACTTCTTGCGTAGTTGGTGATTTCACTGGATAGAACCAAGTAAATTTCGTAAAAGCGTCGACAACAGTTAGAATGTGTTGGTATCTCTTGTTCGTCGATGGAAGAGGTCCAATAAAGTCGATATGATACGTACTCAAAGGAACGTTTCCTTTTGGTACAGGATGAAGAAATCCTTCTGCTTTTCCTTGCTTCTTGTTGTACAGTATACATTCTATACAGTTAGCAATTACTTTTTCAACTTTACATTTCAGTCTGGGAATATAGAATTCTTGCTCTACAGCATTCACGGTTTTATCTACAGCAAAGTGACCTTTTTTATGTACCTTCTGTATGATTTCATTCTGTAAGGATTCTGGCACTACTAGAAGATCTTTACCATTTTCAAATTTGTACAAAATATCATTTCTCACGAAGAATCCATTTTCTTCTCCCTTCTCAACTAAATTCTTGATTAATTTCACATGTTCATCTTCATTCTGTTGTTGTACTAACCGAATCTTCTCAGTTACATCGGATGTGTATGATGTTAAAATTAGAGCGTTTCTACTTAGAGCATCAGCATGTTTCATTTGGCTTCCTGAACGATGTACAATTTCGTAATCGAATTCTTCAATAAACATTGCCCATCTCGCAATTTTAGGAGTTAAATCTTTCTTATCTAAAGTTTTCTGAAAAGCACTACAATCAGTTACAATTTTGAATTTAGTCCCTAACAAATAGTTTCGAAATTTCTTCAGAGCTTCTATTACTGCAAGGGCTTCTAATTCGTAACTACAGAGTTTCTCTTGCTGCGGTGAAGTCTTCTTACTCATATACTGGATTGGGTGAATTACCATCATCAGACAATTGGAGTAATACCGCACCAAAGCCTTGACTATTAGCATCAGTATGAAGTTCTAATGGATATCCTTGCCTAAATATGTGTAGAACAGGTGCCTGAGAGAGAATTTCTTTTAATCTGCAAAAAGCTTCCTGTTGTTCGGAATCGAACTTAAAACCAATACCTTTTCCAAGTAAGTCACTAAGAGGTTTAGCTATTTTAGCATACTGAGGAATGAATTTACGAAAATATCCCGTTAGTCCTAAAAAGCTTTGTAGTTGTTTACAGTTACGCGGTTGTGGAAAGTTTCGAACAGCAACAGTTTTGGAAGGTGATGGTCGAATAGTTCCGTTTTCAATTAGATGTCCCAAAAATTCAATTTTACGTTTTAAGAATTGGCACTTTTTGAAATTTAGTTGTAATCCATACTCCGAAGCAGTTTTGAATACTCTTTCTAATTTGTCTAAACATTCAACTTCATCATTAGCCGGTATGACTATATCATCCATATAAATAATTAGTACACCTTCATTTAACAAGTCACGAAATACTGAATAAATATATCTTTGAAAAACATTTTGACTAATACATAAACCAAAAGGAGCTTTAAGAAATTCGTAGATACCATTATGTGTTACAAATGCGGTATATTTGGTGCAATTTTCATCTATGTCTACATGGAAAAAGCCATTTTTCAAATCTAGTGTCGTGAAGACTTTGGACTGTTCTAAGCGATCAAGTACTTCCGGAATTAAAGGCAGTGGAAATTTGTCTTTAATAATCTTCTTATTTAATTTCCGATAATCTATACATAAACGTTTCGAATTATTACGCTTGTTACACAAAACAATAGGCGCCGAATAATTAGAATTGCTAGGCTTTATTATGCCCTCTTTTAACCATTCCTTAATTTGATCGTCAACAATTTTTTGTTCCGCGAAAGACATGTATCTTCTATTTTGACAGACAGGAATATCATCGCATAAATTTATTTGCATCTTGAAGTCAGATTGTCTATTTTTCCGAGGCTGGTACGAATTAATTAAATTACACAGTCTTTCTTTATGTTCTGCATTTGAAATATGCGATAAATCAATCTCGTTGACAGAAATAGCATTCACCAGATGTGAAAGGTAATTAAACGTCGAGCTACTTCCGCTTTCGGGACTTTTGTTTACATTAACAGAGACGCCAGACGATTGCGAAAGATCATAAACATTCTTCAATGAGACAGCAATATTCAAATTTCCCATAACGCAACGAACGTTAGAATTTCGAGATGACTCAGCAGTTATCAAGTTTACATTACTTTTATTCCGATGAGAAATTATTTGAAGGCCATTCTCGGTAAAAGAGAAGTTAAACTGACTCAATACATCCAAACCTAATACAATTTGATTACATAATGACTTAACAACATAAATTTTCGTACGCAGTGAAAAACTATCAATTGAAATATCAGAAATGAAAAAGCCGATGGGGTACGTTTGCTTTGATTCAATTCCGTTTAATGTGATATCGCTACAATTTAAATTAGGAGAACTAATCTGCTTGTGTAACTCTACGCTGCATATCGTTACATCTGAACCAGTGTCAACTAGACTATCAACTAAATGATTATTTATTTCTACAGTCTTCATAATTCTATCCTTGTCACAAATTCGTTGTAATAAAGCTGCTTGATGTGTCTCGGTGGTCTGATCTGGACAGTCCGTTGAATAATGCCCGAACTTCTTAGATTTTATACATTTTACACCCTTTGATTTGTTTACACAATGCTTAGAATAATGCCCAAATTCCTGGCAATTAAAACATTTGACCTTATTAACGTTAGATTGATTTCGGTTTGATGACGAAAGCTTATTTCTATCTTTGACTTGAGTGTCTACTTTCGTTTTCGGATTTTTAAACTTATCATTGTCCGATCTCATTTTATCATAAATTTTAAGCCTTTGTTTAAATTCAGATATTGTTCCGCAACCATATAGTATAGTTTTCCTAACCACAGAATCGGGAATACCATCAATAACATATTTAATTAATGAAGCATCTTCAATGTTACCTCGCGAACACATTTCTTTCATTTTCAAAAAATACTCATCTAAAGATTCATTAGGCATTAATTTACGTTTACATAACATTTCATGCAACTCAGCAGAATTAAAAGCTTTACCATATTCAGATTTCAAAAGCTTTTTTAACTTACACCAGTCATTAACTTTAGGTTCACTCTGAATAAATAGTTTCGCTTTACCTTTTAATGATCTTTTAGCAAAAACTAATTTATGCAAATCACTCAATTTCAAAGAGTTTATAACATCTTCAATTTCATCAATCCATTTATCAACATTTTCATATGCATTACCAGAAAAAGGATTAACAATACTTTCAATATCAGAAAAACTAAGATGAGGTTTAAAATGATCTTGAATTGGAAGCTGCATACTGTTGTTTACTTGAGACTCATTAAAACCAGGATTGTCTCTTTGATTATCATCAAGCATTACTTCAGAAATTTTATTAATAGTTTCATCTTCAATATCACTATTTTCTTCATGCAAAATATTTTCAAATAATACAGATAAATCACATAGGTAAGAGACAATTCGGGTTACGACTTCCGTCTTTAAACCTTCTGAATTTATGCACAGTACATTGCAAACTTTAATTAACTCATTCAAAGTAAAACTATTCTGCACTGTATCTATTTTCTTATTAAATTCTTCGGAATCTGGTTTAAAAATAAAGCCAGAAAATTCACGTAATCGTTTCCGGTTATTTCGGTCTCCATCAGTATTAAAAATAAGCTTATGCAAATTTTTGATTTCAGAACTTTTACTGTTCTTTAAAGCTGCTTCCAATTCTGGAATTTCTACTAACTTCATATTGGAAAGAAAGTTTTGTACTCACCCGACAGATGATCGTCGTCAATTGGGTAATCCACACTTTATACGAGTAATCCAATAAATCGAATAACTTGTGACAACAGTTCACTCAGTTCACAGTTCAAAGCACAGTTCTACTACTCGCACATTTTGGAATTCGAGGCCGCACGGTTGGTCGCCATATTTTTTTGTAGAATTTGACTTGATTCACAGCATGAGATCACGAAGTAATATTTAAATGGTTTATTTAATAGAAAGAAATAAAAGTAAATAAAAAAAGTATATAAAGATGAAGTTAACGGTATGCAGGATTAACATAATGATGTAAAGGCATAACATCGAAAGCACAATATAAGTTTATAAACTCTTGAAGACGTGTGAGCCGTCTGCTCACGTCTGCCATCCACTCTCGACCAGGTCTCAGCGTTGTCTGGGATGATTCTTACTGCGCTGGGTGATGCTGTACTGATGACGTCATAACGGGCAATTCTCATTCAGCATTGGACGGTATGATTTCCCACATGAATATTATGAAAGTTTCTGCATATTTAAATGAGTAGTATTAAAAAGTATATATTTACTAATATCATATATTAGTACTTTATGGTAAATCTTTCATTATAAATCTCATCATAGTTTCATTTCTCATTCTATTGCATTTCTATAGCGGAACCTAAATTTTTTGGTTTACATATTGTAGATTGCATCAGTTTTGCAGCGCAATTTATTCCTCGGTATGTTACTTATAGTGTTATTAGAAATTCCATTATTTCTGTATTTTTTCTGGAATTGGTAGAATCTGATTAGGAAATTTATGTTTTTATTTCAAGATGTATATGAAGTTGGTTACATCAAGTGTTAAATAAACGTTGTTATTCGGGCAATAGCGTTAGCTTTATCCAGATAGATAAATGCATTTCTTATTTCTTAAATACTCAAGACATAAAGACACACTCGGATAGGACAGGACAGGACAGGAACAAGTACAGGGGGCACTACGCCATCGCCATTGACAAAAATGGTATAGCCCCCACGTACTACCTCTCTGGACACAGGGGACCTGATTACAGTAAACATAGGACATAGCACTAACAACGTTTAGGACATAGCGCAACATACTGTTACAACATACTTCAACACATAGGACATAGCATTATCATACTATTACAGATTATTTACAATGCAAGAAGTTATGTTCATAGGACATAGCATTATCATACTATTACATATTATTTACAATGCAAGAAGTTATGTTCATAGGACATAGCATTATCATACTATTACAGATTATTTACAATGCAAAACGTTATGTTCATACGACATAGCATTATCATACTATTACAGATTATTTACAATGCAAGAAGTTATGTTCATACGACATAGCATTATCATACTATTGCACACTCGGATAGTAGATTCACTCACTTTACGTTTTTCAAGGGTTATATATATACATTAAGGGCGTGTTCAAAACAACCATTGACAGGTAGTCTTGGCGTAATTCGGATTCATACCAAGATTATCCATTTCTCAAGGCAATAATTATTGTTATTTTTGCTAAACCGTTTACGAAAATATAATTTTCCGAATGCTGAACTCTTATGTATGAAAAGGCAGATTTTCAGATATTTGTTTTGCAATTTGATGCAAAATTCGTATCTTTTAAACACTGATGTATATGTTCTTATTTTAATACTCTGGCAGTATATAACATTAAATACCATTCTTGTGTTATCACCATTTATACATGTCGCTTCCTGTACAGCCTGCTGAATACATTTTACTTTCTAGCTATCTATAATTACATCGTGTTGTTTCGGTATGAACAGGGGCGAAGTATTCATCACTTACATACATTTAAAGATAATTAATTAAATTTTTCTGACTTTGATATCTATAATATATAGGCAGGATTACTGATAAAAAATTTAAGAAAATAGTAAATGAAGAAGTAAATAGAAAAATTTCGTTCAGGTATTGTGAGATACCAATATACACTTCATATATTTTACTAGAGGGCTGTTGCCAAAGCAAAATCTTTACTATATATGTCTACCAGTTCTATGTATACAGTGTGTAGCTCAAAGTAAACTTCCTGCATTGTGAAGAGTACTTAATGCGTTCTTGCGAAGCTTGTTTTCTCGTAAAAGCTCTGCCTCTTCGAACCGAAATTGTTCGTAATCTGCAGCGTCTTGAGTTGTTTATGCAGGTTCTTGAGCTGTTCTGGTATTTCCTGTCGAATCTTACGGTGACGCGGAGAGTCTTGTATCCTTCGTTTACTTGCAACGTATCTTCATCGCGCAACTTATCTTCATCGCTTCTCTTCATCGCGCATATTCTGCTGACGTTCCACTTGCCTAATGGGCCTCCGTTTCCCTTCTGCTTCCCTTTCCGGAGCACGCAGTGTTTCTTGGTTTTCTGAATGTCTTTTGTGTCTTTTACTAGTTTTTGATACAGTTTGAGCACGCGAAGTTTCTTGAGTTGCTGCTTGTCTGCTGGAACTCCTATTCGTTTCTTCTTCACTTTCTTGAATGTGTAAGCTTTCTTGTCACTATGCTTGCCTGCTGAGTTTCTAGTTGTATCTTCTTTCATTTTTGAAGTACGCAAGTCTTCTTGTACTTGCCTGCTGAGTCTCCCAGTGCTTTTTACTTCATTTTTTTGTAGCTCGCTGTAACGTTTGTGCTGTCCTCTTGCGTTCAGGCATTTTAGTAAATTGAAATAAAAAATTATGTAACTGTAGTAAAGTAACATTGCATCTAAATTACATTTAATACCTACAGAAGTTTAAACTTCTACTCAGAAAACTATACAATAAAAGAAATTAAATTTTTATAAATAAAATTAGAATAGCATAAACTGCATAGAAACATTTCATTATGAAGAAAATGTATTCATTCTTTTCAAGCAACCAGCGATTCGTAAATAAATTTTTCTTGCCAACTCAGGAAACAAAGACCTTTGACACTTCAGGTAATACATTAGAGTTTATGATTTAAATTTATTTCAATATAACAAATTTTCAAAATCTCAATAAAGAAATTAACGTAGCGATAGCATTTCGTGTCACGTATCTAAAGGTGAAACATAAAAGTTGCCAAAAGCAGCTATTCATTTAAAATACTGACATAAACGAAAGATTTTCGGCATAGAATGACGTTATATGGAATCACGTGCTTTCTTCAACTTCAGAATATAATCGTAAATAATAATAACAATAAGTTTCACGTTAGGCAATACTATTTATTTTATATTTTTTTTTAACTTAAAAATTTCTCTTAAACAAACTCTACGATTTGAAAGTGAGAAGGACCAACATTTTTCCAAGTAAAGCATTTTGATGTCCAGTGCGCTAGACTTCGGCCACTTGGAAAAATAAATACGAAAAATTAGCGTTTTCCGAAATTTTATATAATATCTCGAGTGATAGTCGTAGGAAGATAACAATAGTCGAAAAGTTTTACCAAGAATTTTTGAAATCCGAGGGTACCTCCTTCCAAACTCAAACTCCCCGTTCCGGAGATATGATGTTACGAAGAAAAAAACAAAGAGGCAAAAATCCACAGATATTTATATTGTTGATTCCTGTTTACAATATTCAGTTTCCTTTAAAAACATTAAGCTTCATTTAAATAAAAGGAAATTAAATTCAGACATTTTTCCTAGCTTTCAAGCTTTTATTGTATTTTTAAATATTCTTTTTGTCACAGTTGCGCAAGTTTTCCTCGGGGTCATTAGGAACCTTAGGTCGAAAACATTTAAGAATCATTGCTGTAAATAATGATCATATGATAAATTGCAATACATATTCGATTGTTTTGATGAGAATTTGAGTACAATTCTTTATACATCAGCTACTATGCCCCTTTATGTAACGACAAAGATTATTTTCAATGATTATCCGATGAGAATGATTCTTTAAATTGATTATTCGATGACAATGATTATTTGCAACGAATATTAAAAGCTGATGACTATGATTACTTAAATAGAATATGCATGTCATTCGACGACAGCGATTATTTCCAAAGAATCTTCGATCACGTCACTATTGTATATTTCTCTTAAACAAACTCTACGATTTGAAAGTGAGAAGGGCCAACATTTTTCCAAGTAAAGCATTTTGATGTCCAGTGCGCTAGACTTCGGCCACTTGGAAAAATAAATACGAAAAATTAGCGTTTTCCGAAATTTTATATAATATCTCGAGTGATAGTCGTAGGAAGATAACAATAGTCGAAAAGTTTTACCAAGAATTTTTGAAATCCGAGGGTACCTCCTTCCAAACTCAAACTCCCCGTTCCGGAGATATGATGTTACGAAGAAAAAAACAAAGAGGCAAAAATCCACAGATATTTATATTGTTGATTCCTGTTTACAATATTCAGTTTCCTTTAAAAACATTAAGCTTCATTTAAATAAAAGGAAATTAAATTCAGACATTTTTCCTAGCTTTCAAGCTTTTATTGTATTTTTAAATATTCTTTTTGTCACAGTTGCGCAAGTTTTCCTCGGGGTCATTAGGAACCTTAGGTCGAAAACATTTAAGAATCATTGCTGTAAATAATGATCATATGATAAATTGCAATACATATTCGATTGTTTTGATGAGAATTTGAGTACAATTCTTTATACATCAGCTACTATGCCCCTTTATGTAACGACAAAGATTATTTTCAATGATTATCCGATGAGAATGATTCTTTAAATTGATTATTCGATGACAATGATTATTTGCAACGAATATTAAAAGCTGATGACTATGATTACTTAAATAGAATATGCATGTCATTCGACGACAGCGATTATTTCCAAAGAATCTTCGATCACGTCACTATTGTATATCGCTATACTCGTGGGGTTGGGGCCGGTTGTGAATTGTACTACGGCCCTGTAATTAAGCGTTTCAAATGACGTCAAAAAGTCACTGATCCACATATTTTACTAGTAACTGCCGCGTATTGTGACCGAAACCGTTATTTAAATCTTCTGAATAAAATTTGGGATAATTCCTTTTACATCAGAGAATAAAGGAATTTGTAAATCGAATTTCAACAAAACTACATGCATCGAATAACAAGAATTATATAAACGGAAGTATCAGTACAACAAATCGCTCTTTGCAGCTCCGCTTTTGTCCGACACTTGATTTTCAGCTATCGTATCTACCCATTTGAAGATACCATGTGAAGAATACTTTTTTAAGTGTGTAAATTAATTACATGTATGTTATGTATATATATGGAGATATTTTTTGAATTAGGAAAGCACCAACTTTTTTTAACGAAAACAACCGAAACATTATCTCCAGTCAAATTTAATTTTTCATCTAAATCATTTCTTAATTACAAAAGTTAATATTAATTTTCTTTGCAAAGGAGACTAGGTGTTGCTGGAAACAAATGAAATACGAAACATCATAAATTTATTGAAGTCTACAGAAGAAAACTGGTAAACAATTAATAGATCACTTCAATGAAATGTAATTGCATTTAAACGTATTAAATTATTTTCAGCAGATGTAATAATGAGGAACATAGGAAGATCCGAAGGGATATTGTGCGTTTAAATACTTCTTTTGTTTTCGCTAATTTTTTATACATTTCAGTTAACGTATAAATCTGTGCTTTGAAGAAATGGCCCGTTAAGTGAAGAAGTCTGTAGGAAGGCAATTTTTAATCCTGTGCGGAAATTGTCCAAATGATTGATCAGTCATCGACTCAGCATACGCAGCCATCAGGTTGAGATCCCAAACATTGATTAATTGCGCTCGACTGGAAATTTCATCAGCATGGTCAACGGAAGCCACCGTTTAAAAAATTTTCTTGTTCTTAAATATATGCTTATTCACTTTTGTAATATGATTAGATACTTATAATCACAGTTCCTTCATTTTAAATAATATATTTCATAAATTGTTGAAGTGCAAACACAGACTTCATATTGTAGAAAAACGTTGCTCTGGAATTTTTGATGCAAATCCTGGTTATTTTTTCTAAGAAGGGAAAGTAAGGAAGAGTGCCATTTATAAAGCTTAGATTTTGCTAGATTTGCAGGTTTTTCGCGCTACTTTCCATGACTTGTCGCCAATCTAATAGGAGAAAAAATTTATTCTTTATAGGGATACTTGCGGGAGGTAACCGTCGAGCAATCTTCTTGTATCTGCCTCGTCCCACCCTGTTTGTTATTTTATTAAAACGTGTTTGGAAATATTTTCCCTCATTGCAAGGTTTGATTTGAGATGATAGATGTCAATCAGACCTTTTAATATGGCATATTGAGCTGCTGGTGCCAGCAACTTTATTTCCTATTATATCTGCATATCCTCATAATGGAATTTAGCCTAATAAGACGAATATTCATTTCCATATTTATTGTTTTTTAAAGATTTTGAATAAGTAAAGATATTTTCTTCGTGGAACATAGAGCGATTAAAAATCTTTGACAATCTGTAAAAATGCTCGCAAACTGTAACTTACTACTTTTGACAAAAAAGTATAAGTAATCATTTATTAAATTAATGAATTCAAACATATGAATATATATATTTAATAAAATAAAAATATTTCAGTGCAAATAATTATCGACCTATATTTGAAGAAGAAGAAGGAGAAGCAGAAATATACTATAGCGAACAACTACTAGAAGAATTGGATCCCCAATGTTTAAGATTGCAATACGTGTCGGAGACGTAAGTCTTTTCGGAAAAAATAATAAAACAAAACATAATGTTTCAGGTCCAGTTTAATTATACATTTAATAATTTTTTGACAAAAACGCTGGTCTGGAAAATAATACGTTTTCAGATTTATAATGCTTAATGTTTTTTTCATTCCTTCATTACAAAAATAGATTATAAATGTTTAAGTTGGAAAATCACATTGTGAAGAATTCAAATTTATTGTCATACCTTTTGATTATGAGGAAACGTTATTGCATTAACTAATGAAATATCTAAACAGAAAGCTAATATACAAAATACACGTATTTAAACGGCCAGTTTGTAAAATTTGTGAATGAGAAGTTGTTATGAAGTTAGTTGTTGAATGTCAAATAGTTGATATAATTAGAGTAACAAAGACAAAAAGGACTTTATGTTTATAAATAATAATATATATGTATGTAAAACAAATTAAGTAAACACTGAAATCCATCCTATACTCTATTCGGAACAAATCTAATATAAATTGTTCTCTTCATCTGTTTCTGTTAGACTATATATTTCTAGATTTATAGAGATTTATAATATTATTTAGCTCGAGTTTTGAGAATGTACTCATCAAACATAATAAAAATTTCGAGATTCCAACTCTTCATTGTAATTATTTTTTTAATATAAAATATTGAATAATTTTGAATTAATAGAAAATTAAAAAATAAAAATTAATTAATTAAAATATATTTATGTAGATATATATATCCCCATCACATGATTTACATAAAGATGATGATCTAGCTAATTGGGAATTTAAATTTACTGAATCAAATATTTCTCTTACTAAGCCACAATATTGTCGAACTATGAACATTTTTTCTATCTCTGTCACCGCTGACACGACGTCGTGCTACTTTCTTCCTATTCCAACAATATGAGAAATATAAATATTCTAGAAATAGGTAGGTTTAGAATTTGAAATGAATTGGAGCCGCAAATGTGAATTGAAATAAATCTGAATATTTTATCTTATTCATCTGCCAAATTTTCTCAGTATTATAGATCAATATGTGCGATCAGAATTCCTAACATTAATTCACACACACACACATATACATATATATCTATATATATGCGTTTATCGTATATATGTTATGGTGAAACGCCGAAATCTGGAGAATGTCGACTTTCACCGGTGAATGTCAACATACACATAAGAATATTATATTTTCTCCGTAATTCGGTCACGAAAAAACTCACTTAAATTAAGAACTTAAGAATATAAGAACTTAAAACACACTGTTCATTTAAAATGAGAAAGGAAAATAATAGAAGTTTAAAACTTACTAAATTACGTGATTCAAATCTTATTTATTGCAACAACTTAAACTGCTATGACACTTTCAATTACACAAGAGGCCCTTGCTTTTACAACAGCATTTATTTGTGGAACACTTCCTTTTGCAATGACAGCGTGTACATATACTCCTCTCTTTTCAACCTACACCACAGCACATCCGTGAGTGTCGACATACACCGGTGAGGGTCGGAATGTACAAGAATGTAATGCAATATTCGATCTTTCACCGACGTTTTTGGTGAATGTCGACATTCTCCGGTGAAAGTCGACATTCTCCAATTTCGGTCTTTCACGGTAACATATATATATATATACATATACATATATATATATATAACGGTTTTATATATATATATATATATAACGGTTTTATATATATATTTATATAACGATTATATATATATATATATATGATATATGACAATGATTACATGTTTTTAATTTTCCTTTTACATTTGAAATTTTATTCTTCATGATGATTTAACTCTAGTCCCCGTTAAAACATTATTAACATTTTGCTTTCAAATTACTTTAAAACATCTTTCGAAATATAACTTACCAGTATGGATTCACTCTTTTAAAATAATTCTACTTTAATTAAACTTAGGAGATAATATAATCAATTAATCAAGATTGTTTAGGAAATAAATTATTATTAACTAACTTTGCAGCAATTGCGCAAGTAATAGTAATTTGTTTTCGCACTTAATAAATTTAAGATCATACAACATTTGATATGCTAAATAGCAGCTATTAGCGCTATTTATCTCTTGCCTAATGTACCCACTTTATATATTACCTCCATTCTTCTTTTTTAATATTTTAATTTTTAAGTTTTATAAAGTTCTTATACAAAAACTTTACTGTATTGAAGGTTATCAGTCTCCTTACTTTTATATCTTGCTAGTTTATCTCAAATTGAAATCATTAAATGTCATTCCACGAGATGAAAAACTTGAAAATTTAACGCCATGCCTGCTACAGATAAACCCAAAAAACAATTTTTATGAAAAACATTTAACTGTATTTACATGATTACATGCGGCACTTGACATATAAATTATATAGGACAGACTAAAAACAATCTTAACTTTCGAATCAATAACCATAGAGCTCAAATCAAAAAATTCAACACACAAAAAGTAGCATTAAAATAAGTACACCATCACAACTCAATACAGCTGAATTAGAGCACTTTAAACACAATGACTTCAACTCTATTCAACTTCAGATACTAGATATAATACCCAATCACAAAACACGAATTTTTCAGGAATCTCTCTATATACTAAAACAACGTTCACTTTATCCATATGGACTTAACACTTATATACATAGTCATAGAGATACTTCTAAGAAGTCTATTTTCAGCCAATTTAAGCACTACAGCAACAAAACGCAGAGAGGAATAAGAGGAAGCAAAATAAAAAATAATGCGAGATTTTATCCACTTTGGATACATTTGCATTGAAAAAACAATTGAAATGTTTTTTTGACTCAGACAACTTTCCCAAGAAACTTCTCAACTGTTACACTCCTGTACTAATAAATTCCTTATCAAACTAAAAAAATTCATTCAAGAAAGCTACGACGACATACAAATCATTAAAGACATGATTCTCGATTTTAGTCTTTTCGGACTCTCTAATAGCCTCTCTCAACGCAAAATTTATTTTAAAGTCAATTTTCTACATCCGCAGTTTGACAATATTCATTTCTCAAGAATCATCAGAGATTGTAAAGATTACTTCCCCGCAGTTGACACATTACCTATGGTTGCATTTAAATATCAAAGGACCTTAAGCAACTTGCTGACTAACCACCATGAAATAGATGAAACAGCAGAATGACATTGTAAGACACCAATTTACAGCAATTACGTGGATTCTCATCACCAGCACATAATTACTGGCAACCTGAATATCATATAAAACCATCAACTTAAAACACTAATGAGTTATGGTACAAAATTTAGACCAGTCAGAAACATGACTACAAATTTCTGTTACAAGACTTTCGAAAACACTATCAACAATGTTATAGTTAAAGCAAGCTATCAACTGAATTTACCCATAGATACCTTCTAAAAATGGAAAGCTAAAATTCTTCAACGCATATCCACCGAAATCAGTCACCTCAAGTTTAAAAGTACACTGAATTGGTCGCAAATTACATCAGATATTAAAACATTAAAACAGCTTTTTACTATTACAAAAATAGATAAAGCAACTAATAATAACTTTAGCATTATATGAAAACAATTCTACGCAAAAATTATTCATAAAGAACTTCTCAACGCAACTACTTATCAATTAGCCAATCTTACAGAAACATCTATAATAAACAGGTTTAAAACTTTTCATAAGAAACTCAATATTACTTTCAATGCAAACTACAACAGATTTACTAATCTTTATGCGATTCCCAAATTCCATAAAACACAATTAAAATTCAGATTTATTGCTAATGGAACTAATAAATTACAAGAAAAATGTAGACTATTATTTTTCAATTCAACTTAATAAAATCTGTAAATTTATTTTCAATGATTGTAACACTAATCATAACAATCCTGGATCATTCATAATAACACTCCTGTCATTAATACCATTCAAACCATTAACATCCAAAACATTAATTGCTATGACTTTGAAAAGTTATATACCTCACTTCCTCTAGAAGAAATCTGTACCAGTCTACTTGATCTACCTAAACTCTTCCCTGATATGCTCAATATCATGACTCTTGACAAATGGGAAACCTACCTAAAATGCACACTTTTTCATAACTACATCAAGTTTCAAAATCAAATTTTTAAACAAGTCAGAGGATTGCCAATGGGCTTACATTCCAGCACCTCGATCTGTAATATCTTTTTATTTGTCAAAGAATTTAACTTCCAAAAAAATCTACAACTACAAGATTTAAATTACTACAAACACACCTACAGATATATTGATGACCTTATTACAATTAATAATTTTGATAAAATTGAACACTCCGCGATTTATCCGAATTGTCTTACACTTAATAAAACTAATAATTCACAAAATAGCATAGACTTTCTAGATCTTCAAATCATTAACTACAAAAAAATTTTACTTTTTGACAAAACAAGAAACTTCAATTTCAATACTAAGAAATTAATAAATTGGAACTCCAACATATCCAAAAAAGTAATTAACGATACTATAATTAATCAAATACAACGAATTAAAATTATATGCACAGATACAATAGATTTACAACGCGAAATTTTGCACCTTATTAAAATTCTCAAAAATAATCTAATACCCATTCAATTTATCAACCATTGCCTTAAAAGAGCAGGCGTTAAATACTCACTCTAAATCATGTAACTGATAGGGATATGATAATTTGTTCCTAAACCTGAGAAGGCGGTATAAGTTGTGTGACTATCAGTTGAAGGATTTGTATATAGTGAAATTACTCAATTGTATATATTGTAAAAAGCTAATTGTCTTCAGACTCATGCTGTTACTATACTGTTACTAAAAGAATGGTCCTATTTCATGACTTTAGTCTGTCTAATAGCTCTTGGACAGTGAAAATTCCTTTTTTCCTTTCTTAAATTCTTAATCATTGCGACACGACAATTAGCCAGAAATTAATAATTTCCATTCACTAGTATTTTCAAAAAAATCTTAACGGACAGTCTCCCTCAAATAAGAACTCCACATAATACATCCCTCAAGAATTCCGAGTCCAACCCACTACCATAAATTACTTCACCCAAGTCTTACCGACTGATATTATTCAAAGCCCCCACTGCCGCTAAGAATTTTCGGACACCCAACACTTATGAGTCAGACACGAAGAGAGGACTTTGCCAACTCCCCCACTAGAAAGAATGTAAGTTACTTAATACCTTTTCTGGCCTTTATATCTTCATGTACATTCACTGTTCTTATTATATATTATTTTTTACATTTTTTATATTACTTTATATTGTCTTTGATTTGTTTTTACAAACTTTGAATTATTTATCTTATTTTGTAATCTTCTATGTTTATTTCAACTTTACTTTGAATTCGATTTCATAATAACAATTTCCAATGTTTAATTTTTACAAGTAATATAGAACTCAAATGCATAAACATGAAGGTGTCGGGGACGGTTACTCAGGTTATATCGGATTTCTCTACAGATTTTGCTTTTTACTCCAAATTGAATTGACTAAATTGCTTCACAAGAATAAGTTCTTTGCGTATAAGCATTGGATCATAATCCCTTCTATTCGCGAAGATATTTAGGATATTTGACTAGAATTGCCGGTTTGGCTTTAACTTATAACTCGAGTAAAGACGAAACACCTTCGTATTTACGTATTTTTATCAATTATTGTTCGTTGAACGGGAGTTGGTTTGTTCCCCTTGAAAAGTCAATTAATTTCCGATCAATGACAATGATTACATGTTTTTAATTTTCCTTTTACAATTGAAATTTTATTCTTCATGATGATTTAACTCTAGTCCCCGTTAAAACATTATTAACATTTTGCTTTCAAATTACTTCAAAACATCTTTCGAAATATAACTTACCAGTATGGATTCACTCTTTTAAAATAATTCTACTTTAATTAAACTTAGGAGATAATATAACCAATTAATCAATATTGTTTAGGAAATAAATTATATATATATATAATCGTTTATTGCAATGCATGGTCGGAAATGCTTTCCTGGCGCCATAGTGACGAGAGACTACACAAGAAAAATAGGTACTGTGATGCTTCTTTGGCGAAATGAAGCAACTCCAATGATGGAACACAGCAATAACTTTATTTAACACTCAAAAAATGGCGACATACAAACAAGAAGAGAAAACATATTCTATCATTTAAAAATAAATTACTCTCGCGACTCTCGCACGAAGTCTGGTTTCAAATATTGCCATTCACAAATACCTTAATGTTCATCTATTTAAATTATTTAATCTACAAGATTTTAGTATTATTTAAAGCTGTTACAACCTCTCCCCCAACGGAGAGACTTTTACCGAAGGGAAAATTTCTGTAAAATTCGAAATTATACAAGCTCGGCTTGCTCAAATGCTTAAAGAGAAAAGGTAACTTCTCTCATAAGTTTCCAAATTTTCAGGCCGAAAATTTTAAGTTTTAAACAAATATTTTTACACCACATTTAAATAGGAAGAAAATGGACCAGTGTTCAAATTAGTCTTCTTTTTTTTACTTGACAGGGCCTAGATCTCTTCCATGGTGGACCAGTTCCTCGGCTATATTTCACAGCAAAGCCTTTCTTCAGTTCATCTGTGCCTTTCGGATAATATTCATTTGTCATTTGCTTTCGACATTTGTTTTCTTCGTCTATTAGTAGCGGCATTGATATTAAATCGAAAGCCGAAAGATGATGATAACGTTGCATTGCAAAATGATTCTCAATATTAATTTCTTTATCGTTTTTCAAATTTTCGTAAAAATCTTCCAAGTTTAATTACGGTGATTTAACTTCTTCTTCAAAGATATCTTTGGATGCTTTATTTTCTTCCTTCATCGGTTCCAAGATCTTCTCTTCAACTATTTTTCTTTTCCTTTGAGCTCTAGTAGAAACGGCATTAAAATGGTATCACTAAGATTACCTTCAAGTGATAAACTAATAAAATAAGGCAGTTCAGTGTTAACAGGAAGTAATAACCTGCTATCACTAATATTATGTTCAGTGATGAACTAATAAAATAAGGCAATTCAATATTAACAGGAAGTAATAACCTGGTATCACTAATATTACGTTCAGTGATGAACTAATCAAATAAGGCAATTCAATATCAACAGAAAGTAATAACCTGGTATCACTAATATTGCGTTCAGTGATGAACTAATAAAATAAGACAATTCAATATCAACAGGAAGTTACGTTCAGTGATGAACTAATAAAATAAGGCAATTCAATATCAACAGGAAGTAATAATCTGGTATCACTAATATTACGTTCAGTGATGAACTAATCAAATAAGGCAATTCAATATCAACAGAAAGTAATAACCTGGTATCACTAATATTGCGTTCAGTGATGAACTAATAAAATAAAGTAATTCAATATTAACAGAAAGTAATATTCTGGTATCGCTAATATCGCGTTCAGTGATGAACTAATAAAATAAAGCAATTCATTATTAACAGAAAGTAATAATCTGGTATCACTAATATTGTGTTCATTGATGAACTAATATAATAAAAATACGCACTATTATTCGATCTAGGTCGGTGCCTCCAAAATAATTAAGACTGTAGTACTTCTTTGGCGAAATGGAGCAACTCCAATGATGGAACACAGCAGTAACTTTATTTAACACTCAAAGAATGGCGACATACAAACAAGAAGAGAAAACATATTCTATCATTTAAAAATAAATTACATTCTTCGTGCGAGAGTCGCGCGAGGCACTCGAGTCTGGTTTCAAATATTGCCATTCACAAATACCTTAATGTTCATCTATTTAAATTATTTAATCTACAAGATTTTAATATTATTTAAAGCTGTTGCAGTACGAATAGTGTAAAGATATTTCTTAATTATTCTTAGCGCAGCGGAAACTAAGAAATAAGAACAAAAACATTGGATCGTCATCAAAGAAAGTATTCGAAAGTTCCTTAGGAAAGTATCCTAAACATGGGTTTGGTAGGGGTAGTCCAGTGCATTGTTCAGCAAGATCACGAGACCTCACTTGCATTATCACTTCCGCTCGGGGTACGTCAACACATTAGTGCAGGAAACCTCTGTTAGAAGTCCAACAGGAACTTGTGGCACATATCGTGGCAGCTGCTGGGAAAGTCCTCAGGATGCACAGAATTTTCCAGAACATCTTATGGTCGATGTGCGAGAGATGTGATACCTGCATCAGGGCGCAGGTCGTAATTTCGAACACCTTCTTTGAGGTCCATAAGTGTCTAATTTTGTTCCTATTTTTTAATTTCTCTTGTGCTAAGCATAATTGGTGTCCGTTCTTTCTTGTGTTTTGTGTTGTTTGTACCGGCCAGGAAAGTTGTTTCGGCCCTGTTTTGCCATTTCCTTTTTCCTCGATGTCGTCTCTCTCATATATGTGCATAATTACTTATGACTCAAGTGTTGCTACTATATCATGAAACTTACAAACACGGTGTTTACAATGCTACATATTCCCATCCGAAAATATCTTTTTTTCCCTCTTGCCCTTCAAATAAGAAATGTGTGTCCTTCATTGTAAAATCTCCTGGAACTTTAATACTTCTTTTTTCGAGGACAATGGAGAAAATATTTCAGTATAGGCAGCTGTCAATATTCAAACATTACATTGTGAAAGCCATTAAAGTGATTTCGGCCATTAGCCGAAACGCTCAGAAAGGCTTAATTCGCATAAGGATTTAGGAAATACAGTTTGAAAAACTCAGCAAATTTTCCTTCAATAAATTTAATTACAAAAAAAATTACAGGGAACAATAAACATAGAAGAAAACAGATATTTCTTTTCCTAATTTGTTTTACTGTGTTTGATTTCTTTCTTTCTTCCTGTATATATAATTAAAACTTAAAGAATGTAACTGAAGAATGAGAATAAAATTTTCAATTGAAAACAAATGGTGGCAAAACTCCTAGTGCTGCTCTGCTGGACGACGAAATAGACCAGCAAAATGTTCCGAATTTGGAATAACGAGAGAAAATTTGAAACCTGTGCAGCCAGCGATGCAAAGAGATTGTTCTGAGAGAAAGATGACTTAAATGAGGAAACTCTGAGATAATTTAATGATGTGTAAGGTTACCTCTACTGGGATAATAATAAGAAAAGGTTAAAATACAAAATACGTAAGTAAATTATACAAAAATTGAAGAAATTTAAAATATCTGGCATGCGTAAGAAATAGTAATTGATTCAAAAAATAAATGAATCTAAAGCTCTCAAACTTATACTCGTTTAAATACAGGTTTTGCTGATTCAGAAAGAACGTTACGTGTATATCTTCTAAAATGCTTTTTCCGTCGTTTGTTTGTAGTTGTTTCATTTTTGATTTCAGTTTCATTTTTTTCTCCTATTTTGCAATTTTCGCCATTGTTTCTGTCTGTTTTTAAGCCACCTGTTTATTATTACTATTATTATTATTACAACTTATGTAAAAATTAAGTAAGGAAAAGTAAGGCACTGAAACTTTGCAAATTATCACGCTGTACGTGAGATTCATGGTGGTCGCTTATTGCATACAAATCACGCCAAATTCTTTAACTTCTCTGCTTGGCTTTAGGTCCTTATAACGAAAACAACAAATTCGCCCTTTGTAGAAAAACATTCTGTCAGGCAATAAATCTACGGGGAGAGTTTTCCCTATGAAACTGAGCCCAAAGTGTTATATAGTATCTAAATATGGAAGTGTTGTACATGTTAAACGTGATCGTCGTTGCATTACTTCCACTTTTTTACTACTGAAATAAAGATATACTGATTATTTTGTAGATTGGAAAACCCTCCTTCTGATCATGAAAGAGAGCAAAAACTGGAAAACGAGAAAGAACTAGAAAAGAAGCGAGAACCGGAAAAGATGCATGAACTGGAAAAGAACAAGAACTGAATAAAAAGGAAGAACAGGAAAAGAAGGAGAAACTGGAAAAGAAGCAAGAACTGAAAAACAAGAAAAAACTGGAATTGACACAAAAACGAGAAAAGAAGCAAGAACTGAAAAAGAAGCCAAAGCTGGAAAAGATACAAAAACTAGAAAAGAATCAAGAACCGGAGAAGATACAAGAACTGGAAAAGAAGCAAGAACTGAAAAAGAAGCAAGAGCAGGAAGCGAAGCAAAAACTGAAAAAGAAGCAAGAACTGAAAATGAAACAAGAGGAGAAAAAGAAGCAAAAACTGGAAAAGAAGGAAGAACTGAAAAACAAACAAAAACTGGAAAAGCAACAGAAACTAGAAGAGAAGCAAGAAGTGAAAAAGAAGCAAACACTGGAATGGATTCAAAAACTAGAAAAGAAAGAAGAACTAAAAAACAAGAAAAAACTGGAGGAGATACAAAATCTAGAAAAGAAAGAAGAACTGAAAATGGAGAAACAACTGGATAGGATACAAAAACAAGTAAACAAAGAACTGAAAACGCAGAAGAAACTGGAAAAAATGCAAAAACTAAAAAACAAAGAAGAACTGAAAAAGAAGAAGAAACTGGAAAAAATGCAAAAAATGGAAAAGAAGCAAGAGCCGGAAAAGATACCAGAACTGGAAAATATAGATGAGTCCGAAAAGACGCAATACCTGGAAAAGAAGCAAAAAACGGAAAAGAATCCAAATCTGAAAAACCAGCTGGAACCGGAAAAGAACTGTCATACCCGAAAAGGAAACCGGATGAACACCGAAAAGAGCCAGAACTGGATAACGACTGTAGAACGATTGATTTAATGACCAAACGAAGCAAGACCCGAAAAAGAAAAATTGAACAAATAAATCACTGCAATAATACCACTGTAAGCATTAAATATCAACGTCAAAAAAATAAACACCCTTCTTCAAGGGGGCCTTGCAATACAATGTCATAACCCAGAAGGTATAGAAAAAATCAGCTATAACCTCATTGACAAAACAGTTGCAAAAGATATAGTTAACGTAAAATTTCCTGAAGCCAGAATACCAAAATGAACAATTCATAATATTCCAAAAACATTTCAACTCTGACGCCTTGATTCAAATTATAGCCCAAGAAACATAATCAAATATTTCCGAGCTAAGACCTTTATTTAAACTGAATGATCAAAATAATACTGAAAAATGGATCATAAAATGTCACGGTCAAACTTTCCAAAATTTTATGAGTAAAAAACAAATATATATTGGATGGCGCACCAATAAAATAACCGAGTTTATCGGTGTAAGCAGATCTCAAGTCTGTCAGGATTTCTCTCATAAGACAAACAAACCAAAATGCTCATTCTGCGGCGGAAAATATCATGTTTCTTGCTGTTATTCCCAAACTCCGTACTGCATAAACTGTTGGATTAACAATGAAAAGTATGAAACAAAATTTGACTCTTAACATCCAGCTTTAGCTATTTCCTGGTCCACATATCAAACAGAAGTTAGACGAGTAAAATCCAATACATATTATCAACAATAATGCAAGATCCTGCAGACTATCTATAGACCCTTTCCATCAATAAAAAGAATAACAATGGCATCCGCTTTCTCAAAATAAATCTTCAAAGACCAAAGACCGCCACCGACCAACTATGTCAGTATCAAGTAGATTATCTGGCAGATTTTATTATAAAACAAGAACATTATTGCATCACGGGCAAACTAGGAAGACGTCCAAATAACTGGGCAATTATTCAACGTCATGCTTCAACTGTTGTTTTATCTCCTCGTACAGCCATATTCATTCCAAACAATAAATGGAATTCTACAATAATGATTAATACTCGACATATAATCAAAATTTCAATCAATACTAATGCATCTCAGCTTCTTATTACTAGTATCTATATATCTCCGTCAATAATCCAAATCAAACCTTATCCATACTAAATGAAATCTTACAACAAAAATAATAGTCCGCATGTTATTAGTGGAGACTTTAACTCCCATAGTACTTAATGGGGATACTTACAAACCGAACACAGAAGAGAAATACTTGAAGAATTTTTAAATGCAAACAATCTCATTCTACATAATCATTTTACTGACCGACCTACATTTGATAACACCTACAATAATGATTGGACTGATCTTCTTATTTCTACAACACATCTTAATAATAAAATTAAAAACACATCAATACTAGATGAACACTGAATCTGATAACAAATATATCTCTTTTGATATAACTGAATATACGTCCTTTACTGCACTTACAAGATTTAAAATCAATAATAACAAAGAAAAGATATTTCAACAAAAGTTCAATCCAATTTCAAATGACTTTCTAAATTCTATTATTCTGTGTTCTAATTCTATAACGAAAACAGAACTTAAAAATATTACCAAGGAACTTATCAGAAAGTTTCAAGATACCTCAGGAAGTACCTTCTTCAAAAGATCATCAATTCCCATTATAAAAATCAACTGGTGACGAAAGAACACACAAAACACGAGCATTACGAAGAAAACTCAAATCATCGCAAACTGATGAAGAACGAATCAACCTACTTCAAAAATACAAAAAACGAAAAGCCTCATATAAAAAGCAAATAATATCTGCAAAACGTTAAGTATGGTGAAACTATTGTTCAAACAACCAGGATACGTATGGCTCATTGTACAAAATTGAAACCAACAAAATCTTCCACCCAACGCAACTTACAGTCACTAATACGGGAAATAATGATAAAAATGTTACGAAGATCACTTTAGAAAACATCCTAGATGTTATTCTACCAAACGAAAGCATATATGATGATTCAACTGAACAAAGATTAATTCGTTTTAATCTACTTCCACGAAAATGATATCCCATTTACATCCATGGAACTCAATCGAATTATTAAAAAACTCAATAACAAAAATGCTCCTGGACCAGATAGAATCTGCATTCAAATTATACATAAAACTAATCGTAAGCTAATTCTAATCTGCAATAAATGTCTTCAACTTTGTATTTTTCAAGACTGCTTAAAAACAGGACAAATCACACTCTTCCTCAAAAAGAAAAAAGCTCCTGATAATCCTAATTCCTATCGGCGAATTAACCTTCTTCAAGCTCTTGGAGAAATTCGTGAACGTTGTATTATAGGAAGACTTGAATATCATTTTCACCATCAAAAATTCATCAAGGAAAATCAGTATGGATTTAGGCAGCAAAAATCTACCATTCATGCAACCAGTACAGTCCTAAATCAAATCGATTTTAAAAAAATCAATAACCTACACACCGCAATAATCAGCTTAGATCTTAAATCAGCCTTTGAATCATTATGGCGGCCTTCAATTAAAGAAGCACTTAGAAATATTGAATGTAATTATAATATCTATCAAATAATCAATAATTTCCTTTGTAATCGCCATAATCTCATTTTATATAATAATACTTTAATCAGAAGAAAACAAGTTCGTGGATGTTCAGAAGGCGCATGTATGAGCGCAGAATTATGGAATATTACATTTAATAAAATTATAAAAAGTGCCTGGCTTCCTTTTGCTAAAATTACTGCTGTCGCCGATGATGTCGCATTTGTTATCAGTGGAAGGTCCCATTTAATCCTTCGAAGAAATTGTCAAGAATAAATAGTCATATTTAAGCAAGAATGCAAGAAAATTAAACTTGAAATTTAATGCTCCAAATCTAGAATCATGACAAATAATAAACCTGGATAAAATCTTACTAAGCAACTTTCTGTTAAAATAAATGGCGAAAAAAATCAAGCATACTAAATCAATCAAATACCTAGGAAAATATAATACACGAAAACAACATCTTATCGAATATCTCAAAGAACTTAAAATTTGTACACATTCTATAAGTCAAAATCTTTGACATGTGCATGGCACAAACTGGGGTTTAAATCGCCATATCACCAAATTACTATATCGTACAGTAATAACCAAAATGATTACCTACGGCTCTGCCATCTGGACATTCCATATAACCACAAGAAAAAAAATATTCTTACCTCAACACAACGACAATTTACACTTAATATTACCAGAGGGTTTCGAAATACCTCCAGTACTACTCCTAAAATCTTAGCTGGAACTATTCCACTCCATGTCGAATCCATTCAGGAAGCAATTTATTCTACAATATATCAACTTCGCCATAATATTACTTATAAGAAAACCATATACATCACAGAGGATTACGAAATGTGCCCTGCTCCTTACACTAGACATCTCCTGCTGTATCACGCACAAAAATAAAAACAGCAATAAACACTAAAACTAAAAACAATTCAATTGAAGTATTTAATTACAGAATCAAATATTAATACTGACCTTCAATCTGCCATCTATGCTATCTCTAACCCAGAAAATCAGACTTCTATTACTTATGACATCAATAACCTGGTCTGGGTAAGAGGCCATAGTAGAAATGCCAGTAACTTAACATTCGACAAACTTGCAAAGAAGCTGTTCCTAATCAAGAAACAATTTTCTATATATGAAATTTCCCAAATCTTATCTTCGACTGCCCATAAAAGAACAAATTACCCAAATATGCCAAGAACAATGGAATAACGCATCTACAGGTCGACGAAATTACTAGTTTTACTCCTATTGCAATACTGACACCAAGAGTACATAATCCTTTTTAACATCTAATATTACTGGCCATGGGCCATATCGTGTTTATTTTCATCAAAGAAACTTAATAGACACAGACTTCTGTATATGCTGCTAGAAAGGAGAAAGTGATCACTATCTTTTCTCATCTCCTCTCAAGAAAACTTTTCATATTCGCGCAACCAGAAATATTGATATATCATTCAAAAGAACAATCAGCAAACTTCAACATCTTCATTCTAATATGAAACAAATTCACCAAAACTTAACACAAATGGATTAAATCTATGCAGAGTAACCCCATCTACAACAGACGAAATATAACAAAATATTTAATTTTCACCTTTGTAGAATTTTAAGATAATTATCGATCTTTGTCACAAATACTTATTTGTACTGATCGTAATAAAAAAAGCCTTGCAAAATCCATAATAAACAGAATGAAATAAAAAAATTGAGTCGGCAGAGTAAACTAGAACTGAAAAGATGAGTCATGATATTGATCTGCTGTGTCATGACAAAAATGAGCTATGAATATTGTATGACTCATGTAAAATATATGAACTTAAACGAGAAACTTTTTATGATCTCTGTAATCATGAACACTTTAGTGACTTATGAACTCTGCCTAATGAATACTGAAAACTATTTGTGATCATGAACTCTAAAATACAATTTTATTCTCTTCTACATGTTATACTTCTATTTTATTAATTTTATTATATGATATATCATATATTATCCTATATTTTAGCACTTTATTCAAAATTATAATTTTATTATATGATATATTATGTACTATTCTATACTTTATGTATTAAGCTATATTTTATTTCCCATATTTTAAGTATTATTCAGTATTTGTCATGATATATTCTGTTTTAGCATTTTATTCCAAATTTGGAAAATTCAAAATTTTGTTATAATGGCACATTATGTGTTATTGTATACTTGATGTATTATTTTACATATATTTTTCTTCTATTTTAAGAATTATTCCAAATTTGCCATATGATATCTCTACATATAATAAAAGAAAGAGTCTGTCTGTGTGTTGTGTGTGTTTCTTTCGTTCGCGCTGCGCGTAAGCTAATAGACACACGGCTGCAAAATTTGCTACATAGGTGTATCTAGACAAGGGCCAGTGCACCTCGAAGCGATTTTTTCGAAATTCGAATTCGAATTTTTTTTAATTTTATGTTTTGTGACGAAATCGCGTCATTTTGAGACATAATGGGCTATAGGAAAGCGAGATTTTTCTCTACACACTCCATTTTCAAATCGTCATGAAACGTAAGCACTTAGATATTTTACGAACTTAAAATAAATTTCTTGTTTCAATAAATCGATTAAATACGAATTTAGTTAACAAATAGAGCTTAACACATTTTCAACGGGATATTTTCTAAAAAAGTTTATTTTTAAAAATGTGCAGTTTATTTTTCTTTGATTTTTGGACACGTTAAACTTTCATCCTTGCGACTGCTTTTACAAAAAGAATTTTGGAAAACTGATAATATTTTGTACTTTTAAAAATATTTTTAAATGAAGCTTCCGAGTACACTTCGCACATCTTTAAAAATGTGATTTTGGCAACAATTTTCCTGTCTTATTGTTGTTGATATATTTTTGATGAAATCGCATCATTTGGAATAGTTTCATTCTTTTAGAAATAAGGGTTTAGCAACAATTTTTCATCGTATTTCTTATGTCACTGTTTTTAAGAAATTGGCATATTTCATTGTCATGTATATATATATATATATATATATATATATTACATTTTTATTGATTTTTTTGATAAAGTTGTTCTGTAGGGTAAAATTCTGCGAGGAATTTTATGTTTTTTGAGTTGTTTTCATGTTAATTTTTGCTTATTTCACTGTTTGTAAGATACTGAAAAGTTTTGCATATTTTTTTTCTTCAACGGAAAGTTGGTTAATTTTTTATTAGGATAATAATTATTTGCATTAAGGGTGTAGGGTTTATATTTATTTTAACTAACATTTATTTTAAGTTTAAACTATCGTTCCTGTCAAGCCTTACTTTCCCCTGGAATTGCCAATGCCAGAGTATGTAAATTTTAATAGAACGCGCAAAGGATTCAATTTTTCAGCGGAAGTAATCTGAGTTAAATAGAAGGGAAACGAGTTCGAAGGTGTGCTTTATTGCTTCACGAGCGTGGAGGTGGCTAGTTAGAAATTGAAGAACCACGCGTTTCGGCCTGTGCGCTTGCCTCGGCAGATTGTTAATTTTTCAACGTAATATTCAGAAGTTTGCTGAATTATCAGCGGTATCTTAGAACGCGGTGAGGTTAGTTACGTTTAGAGAGCCTCGTAGTTAGTCACTTGTTATTATTCTTTTTTTAGTTTCTTATTTTTATTTTACCGCCGGGTCGGCGTAGTTTGTGAGCGTCAAGAGCAGGCATTTGTAATTTGTAAAGTTGAATAAAAAGGGATTTAAACCCTTCTCAAGACTTTGTCTACTTTGCAGTTCTTAACAGTCTCCACTATTGTTGCGTGCAGGTTGGAAGCGCGCAACATAACATTTGCGCCTCAACACTTGTCAAACTGAAATGGGCGAAAATTGGATGGAAGTTGCTGGACAACAACAAGAAATGGCAAGCCAATTGCAAGGATTTGGATACCTGGTCCAGACGATGACAGCGTCAATCAAGCCAAACGTTAATTTCGACGGAAATAATTCCGTGGCGATATATCTAGAATGCCTCGACAATCACTTCCAGCTCTACCCTGTGCCTGAAAGACAAAAAGTTGCCATCGCCACATCTGCACTAAGAGGACAGGCCGCGCTATGGTGGACGAATATAGGCCAATTTTTTTAGGGGCCAGACATATACATTTGAAAATTTCAAAAAATCCTTATTAAAGGCCATCCCCATACTGAAAGTTTGAGCAAGGCTAGAAGCCGAACTGTATAGTTTTTATCAACGGAATATAGAAGAGTTGACGGACTTTATTCTGCGAAAAATTAAGCTGACGGATGTGCTGTATGGGAAGAAACCCGACGCAGAGATTATTGAAATAATCTTACGAAGATTGTTACCTGCTGTTCAAGACTACTTCGAAATTAGAAACCCAAGCACATTGCAGGAGCTCTTCGAATTAGCGGTCAAATTCCAAAATCGCAGAATAGCGGAAAAAGCTAGAGGGGCATCGTATTCTCAAAGTATCCGAAGGCTATCTTCAAAAGAGCAGACCAGAAATGCAAACCGCTCTTATGGGGGAAAGAGCTATCAAGCTAACTCATCGAAGCTCCAAGGTCAAGGCCCAAAAAGGAAATTTGAAAACAACCGTCTGCGTACCCAGAAGGCAGAAGTTGAAAGAAAAGCTTTAAACGAGTAGAGGGGCCTGTGAAAGCGAGGGTCCAGACCCCGGAAGTTTTGAAAAAACCCTCAAGAAGACACTTAAATACGGTCATCGTAAAGAACTCACAGTTACCAATTATACGAGTCCTGGTTGGCGACGTACCAGTAGAAGCCCTCATCGATACAGGAGCAGAAGGTAATATTATGAGTGATATTTTTTTAAGAAGAACTTTAATAGGTTTCGATTATTTAAAAATAAAAACACAGAAATCATAGCAGCGCAAGAACAAACTTGTTATTGTATTGGAAAACTATCTTTAAAAATTCAAGTTCAAAACGAAAGCCTTAAAGTATTAATTTTTGTAGTAAAAAATTTGCAGAGTCCACTTATTTTAGGTATGGAGTTTTTAAAAGCCGCGAAGGCCAAACTGAATTTTCAGGAAAGTTCTATCGTGCTGGAGATGGATCGCAGGGTGGTGGAACCAGTGGAACAACC
Organism: Stegodyphus dumicola; assembly: GCF_044657685.1. Lineage (NCBI taxonomy): Eukaryota > Metazoa > Arthropoda > Arachnida > Araneae > Eresidae > Stegodyphus > Stegodyphus dumicola. The sequence continues at coordinate 63,478,912 of NC_140778.1, read as the reverse complement.
GCAAGTTGACCTTAGCCGTTTGAATGAAAGTCAAGCCATCCAGCAAGTGGTGAGTCCTTTTTCAAACTTGTTTTCAGAACGGCCTGGTAGGTGTCAAAAAGTTACGCATGAGATACAGTTAACTGCCGACAAACCCTGTAGGACTAAACCTTACCGCTATGATAAACAAAAAGACCAAATCATAGAAGAACATATTCAGGAAATGTTAAAGAACAAAATAATAACGCCCATAAATAGTGAGTACGCGAAGCCAGTCGTACTATGTAAGAAAAAGAACGAGTTTCCTCCTTCGGATAAAAGGGCTTGAAGGTTTGCTATCGATTACAGAAAACTTAATAGTATTACTAAATTCCCAGTTTACCCTTTGCCGGTTATAGAGGAAATTATTAGAAAGATTAAATCTACAAGATACATGACTACTTTGGACTTAACGTCTGGCTACTATCAAATAGCTATGAGACCCGAAAACGTACATAAAACCGCGTTTATAACAAAATCGGGCACTTATGCATTTTTACGCATGCACTTTGGGTTGTGTTGGGCCCCATCAACATTCCAGAGAGCTATGGACATTGTTCTAAAGCCTGTCCTAGGAAAATCGACGTTAATCTATCTAGATGATATAATTCTAACGAGTAGTACGTTGGAACAACATATAAAAGATCTAAAAGAAGATTTTAAATTATTAAAAGAGGCCGGTCTTACAATTAACGCCCCAAAATGCAAGTTCGCAACTAAAGAACTTAAATATCTGGGTTATAAAATTTCGCAAAAGGGTATAGAAACTCAAGATTAAAAAATAAAAGCAATCAAAAATTTCCCACCTCCTAACACCGCCAAGAAACTTTCTTCTTTCCTTGGGTTATGTTCTTATTATCGGCCATTCATAAAAGATTTTGCTAATATTGTTGAACCCTTGTTAGTGATTAAAAGAAAGAAAAGTAAATTCGCGTGGACAGCAGAAGCAAATACCGCATTCGAAAGGTTAAAAGAAGCTCTTATCAATGCCCCTGTTTTGAAATTCCCGGAGGGGTACGAAAACCTGGAAATTGCAGCAGATGCGTCGGACTATGCTGTGGGTGCGGTTCTTATGCAAAATGGCCATCCTTTGGCATTTTTTAGTAAAACGTTGAATCATACACAAAGGAATTATACAGCTACAGAGAGAGAAACATTAGCCGTATTAATGGCTGTACACAAATTTCGAGTTTATTTCGGCAAAGCGCCAGTAACAGTCTTTTCGAATCCTGCGGCTGTTGGTAGACTTTACTCGGGGAAAAACCTAACGCCCAGGTTAATAAGATGGGCTTTAAAACTCCAAGAATATAATCTCATGATCAAATATAAACCGTGTAAGGAAAACAATGTAGCTGACGCACTTTCTCGTATAAAACTGGACGATGAAGGCAATGAACTTAAATGCGCTGTGTTGACTTCAAAAATTTTAGATTCTAGAGATACAATTATTGCTGAATTGAAAGCTGATCCTGAATTTGGAAGTATCTATGCGTATTTGAAAGACCCCGAAAGCTTTGAACACACAGATATCGATGCGATAAGAAATAGACATGCGACATGCGACGGAGGACGTGGGCACCACCCCTCTACCAATACGGTTAATCGGTATAGCGCCACGTCCACCTTTATCTAGATAACCATACGTGTTCATTGTGCAAATATACTAATATATAAACATACATACAAATTTGGTACTTCATACAGTGGCGTTAAAGCTACTTAATGTTAGACACTGGATAATACATTGCCATGTTACAACGTGTATGCAAAAGCATGGATACGAAAGCATATATACATAATGTGTGTACTCATATGTTGAGTACACTATGACCCTTTGAAGCATTATCATTAGATTACAGAAGACATGTACATACTGAAATATTAGGTGCACAAGTTTATGCTGGAATAAGTAATTAGTACAGTGAATTAAATGTTAGACCCTAGATTAGTACTGTGTAGTACAGTGTCTTTGGTGCAATTAATTTTAGAGTGGGGCTCTAGTTAGTTCTTTGCGATACGGTGCCGTGTTACAGGATAAAATGTGCAGATGCATAGTTACATTATCATACATACAGAACATAAATTCATATACATATATACAGACACATTAGGTACATGATTATTCAGTGCGTAATAGATGTATATTAACTATACATTGCCAAGATATGTGATAACACTAGTAGATACATGGGTACAATTACATATAAACAAGGACATACACAATTACATATAGACAAAAGCGTATATACGCTTATATTTTGGTACACAATAGTCATTGGTGACATAAACATTTCGTACTTACTTCATATACTGAAACTCTAGATCCATAAAATAATGTTATAACTAGTAATAGGTGCTTATTTAATTTCATAATAGGACACTATGTTGATATTTTGCCTTACTGTGTCACGTTACGTAGAAATGTATGCGGGTGCATGGGTACAGCTTCCTATTTACAATGCTATACTGTTTTCCTATTTACAATGCTATACCTATTTACAATGCTTATATCATTCGATTTCATAATCAATAGGTACATGGCACATTTATATACATGAGCAGATGGTACATTGTAGAGTGCCGTTGAGGATAATTGATGCAATTAATTTTATAGTATTTTAAAAATAATGCATTTATACGCAATTATAGGGTGCATAATTGTCATTGGGTACATATACAATAGGCGCATAATACATATACATATTCATATATTAGTTTCTTAATACAATGCTAGGGCAAGTAATTGGTGCTGTTATTTTTACATGTTACATGATGCTGTAGGCGATTGGATGGATAAACTAATATATATACTAATATACACATACACAACTTTTAGGCACATAATAATTACTAGATTCTCAGACATTAGGCACATGGTATACATATACATATATAAACAGATGGTTCATAATACAGTGCTATGGAAAGTAATAAATGCAGTTAATTTTATAGTAAAATTCTAGTTTAACACTATGCGAAACGGCTTCGTGTTACACAGTGTTAAATACTGACGCATGAATACAGTAATATTTCTACTTGTTAATACTATATATATAAAAATATACAAATATTTTTAGGTGCATACTTAACATAGGATACATAATTATTAGATGCACTATGCATATACGTACATAATACATAAGATAGTACAATGCTAGAACAATTCATTGGTGCTGTTAGTTTTAGTGTAAGATCCTAGTTTAACGCTATGTGGTACAGTGCCATACTACAGGATGATATGCGCGGAGCCATGGATGCAGTTATATACATACTAAAACACGTATACACAATTATTAGCACGCTGTAATCATTGGATTTATAAGCATTATATACATGGTACATATACAGACGATACATAATATATAAACAAATATATATATAATAATAATGCTATAGAAGTTAGTTAATGCAATGGGTTTTTAGAATTAAGACTTTAGATTAACACTATGCGGTAAAGTGTCATGTTGCGTGATGTTATATTCGGATGCATGGTTACATTATCATATATACGAGGATATATATACATATTATTAGGCACATAGTAATCATTATGCTCACAATCTTAATGCACATAGTGCCTTAGTCTCGTGGACTTGAAAGTACGTAATAAGGTTCAAATGGTGCTATTAATTTGATGATGCTAAATAATATTAATACAATAATACAGAAATGATTAATACAGTTAATGATCAATACAGTAACATTTATACTAGAACATATATATACAAGTACAAGGCGCATAATTACATTGAGTATAGAAGCATTGGGTGCATTATACATATACATGCATAAAACATAACTACATGGTGATGGTACTTAAGATACATTTATAAACAGGTACAGATGGTCCTTATTTACATATTGCGGTACAGATAATAGACATAATTCGTTTGGTTGGCATAATGCAAATTGATTAAATAGTTTATTCTTGCTATATTACTAGGAGTGTTGGACACTCCTTACGATAATTCACAGTTATTTTGTGGTGCTGGTAGTTGGTGCTAGACACTGAATTACTATTCGTCTATATGGCTAAGTATGGCACAGGTCTGTGTTAAGATCAGCCAGTTTATCCATTAAAAGCCCTATTTTTCTAACCAAGTGCTTCTGTTTTATCAAAAACTTACAGAAAGCCTGTCGATTGGTCGACGGAAGGTTGATGTGTAGCCCTTCTGTAAGGGCACAGGAGGTTAGATAATGCTCCGGAGAGCCAGTCTGTCCACAGGCGCACTGGCTAGTGTTACTTATCCCGCGTTTGTTAAAGTACTCGGGAAATGGTCCGTGACCCGTAATGTATCTTACCAATTGCATGTTTGCAAAATTTTTGGTAGTGTCCACGTAGCTGACATGGTAACAAGTCCGTCGGCCGGTATCGCTGTTATCCCATGTCTGCTGCCATTTCCCGATTGCCTTTAAGCGCAATGTTCTTTTCAGGTAAGACACTGGCCATGGGATGTTGATTCGTTGAGATGTTGCTCCTGTGGCAGCTTCTTTGGCTAGATGGTCAGCCAACTCATTGCCGTGGTGGATGGCATGCGCTTTGATCCATTCAAGTCTTGTATGGAGTTGGGAATTTTTTCGAAAATCTTCCTGTATTCCCTGAATAATATCGGAGGGGTGGTCAGGGTTTCCTATTGCGTATAGCAAAGAAAGACTGTCTGTCTTTATTGTAGCGTTGCGGGAGTGGTGGGATTGCAGGTAGCGGATTGCTTGCGCAATTGCCACTGCTTCTCCCTGAAAAACGCTATTAAATTGCCTTAGTTGACCCTTCCATTGATCTATGACTGTATCTTGCAGCATGACCACATAGGCACTTCCCACGTTTTCGTCTATCTTCGACCCGTAGGTGAAGATAGTAATCTGTGCTGGACGGTGGGCCGTAGTTGGATTGGTAATTATGCTTATTCCGGTGCCTTTGGCTGCTGGATGGATTTTCAGAGGGCAGCATTTAGCTTCATAGTCCTCTGGATTAAAATATTCTTCCTCAAAGGTGACAGGTCTTTTAAGCTGCAGGACGATTTGTCTTGCTGCCTCCTCTTCGACACGGATGTGTAGGGGAAGAAGGCCAGCCAGCACGTTGATCGCGTCTGAAGACGTCGTGCGGTAGGCTCTAGTGATACCCAGTGCAAAAGGTCTTTGAATGGTAGAAAGGTGTTTAATTTTCCTGCTTTGCATTGGGTGAGCCCATACTGCTGCTGCATAAGTGACTATCTTTTCCACCACTGTGGTGAAGAGGACCTTCTGAATATGAGGATTGAGGCCCCATTTGTGGCCATGAAATAATCGCATTTGCTTCGCTATTGTCACTGTTCTAATTTTGATGTCCTGGATGTGTGGTATCCAGGTCATCTTGTGGTCGAACGTAAGGCCCAGATATTTTAGTTGATTGACTATTTGTATCCTCTGATTGTTGATCTTAATGGTTGGTCTTCTTGAAAGAGAACCTCCCTTTTTAGGTATTAATAACACTTTGGACTTGTGCTCTGCAATTTTCAGTTTAAGGTTGTCACATAGGGCATAGAATTGTTGGCACACTTCGTTACAGTGAGTCTCTAATTCTCTTCGGGTTCGACCTTTCACTATTAGCGCTGCATCGTCTGCGTAGGCGTAGATCTTTGTGTGCGCTGGCCATGTAGCTGTTAAAACTTCGTTGAAAGTTAGATTCCACAGGCGTGGACCAGCGCACGGCCCTTGTCGACAGCCTCTCGTCTGCTCCTGTTCTATTATGCCTGAGTTGTGAACTTCTAGTAGTCTTCTATCCTGTAGATAGTTGCTTAGCATCTTATACAGGTTGCTCGGACATTTTGCCTTCCGCAGAGCCTGTTTGATAGCCGGCCACCATAATGTATCAAAAGCGTTTTTGAGATCTATGCTTATCATGACAATATGGTGGCCGCTATGTCGATTCTCTAAAATTGCTTCTCTAATGTCGAAGAGTAGGTGGACTGTAGAAGTGCCCGTCCTAAACCCATATTGTCTCAGACTTAAGAATCCTTGCGTGTGTAAATTGTACCGTAGCCTGTTCATGATAATCCTTTCTAGTACCTTACCCATTACCGATAAGAGACAGATAGGACGAAAGGATGTGGCCTCGACTGGGTTCCGGTTCTTTTTCAGAAATAAAATAACTTGCCCTATCTTGTATGGTTTTGGGAATATACCTGCTGACAGAAGCTCGTTGAAATAGTCAACAAAGAATTTAGGGTGAGTTTTGATCGTTGCTTTGGTGATAGCATAGTCCATCCCATCGGGCCCAGGGGCTTTCTTGCGCGGCAGAGTTGCAAGAACTTTTTGAAGTTCATTAATTGTAATATCCGGGTCTGTTGGGGTGTCCAGTGTGGTTGTTACTGTCCTGAGGAGAGCTTGTTCTGTTGTGTCCTGCTGTACATCATCTTTGCAGAAAACTGCGTATAGGAGCGTACGTAGGGTGTCTGCCGTGTACTCCTAACTGTTGGTGATTGAGAGAAGGATCTGTAGCTGCGAAGGTTTAAACATTTTACCGGTAGCTATTTTGTGGTGAATACCATACGTCTTTTTTGCTTGGGTGCAGAATTTCCTCCAGGAAATAATCTTAGCCTGAATAATCATCTTTTTGTACCGCGCCCGCTCCCGTTGAAATATGGTGAGGGTGTTGGACTATCTCCAACCGTCTTTCGCTTTTGAGTTTTCTTCGCAGTGCTCTGCACTTTCGTTGCTGTATTCTGAGCGCACTCGACCACCAGTGAATGCCTTGGAGTCTCTTAGGTTTTCTAAGAGGGAGATTTTCATTACATATGGCTTGCATTGTTTCTTGTAATTTTACGGAGAAGTCTTCTAAGTCTGCTGACGTGTTAGCTAGTTGGAGCGAAGGTTCGAGGCGCATTAGCTGCACTTTAATTTTCTTCGTAAATGTTGTTAATTTTCGGCCAGGAAGGTTATAGCGTTTGATCATGGACACGGAGGTGGTCTGCGATATAGAGAAGGTAATGAACTTGTGATCACTGAGGCTCTCTTCCTCTTCGACTTTCCAGTCCTGCAAAAGAGGTGCTACGTGCAGAGTGGTCAGGGTGAGGTCTGGCCATCCCTGCGCAAAGACCTTGTCGAAGGATGGTGTTGCATCTGCTGTATTCTGGACTATTAGATTACTTGAGGATATGAAGTCCTCTAGTTCTCTCCCTTTCGGGTCTGTAGTTCGATATCCCCAGGCCGTATTATGTGAATTGTAATCGCCTGCGAAGATCATATTTGGGATTTTAAATCGATGTATGACACTTTGGATGAATCTTGTCGTCGGGCCAATATCCGCTGTTGGAGGAGAATAGATCGACGCTAAGATAACAGAGAAGGAATGTACTTCTACGAGCACTGCTACATGATCTTGATCGAGTGAGATAGATGGAGACCACTCTGGATTACAGATTACTTTATAGCTCTTGGTGGATGGTCGTGATTGGAAATTTGAAATACTGTCCATTGCAATGGAAAACTTGCTGCCGCGCCATCGCGGGTATATGGCTCTTGACCTATGATAAAGTCTATTTTATTATCAATTGCGAATTGAACTGTGCGAGCGACCGCAGCCCTGGCTCGCTGCATATTGATTTGTAAAAATCTGATGGGTTCTTCGTTTGAGTTAAACACTGTATTTATCTGAACGTTTTACGCTTGTTGACATTCGCAATTACGTGGTGTGTTGTTATTAATATTGGGTGATGCTGCGGATGTAGGCAGCTGCTCGCTGGTATTCTGCGCATTCAGTTGCGTAGGCTGGGTGCCTACAGTCGTGCATGGTTCCATGTCTATCGTTTGCATCACGGCAGTTAATACATTCTGGTAGTTCTGCTTTGCAGTTTTTGACATTGTGCGGTCCGGCGCAGTAGGAACAGAAGTTCTTGCATGTGCATTTATTCTGGGTATGTCCGAGCTGCTGGCACTTGTAGCAGCGACGGATGCCCAGGTACTCTGTGATTGCGTGTGCGTGCCAGCCTCTGAAAATTCGTCTTGCCCTAAGAACTGCCGAAAGGATGGACGGTTGGCACTCCAAAACCCATTTGACTCGCTTTGGGTTCCGTTCTCGGAGTCTGAAGAGCGCTTTGATGCCTGTGGATGGGATTTCTGCTGTTGCAGCGATTTCCCCGATGAGTTCCTCGGGCATGATGTTGTCCGGGACGCTATGAACTGTGCAGCGTGGCTTTCTTCTTTGCCGTCTTTGCAGATCAATCTCAAGGTTAGCATTTTGTAATTTCTCTTCTAATTGATCTATATCTTTAGTTGATTTGCAAAAGACCTCTAACTCTCCTTTCGATGTTGAGGAGATATGCTCCACCGCAATTTGTAGGCTGCTAATCGGGGCTTTTTCTTGGAGCTCCTTCCTGAGTTGTGCTTCTCTCTTCTTACCAGTAGGCTTTATTATTAAACTAGGCCTCTGTATTAGTTTCACTACTTCTGCAAAAGAGCGTGGGGGTGGCTCCTGTATAACTGTTGATGTTGCTGCGTAAGAAACTGATGCACTCAGTGCAGGAAGATCGCTCGAGGTTGTAGAAATCTGTGCGCGTACTGCTTCGCAACAGACGAAATCTCGAATACAAACCAGTCATCCCAGCCTCGCTTCGATTAAGCATTTTGAAGTAATTACACGACGCGAAAACAGCGGGTCATTTAGGGGTGAGAAAGACTTTAAAAAGGGTACGCGAGGCGGTATATTTCCCGCAATTACACAAAATAGTAACTGCGTATGTCAGGTTCTGCAGTAAAGGTCAGTTAATAAATGATATTAATTACAGCCCGGCCGGTATATTCGCGCTACATTTCCGAATGAAATTTTAGTCATATATCTTCTTGGTCCTTTCCCCCAGAGTGAGTCAAATAAAAATCGTTTTCTTTTAGTAATTGTATCAGGTTCAATGTTTCTTCTAACCTTCTTCGGAAACATACAATGACCTGACTAGAACAGAGAGCTTACTAAAGCTATGTTCACTAATTGTAGTAAGTAGACAGGATACAGACGAAGGGTATACAAAACCCTTTATTTCTTTCTTTATATACAATGACTTCCGTACTTCGGAATACAATGACCCTCCACTCGGGGTCTAACTTAAAAGATATCAAAATAAAACTAAACTCTAATTAAACTTTAGAATAAGATTGGCCTTATAATAACAGAAAGCGTATGTAGCACAGAGACTGTGAACACTACAATACGTTTAATTTATCAAGAGGATTAAAACCTCTGGCCTGGAAGGCAAAGTAGCAACTGCGTAACTTCTAAGGTAAGCGGCCTGCTTCGAACTCACGGCTTCCTCTCTTTTGCTTGGCAAAAAGGCCACACTTAAATACTTGGCGTTCGCCAGACAACTTTGCATAAACTCCTTCACGCTTATAATTCTGGCCGGAAGTAGAAAATAAGAAGTGATAGTAAAGATTTAAAATAAAATAAACGTTAGTAAAACTTAAGATCCTTACATACTTCCCGCCAGAGTTAATTAGTTTGAAACTGAGGTCTAAAACGACCTTGTTGAAAACTTTTAGCTCTAGAAACTAACGCGAGGCCAACCTTTAACAATCATAACTTAGCTAGAAACTAGAAAATTTTAAAAGAAAGAAATTTGTTACAATAGCAGCTCCCGGAATATACAACAATCTTTTTTTCTTTTTCATCTGTACTGCATCAAAACAGGAGCTTTATTCAATTCTGGTTCCTTCCAGAGATCTGGAAGGAAAACTAGTTTAATGAAATGTTACAGAATGACATTGTAAATAACATATAGAATATACTTTTCTTAGCATTCTTATTTCATTCATGACTATTTTAATTATCTCTCCCCGTGCTCTCTGACATGTGTTGTAAAAACACCAAACACGAATGTGTTTCTGTCTATGTGTTCAACACTTCCTCCTACAACATACGAGACCTCTTAACACACCCTAATTTCAACTCTAGACCCTGAGGTACTATTCTGAAAGTGGCTAACTCTAAAGTGTAGCGTCAGAGAGCCTAACTACATCATTCAACCTTTAACACATATTCACCATGATTTAATCTTTACAGTCACACGAATAACAAATTTTTTTAACATTACTTTCACTTTTACCATATCACGGTATTTCTAAACATTCAAAATAACAGTTCACATGTATACAAGAACATATCAAGATGCCGTTAATTTTACACATTTGAAAACATACATTAGTAGTACATTGTTAAATTCTATTCTTTTCAAAGCAAGTGCCAATTCTTTTTACATTGAAATAATACTACATTTCAAAAAGTCTTTCAGACTAAAACGTCTTTCTTGTTAGAATGTTTTAAATAAAATTTATACAATAACTTTTTACAATATTTAAGTCTTTATACAACGCTATTATACATCAACTTTAGTTTTACGCGTGAGTAATTGAAAAACATAATAAGAAAATCGGTCACAACTCATTTCTCGCCCTTTTGGCGATAAAGGTAGACCTCGCATGAGGTAAAACTTCTTGAAATCTGCCACTTGCAGTAAGAATGAAAGATTAACTTAAGTTTGTAAAGTAACATAAAATTTTACTTATCTTTGTAATATTCAGACATCCTTTTCTGGGCCCAGTCTTTAAAGGTGCTGCAGACCGTAGCTTGGTTGATCCTCCTTCTTGTACGGGCTCGCCCTTCAGTGCTTTCCTCTGGAAGCTTCCGTTTTTCACCACTACGGCCACCCTTGAACATCTTCCTTCTGTCCTCTGCTTGTGGTCTTGGCCGTTTGAAGGCAGCTGGTCTTGGTGGAACCGGGAAACTTCTGTCGTGATCCTGCTTGGACCTCGTTGTTGGCCGTTCAAATTTTTCTTGTACTTTTTCCTCCGCCGCTGATGGCCCTTCCGCAGTTCGGCGACTTTTGCTGCGGAGAGTTCTGTCGGATGAGTCAATCTTCCGTTTCACAGCCGGGTTATAGTTGCCGTCCTTTCTCCCGGTCTTTTCCACATACGTCGTCCTTCTCCCTTCTTCATTCTGGGGGTGTTCGTGAACTCTGTTTTTTGGACGGTGGAACGGATTCTTTTTCTTTGTACCTTCAATTTTTCCGCGGGGCAATTTTCTTTTCACTTGCTTCTGTCTCTCATTGGCTTGTCCTTGTACTTGTCGTTTTCCCACCTCTGGAACTTGTACCTGCGGTGTCTGCCGTACCGGATCCTGCAAAAGATCTGAAAAGATTTGCATTTTATTACGGTCATAGAATGGTTTTATCTGGTCAATGTTTGCGGAACAGGTTTCACCATTTCTTGCCTTTAACACTACAACAGCGTGAGTTATTTTTTCTATAATATATGGTCCTTCAAAGCGTGGAAAAAATTTGGCAGTTTTATCTTCTGGTGCTGAAGAAAGTGAATGCTTAATTTTTAGTACTTCATCCCCTACTTTATAAGTTACTCCCCGTCGTTTCAAGTCATAATACAATTTTTGTTTTCTTTGTGCTACTTCCGTATTCTTTTTTGCTTCTTTTATTAGTTTTTCTATATCACCCATTTTAAATTCTGGGGCTCTTTGTTGCACATAAAATAGTTTATCTAACGGTGTTATAACCTTTCTGCCTAGAAATAACTCAGCAGGAGTTTTGCCCGTTGTATCATGTTTTGCGGTCCTAAGGGCGAAAGCAAATTCATTGACATAGTTATCCCAGCTTTTATGAAAATTTTTAACATAACTACGGATAATTTTCACTATATTTCTGTTGACCCGTTCCGCTATATTTGATTGCGGCCGATACGGGAGCATTTTTAAATGACGTATGCCCAGTTTTTGGCACATGTCTTCAAATATATTACTTACAAATTGAGGACCATTATCCGATATAACTTTTAGGGGCGCCCCGTATTTTAAAATATATTTATTTAAAATAGAATCGGTAACTAATTTCGCGGAGGCTCGTTTTAAGGGAACAATTTCGGTCCATTTACTAAAATGATCAACTATAACAAGGAGATAGCGACTTTTGTTTAACTGACTTTTTGGGAAAGGGCCCAATAAATCGATGCCGATTATTTCATTTGGAAATTCGGATTTAATACTATTTAGAAACCCGGCCGGGCGGAAATTAATATAATTAACGGCTTGACATGTTGGGCAGGACTGGACATACGCCCTTGTTAACTTTTGCAGTTCAGGAAAGTAGACTGCCTCGCGTACGCGTTGAGTAGTTTTTCGAATACCAGCATGAGAAGCTAAAGGGCTGTCATGGAGCTCTTGCAGGATATTTAATCTAAGACTAGCTGGGATAACAGGACGAAATTCGTTGTTGGAATTCGTAGTTTTTGTGTAGAATAATAGACCATCTATTAGTTCGTAATGGGCCGCCCTATTTCTTATCGCCACAATATCTTGGTGGCTAAAATTTTCAGGATCCTTCAAATACTCATAAATACTTCCAAACTCAGGATCCTTACCCAGTTCGGTTATTACAGTTTCTCGGGAATTTATTGTACACGCTGTCAGCATTGCAACTTTTACGGTATTACCTTGTTCGTCTAATTTAATTCGTGACAGGGCATCTGCTACGATATTTTCCTTTCCGGGGGTATGCTTGATTACCAGATTATATTCTTGCAGCTTGAGTGCCCATCTTATTAACCTTGGGGATAAATTTTTCCCAGAGTACAATCTAGTTACCGCCGCATGATCAGAATATACTGTTATCGGCGCCTTTCCAAAATAGACTCGGAACTTTTGCACTGCTAACAGAACTGCAAGTGCCTCTCTCTCGGTCGCGGAATAGTTTCTTTGTGTTTGATTTAAAGTTCGGCTAAAAAATGCTACTGGCTGCTGATTTTGCGAAAGTACCGCTCCTACCGCATAATCCGAAGCATCCGCTGAAATTTCTAAATTTTCATCCTTTTCAGGAAATTTCAACACAGGGGCTTGCGTTAATGCTTGTTTTAATTTTTCGAAAGCACTATTGGCTTCGGCCGTCCACGAGAATCTTGCCTTTTTCCTTTTTAATTTTAACAATGGCTCAGCGATAGCCGCAAAATCTTTTATAAAGGACCTATAATATGAACAAAGTCCTAGAAAAGAAGAGAGCTTCTTTGCCGTGTTTGGAGTTGGATACTTTTGTACAGCGATTATTTTTGATTCATCTGTCTCGATCCCTTTTTGCGATATTTTGTAACCTAAATATTTTAATTCAGGGGCTGCAAATTTGCATTTTTCGACATTAACTTTTAGACCGGCCTCATTTAATAAAGAAAACACCTGTCTTAAATCCTGTACATGTTGGTCTAGATTATCACTAGTAATAATGATATCGTCTAAATAGATAAATGTGGACTTTCCGAGAACAGGTCTTAACACAATGTCCATGCATCGCTGAAATGTTGCTGGGGCGCCTGAAAGGCCAAACGGCATTCGCAAAAATGCATAAGTGCCAGACTTGGTTATAAAAGCAGTCTTAGGCACGTCCTCAGGCCTGATCCCTATTTGAAAATAACCATTCGTTAAGTCTAAAGTTGTCATAAATTTGGTTGATTTTATGTTCCTTAAAATTTCTTCTATAATCGGTAAGGGATATACCGGATATTTCGTTATGGAATTTAATTTACGGTAATCAATAGCGAATCTCCACCTTTTTGGATGCTCCAAAGGATAATCATTATTTTTCTTACATAAAACCACCGGACTAGCATAACTACTTGAGATAGGCGTTACGATCTTTTTACGTAGCATATCGGTAATATGCCATTCTATAATTTTTTCCTTATTCTTATCATACCGGTATGGTTTTTGACGAACCGGCAATGCATCTCCGGTGTCAATACTATGGTTAGTAACCTGGGTAAATCCTGGAATATCACTAAATAAGGAAGCAAATTCACTTACCACTTGTCGGATTCTATCTTGCTCGTCATTAGGCAGGTGGTCGAGATTTACCCTTGGCGGTTCAAACTTTTCTACACGCACTGGTTTCATCGTCAGCTTAAGAGACGCTTCATTAAAATCCAGTGTAGCTTGTGCGTCTGAAAGAAAGTCTATTCCTAGTATTAAGTGTGCTTGCAAATTCTTTACTATAAAAAACATCACCTTTACTTGTTCGTCCTTGATACGGATGTACAAAGGTACTTTACCTACGTACTTACATTGTTCTCCTTGCGCCGCTAATACTGTTGTATTATCCGCATTATATATGCGGTATTTGCGAAAATACTTTCTAAAAAAGACTTCTGCCACACAGGAACACTGCGCGCCGGTATCCAGGAGTGCGGTGGCCGGGATATTATTTACCAAGACTTCAATCTTCGGAAGAGTTAAATTTTTCACCATTACTGTATTTAACTTGTAGGAAGAGGGGTTTTCGTGGCCTTCGGATTTCCGCACCCTCTCGTCAGCAGAAATCCGTTTTAGTTTAAATTATTTTTTCTTTCGGTGCTTTCCTTCTTTCTCCACTGGCCTTGAGACTTTTTTCCTGGGTTGCTATTGAACTGTCGACGTTCGCCGGCTGTTTTTGAATGCTCGGGTTTCCTTGCCCACTGATTCGCTTTTTCTCCGTAGCCATGTGCTTGAGTTTGCTGTAGTCTTGGCGTACCAAATTGGTTTCGCTGTTGATATTGGCGTCTTCTTTCGACGTCCGCCGTTCTTCTACTTTCAAACTGGATTGCTAGCTCAAATAATTTTTCCAGTGTAGTCGGATTTCTCAATTCAATAAAGTCTTGCACTTGGGGTAGTAACCTCGGCAAAATCACTTGAATTATTTCAGGATCCGGACGGTTTCCATATAAGAGCTTGAAAACGTGAATTTTTCTTAAAATAAACCTGGAGATGTTTTCCATTCTTTGTTGATATATACTGAAAAGTTCTGTTTCTAATTTCGCACGATCCCTTACAACAGGGAAGGCTTTTAGTAGGGCAGTCTTGAAATTTTCGTAGGTATAGGTGGGACTTCCTGCTTGACCCAAGAGACTTCTGCCGATACATTTGAACCAGTTAAGCGCTTGGCCCCTCAAAGCGCTGGTAGCTAAGGTAACTTTTTGAAACTCGTGCACGGGGTAGAGCATGAAGTGGTCATCCAATTTTTCCAAAAAACTGGTTACCTGTGAGTTTCCATTAAACGTTGCTTCTGGTTTCATCGAAGCGCGCATGGTCTGGACAATATACCCAAATCCTTCCAGGGCGGCAGATGGCATTTCTGGATTCTGAGCTGTTTCTGCAGGCAGCACAGGTTCTTCTTGAAACTCGGCCATGGTTATTCTTCGTCGGGCGCCACTATCAGGTTCAATGTTTCTTCTAACCTTCTTCGGAAACATACAATGACCTGACTAGAACAGAGAGCTTACTAAAGCTATGTTCACTAATTGTAGTAAGTAGACAGGATACAGACGAAGGGTATACAAAACCCTTTATTTCTTTCTTTATATACAATGACTTCCGTACTTCGGAATACAATGACCCTCCACTCGGGGTCTAACTTAAAAGATATCAAAATAAAACTAAACTCTAATTAAACTTTAGAATAAGATTGGCCTTATAATAACAGAAAGCGTATGTAGCACAGAGACTGTGAACACTACAATACGTTTAATTTATCAAGAGGATTAAAACCTCTGGCCTGGAAGGCAAAGTAGCAACTGCGTAACTTCTAAGGTAAGCGGCCTGCTTCGAACTCACGGCTTCCTCTCTTTTGCTTGCCAAAAAGGCCACACTTAAATACTTGGCGTTCGCCAGACAACTTTGCATAAACTCCTTCACGCTTATAATTCTGGCCAGAAGTAGAAAATAAGAAGTGATAGTAAAGATTTAAAATAAAATAAACGTTAGTAAAACTTAAGATCCTTACAATTGTAGATCATTTTTCAAAACGGCCAGAAATTCTTCCACTTAAACGCACGTCAGCCAAAACAGTCGCAGATGCATTCTTACACAGATACATTTTAAAACACGGTGCACCGATAAAAGTCATTAGCGATAACGGTAAACAATTCGTTAGCCAAATATTTGAAAACATATGCACTGGACTTGGCATACGCCATATCAAAATGGTTCCGTATAGACCACAGGCAAACATAGCAGAAGGAGTTAATAAAAACATTGTAAAAATAATTCGAAGTTATGTTAGCACACATCACAAGCGCTGGGATGGCTACATAAATGTGTTAGCTTATGCTTTAAGAACGGCAAATCACGATACTACGGGAAAACCCCAGCAGAATTATTTTTAGGACGAAAGTTAATTACGCCATTAGATAAATTATTCTTTGTGCAACAAAGAGAGCAAGAATTTAAACAGAAAGATGTGCAAACACTTATTGACCAGGCGGTTAAAAGCTCGGATACGGGAAGAAATAGACAAAAGTTATACTATGATAGAAAACGCCGTGAAGCAGATTTTAAAGTTGGAGATAAAGTGTTGAAGCGGAAATTTTCTTTATCAAGTGCCCCAGACAATTTTAGTGCAAACTTAGCTCCAAAATTTGAAGGCCCCTATGTAATTCAGGAAATCGAGGGAGTCGAATTGTACCTTAAGAACGAGAGAGGGGAAATCTGTAAAGCAAGTGCCGACCAGGTGAAAAATATTATAATCAAAATGATTTTGAAATCCTTAAAAGATTTTAGCAGGACTCAAGCGTAAAAGAAGTAGAAGGTCCAGAAGTAACGTCACCAGTTCCAAAACCCAAGAAGCAGAGAACTGAAGAGAAACCTAGCCCTTGTCATGCGACGGTACCGAAAAGTCATGCGACGGTACCGAAAAGAAGAAATGAAAACGTCAGACTCCAGCATTTAAGAAATACAAGAATGCAAAGCCGCCGCGTAAAGACACTTTGGTAAAGAGGAAAACACCACTTACAACGTATCGCAGTAGAAATTCTACATCGAGGAGAACGCTTCCAGGGATAGAGAGTCAGGTGCAAACAAGGCCGCCGTTCCCGAGAACGAAAAGACAGCAGGAGGAACGAAAAGACCACCACCAACAGAAGAAATCCAAGCACGATTCCAGACCGGAGGATGCCAAGACCAGCCGTCCAGGGGCAAAACGGAAAGGGCAGCAACCCGACGACTACCACTCCAAGAGGCCAGCATGCAGAGGGCGTAAAAGAAGAGGCAACGTGGACGACACTAGAAGGACCCTAAGGAGACGACTGACGTCGATAAAATCTATAACGTGGGAGCAGTTCTGCCAGAAGAGGATGTCGGAGTTCCAATCATCGAAAACTCAAAGATAAGTTAAAATCTTCTATAAAATTTTGTTCTTTTGTTCCGAAATGTTATGCGTAAATACAAAGTTCTATGTTTTGACGGAAGTCAATGTGTCTCGGTTGAGATTTAGTTTTCTTTTACTTTATTTAGCTAAGGCAAAAGTATTATTTTCTTTAAGTATAAAATCTAGGAACAAGCAGTTTCTGCTGGTCGAAAGACTAATTCTGTTATGTTAAAGCCAAAATTTGGCCGAACATAAAAATAACTTCGTATTCTTGTATTAATAACAACTTTAGTTTCAGTGCCTCCAGCTTGGCGAAGAATGAGTAAAGTAAAAATTTATTTTTCTCTTATTCATTTTATGGTAAATTGTAAAAATCATATGTATTAGAATTTTGTAAATATACGTAAATGCTTGAAAGTTATGGAAAAGTAGAAATTAGTCTAGAAGCATAAAATTTTAGATGCTAAAAGGAAAGGCTGAAAAGCAATGAATTCAAATTTAAGTATTAAACTGTAGATAAAATCATGCTTTAGAGCGAAAGCCTGCATGTCTAAAGATAAATGAGGGGGAAGTTAGAATGAATGTGTTTTGTAGGGTTCTCCACCTACACTTGAATTTTAAGAATGTTAAAGTAGCTCATCGAGTTGTAGAATGTCGAGTAAGGTGTGTCTATTGGTCGTTGAATTCTAACAAATCATTGTGGTTAGGAGAAGTGTTGCAATACTAAAACACGAATATTCCCGTTTGACACCACACATGGTGGAGATCCAGGTTAAAGTTAAATTCCTGTTTGAATACTTGAATGAATGTGAATTAAGCAGTAACTAAGGAAAATAAATCGTTGAAAAACAAAAACTTATTCAGTGTCAAGAAAGTGTAAATTATAATGTATTTAGAAAGATACTGATACTTATTCCTTCCAGATACTGGAAGGAAGAGAACAGATTGATTGCTGAAGTCCAGGAAAGGTTGCTGCAAGAAGAGAGAATTAAATAAGTATCTACAGAAATTTGTTCTACCTTTTGTGAGATAACAGATTTTTTTTTATGTCAACGAGGCTCTTAAAATTTAGATCAGAATTGTGGAAACTTTCCAACAGGTCGTTTCTAGGACTTGCTTCCAAGTTTTCCAAATTCTGGCTGCGGCAAATGTAGGGTTTATATTTGTTTTAACTAACATTTATATTAAGTCTAAACTATCTTTCCTGTTAAGCCTTACTTTCCCCTGGAATTGCCAATGCCAGAGTATGTAAATTTTAGTAGAACGCGCAAAGGATTCAAATTGCCAGCGGAAGTAATCTGAGTTAAATAGAAGGGAAACGAGTTCGAAAGTGTGTTTCTCGCCGCACGAGCGTGGAGGTGGCTAGTTAGAAATTGAAGAACCACGCGTTTAGGCCTGTGTGCTTGCCTCGGCAGATTGTTAATTTTTCAACGTAATATTCAGAAGTTTGCTGAATTATCAGCGGTATCTTAGAACGCGGTGAGGTTAGTTACGTTTAGAGAGCCTCGTAGTTAGTCACTTGTTATTATTCTTTTTTTAGTTTCTTATTTTTATTTTACCGCCGGGTCGGCGTAGTTTGCGAGCTCAAGAGCACGCATTTGTAATTTCTTAAGTTGAATAAAAAGGGATTTAAACACTTCTCAAGAATTTGTCTACTTTCCAGTTCATAGCAGTCACCACTATTGTTGCGTGCAGGTTGGAAGCGCGCAACATTGCTAGGGATATAGCTTATTTCATTGTAATTTTTTTTCTCTTGAAAATATAAGATAAAATATCATTACTTATACTTTGCTTTCCAGAATTTTTTTGTTTTTTGTATTCTTTTGTGTTCTTTGTTGCTCATTTCACTGATTTTAAGATACTGAAAAGTTTTGAGTGGTTTTTTTAGGAAACAAAGTTCTTAACCTCCTTTATACCATTTGAATTCTTAAAATTTTGCAAAGGAAAGTTGGTTAATTTATTGATTAGGATCATTAATATTTGTATTAAGGGATATTGCTTATTTCATGGTAATTTTGTTATACGTAATAACTTTTTTTATGAAGTTGTTCTGCAGAGTAAAATTCTACGCTATTTTTAAGTTTAAAGTTTGGTGTTTCTTTCAGCCATTTTCCCGGTACATTTAAAAGCCAGACGAAGGCTGACAGCTAAGCTGCTAGTATTCTGTACAAGCTTGATGTAAAACTTGTTTTATTAGATTTCCCTCCTTTCCCAACAGCACAAAGTTTCGAGATCTGGTCTCATCCGGTGGGCTAGTAATTGATTTACCCACTGCAATATTATTACTACTTTCTAATGACCCTTTTTCTAGATTTCTTCATTTCTTTTATTAACCGTTCTCCCTTTTTGTCCTCCTCACTTAAAAACTAACTTCTAAATCTCTCTTTAAAGAACTACCAGCAGGTTTATTCCTCTTCTGGCCTTCCCTCCGTGCTGTATTCGGTTAGTTATTGGGATGTATACCTGTGCAATCTTTAATGAAGCTCCAACACTTTTACCTGTTCATGTCTGTACCTAAATGAAACTGGCTCGTTTTGATGTTATACTAGCGAAACACCCAAAGAAATCTTGATTTAAATGATGATGATTTAAATAATTTAGCTGGTATTTTAAGGATAAGGATTTATAGTAACTGCTGAAGATTTTTTATTTAAGTTATCGTGATTATATGTTATAGTGATGAAGAATGTGATTAATTGAGTGTGATGTTAATAAAACTTTAGGTGATAGTACTTTGTATTCAGGTGATTTTATTATTTGACGACTTCAATGATTATGGTGTATATGATATATAGTTTCGATTGATTAGTATGGAATGATGATGTGATTTGTGTGATGGTGGTTTATTTTATTCTGACGATGGTGATAGTAATACGATGGTTTAAAATGATGATGTGTTTTGTGTGGTGAGGAATATTTAGATGATTTTGATGATGATATAGATTTGGCTAATGACGATTTTATAGCTGATATGATAGTGATTTATAGAATAGTTTAGAGGGTTTCGGCAGTGAAGACGATGGTTATTTATATTTAGATGCAGCGTCTAACAGTTTCTCCCACCTCAGACAAGATCTCAGTCTGCGTGCTTGTTTCCCTCGTTTTGGAAGCATCTTTGATAAGCTGGGTTGGCGCTTTTTCCTTTTTGTACATTTAGAAAAGATTATCATATTTATTTTTATAACCATGGTTCCAAAGGAGAAGATGATGTCTATTGAATTAAAGTGTGAAATCATAGAAAACCGTGAGCAAGGTGTGCGAGTAATTGACTTGGCGAGGATGTACGGGCGTAGCACATCAATGATATGTACTCTGCTTAAACAAAAGGAGTTGATAAAAGGTATAACGCCATCTAAGGCCGATAAAATAATGTCTAAGTTCTGGACCTCTCTCCGTGAATAGATGGAGAAATTACTGATGTGGTGGGTGAGAGAGAAGCAGATTCAAGGAGGAACCTTTACATAAAGCATCATATGTGAGAAGGCACGAGCAATTTACGGTTATTTGCTAAAGGAGATCCCACACACTTCTAAAAACGAGGAATCGGAAGACTTGTTTAAAGCCAGTCGGGCTGGCTAGACATCTTTAGGAAAAGGACCGGCATTCACTCCGTCGTCAGACATGGTGAGGCAGCAAGTTCGGATGTGAAGGCAGCTGAGGTTTACATCAAAATGTTTTCCGAACTGATACTAGCCAAAGGATACATCCCCCCAGCAAGTCTTTAACTGTGACGAGACAGGGCTTTTCTGGAAAAGGATGGCGAATAGAACTTACATAACGGCAGAGGAGAAGACGATGCCAGGTCACAAACCCATGAAGGATAGATTAACTCTAGCAATTTGCGCCAATGAGATTGGCGACTGTAAAATCAAGCCTCTGCTAGTATACCATTCGGAAAATCCCAGAGTCTTTAAGTCATATAATATTTCAAAAGAAAATCTGCCAGTTATGTGGAGGACAAATCCGAAGGCGTGGGTCACCAGGAAATTCTTTGTGGAGTGGATAAACCTGGTGTTTGGCCCTTCTGTTAAAAAATACCCACAGAAAAACAACCTACCCATGCAAGCCCTTCTCTTCCTCGACAATGCCCCTACTCATCCACCAAATCTCGAAGATGATTTACTCCAAGAGTTCAAGTTTATAAAAGTTCCCTACCTACCACCCAGCACCACTCCTATCCTGCAGACCATGGATCAGCAGGTGATTTCTAATTTTAAGAAATTCTACACCAAGCACATTTTTTGGCGCTGCTTTGAGGTGACGGAGAACACCAACCTTACCCTTCGAGAGTTCTGGACAGGCCACTTTAAGATCGTCATATGCCGAGGAATTATTAATCAGGCCTGGCTGGGTGTTACAACGAGGACCTTAACCTCTGCATGGAAAAAGCTGTGGCCTGAGGCTGTAGCTGAAAGGGCCTTCGAAGGATTGGAACCCAAAGTGGCATTGGTAGAGAAGATTTTTTCTCTGGGAAAATCCATGAGTCTGGAGGTAGGTGGGAGAGATGTGAACGAACTCGTCGAACAACAGTCTCAGGAGCTGACAACCGAGGAGTTACACGATCTGTATTTGCAGCAGCATACGTTGGGTTAACGAAAAATTAGTTTTGAAGAGGAGCCAGAGGTGGAGGAAGTTATCCCTACAAGAGATATAAAACTATCCCTACAAGATATAAACTTGGGAATGTGGGAGAAATTTGTAGAGTTCGTGGATAAAAATCACCGCGAAAAAGTTGCAACTAGTCGTGCATCCTTGACACGGAGGAAGAAACAAACCTCCTTGGAAAGTTTTTTTAAACGATCTGCGGGTGGAAATAAGCAGATCATGACAAAAAAGCGAAGACCAGTGAAAAAATTAAGCTCTTCCGTAGGCACTTCACTTTTTCTTTTAATTATGTTTTTATAGAGTATGTATTTGTTATTTATAAATAATTGTTTCTTCTTGTTATTTTTCTTATTTAAAAACACTTAACAAACAACTGAGGTCGTGTTTTGGGATCTGGAACGGATTAATGGCATTTCGATTAATTTCAATGGGGAAAATTGCTTTGAGATACGAGCCATTTGACATACGAGCAAGGTTACGAAACGAATTAAACTCGTATGTCGAGGTAACACTGTACGTAATTATATAATCGTTAGCAAGCAGATAGTAATAAATAATTTTAAAAGTCTGATGCTATCAATATATAAATTATGTTGACTAGTATAATTAATTTAGAATTATACGCCTACATATAATAAGATGATGTATGTTACTACAGATACGCATTAATATATACATATATAAGTCTGTGCATATATATGAAATCATAATTCTATTTAAACAAGTTAACAGTTAGAATTACTGAACAACCATGAAAGATTCCCCAAAAATGAAATATGGTGTAACAATGAACACATAGTTTAGAAATTAGATTCTATTGTATATTGTTGTAAAAGCCATTGTAAGAGTGAAAATTCTTCATTCTGCCTTAATGCGATTTTTTGCGTTTAATGCGTTGTTTGGAGATTTTATGATCCCGAATTATATTGATGTGATATATTAATACTGCATTTGTAGATATACGTTTTCTGAGAAACGAGTCAAGGCGATTGATTTTTTGTAAAAATTTGGATTTATCCTTATTTTATTGACGTGCACCAGCACTGAATTGAGAATGGCTTGTGCTATGCTTCGATGGATGAAAAAGCGTTCGTAAGTAATGAATATTATGAAAGTTTCAGCATATTTAAATGAATAGTATTAAAAGTATATATTTACTAACATATATCAATAGTTTATGGTAAATTTTTCATTATAAATCTCATGATAGTTTCATTTCTCATTCTATTGCATTTCTATTGCGGTACATAAATTTTTTGGTTTACATATTGTAGATTGCATCAGTTTTGCCGCGCAATTTATTCCTCGGTATGTTACTTGTAGTGTTATTAGAAATTCCATTATTTTTGTATTTTTTCTGCAATTTTTAGTATCTTTTTAAGAAATTAATGTTTTATTTCAAGATATATATGAAGTTGGTTATATCAAATGTTAAATAAACGTTGTTATTCAGGCAATAGCGTTAGCTTTATCCAGATAGATAAATGCATTTCTTATTTCTTAAATACTCAAGATATAAAGACACACTCGGATAGTAAATTCACTGACTTTACGCTTCTTAAGGATTATATATATACATTAAGGGCGTGTTCAAAACAACCATTGACGGGTAGTCTTGGCGTAATTCGGATTCATACCAAGCTTATCCATTTCTCAGGGCAATATTTTTCGTTATTTTTGCTAAACCATTTACGAAAATATAATTTTCCGAATGCTGAACCCTTATGCATGAAAAGACAGAAATTAAGATATTTGTTTTGCAATTTGATGCAAAATTCGTATTTTTAAAACACTGATGTATATGTTCTTATTTTAAAACTCTGCCAGTATATAACATTATATAACATTATTGTGTTATCGCCATTTATAGATGTCGCTTGCTGCACAGCCTGCTGAATACATTTTACTTTCTAGCTATCTACAATTACATCATGTTGTTTCGGTATGAACAGGGGCGAAGTATTCATTACTTAGATACATTTAAAGATAATTAATTAAATTTTTCTGATTTTGATATCTATAATATATAGCCAGGATTACTGATAAAAATTTAAGAAAATAGTAAATGAAGAAGTAAATAGAAAAATTTCGTTCAGGTATTGTGAGATGCTAATATAAACTTCATACATTTTACTAGAGGGCTGTTGCCAAAGCAAAATCTTTACTATATATGTTTACGAGCTCTATATATACAGTGTGTTGCTCAAAGTAAACTTCCTGCATTGTGAAGAGTACTACGTGTATGTCTTGATGCGTTCATGCGAAGCTTGTTTCCTCGTATACGCTCTGCCTCTACGAACCAAAATTGTCCGTAAACTGCAGCGTCTTGAGTTATTTATACAGGTTCTTGAGCTGTTCTGGTATTTCCTGTCGAATCTGACGATGCCGCGTAGTGTCTTGTAACCTTCGTTTCCTTGCTACTTCTTCTATTCATCGCGCATGGCCTGTTGACGTTCCACTTGCCTAATGGGCCTCCATTTCCTTTCTGCTTCCCTTTTCGGAGCACGCAGTGTTTCTTGGTTTTCTGAATGTCTTTTTTGTCTTCTACTAGTTTCTGATACAGTTTGAGCACGCGAAGTTTCTTGAGTTGCTGCTTGTCTGCTGGAACTCCTATTCGTTTCTTCTTCAGTTTCCTGAATGCGTAAGCTTTCTTGTCACTATGCTTGCCTGCTGAGTTTCTAGTTGTATCTTCATTCATTTTTGAATTTCGCAAATTTTATTGTACTTGCCTGCTGAGTCTCCTAGTGTTTTTACTTCATTTTCCTGTAACTCGCTGTACCATTTGTGCTCTCTTCTTGCGTTCAGACATTTTAGTAAATTGAAAAAAAAAAAAAATTATGTAACTGTAGTAAAGTAACATTGCATCTAAAATACGTTAAATACCTATAGATGTTTAAACTTCTACTCAGAAAGTAAGTATACAATAAAAGAAATTAAATTTTTATAAATAAATTTAGAATAGCATAAATGCATAGAAACATTTCATTCTGAAGAAAATGTATTCATTCTTTCCAAGCAACCAGCGATTCGTAAATAAATTTTTCTTGCCAACTCAGGAAACAAAGACCTTTGACACTTCAGGTAATACATTGGAGGTTATGATTTAAATTTATTTCAATATAACGAATTTTCAAAATCTCAATAAAGGAATTAACGTAGCGATAGCATATCGAGTCACGTATCCAAAGGTGAAACATAAAAGTTGCCAAAACCAGCTATTCATTTAATATACTGATATTAACAAAAGATTTTCGACATACAATGACGTTATATGGAATCACGCGCTTTCTTCAACTTCAGAATATAACCGTAAATAATAATAACAATACGTTTCACATTTGGCAATACTATTTATTTCATATTTTTTTTAACTTAAAAATATCTCTTAAACAAACTCTACTATTTGAAAGTGAGGAGGGCCAACATTTTTCCAAGTAAAGCATTTTGATGTCCAGTGCGCTAGACTTCGGCAACTTGGAAAAATAAATAGGAAAAATTAGCGTTTTCCGAAATTTTATATAATATCTCGAGTGATAGTCGTAGGAAGATAACAATAGTCGGAACGTTTTACCAAGAATTTTTGAAATCCGAGTGTACCTCCTTCCAAACTCAAACTCCCCGTTCCGGAGATATGATGTTACGAAGAAAAAAACAAAGAGGCAAAAATCCACAGATATTTATATTGTTGATTCCTGTTTACAATATTCAATTTCCTTTAAAAACATTAAGCTTCATTTAAATAAAAGGAAATTAAATTCAGACATTTTTCCTAGCTTTCAAGCTTTTATTGTATTTTTAAATATTCTTTTTGTCACAGTTGCGCAAGTTTTCCTCGGGGTCATTAGGAGCCGTAGGTCGAAAACATTTAAGAATCATTGCTGTAAATAATGATCATATGATAAATTGCAATACATATTCGATTGTTTTGATGAGAATTTGAGTACAATTCTTTATACATCAGCTACTATGCCCCTTTATGTAACGACAAAGATTATTTTCAATGATTATCCGATGAGAATGATTCTTTAAATTGATTATTCGATGACAATGATTATTTGCAACGAATATTAAAAGCTGATGACTATGATTACTTAAATAGAATATGCATGTCATTCGACGACAGCGATTATTTCCAAAGAATCTTCGATCACGTCACTATTGTATATCGCTATACTCGTGGGGTTGGGGCCGGTTGTGAATTGTACTACGGCCCTGTAATTAAGCGTTTCAAATGACGTCAAAAAGTCACTGATCCACATATTTTACTAGTAACTGCCGCGTATTGTGACCGAAACCGTTATTTAAATCTTCTGAATAAAATTTGGGATAATTCCTTTTACATCAGAGAATAAAGGAATTTGTAAATCGAATTTCAACAAAACTACATGCATCGAATAACAAGAATTATATAAACGGAAGTATCAGTACAACAAATCGCTCTTTGCAGCTCCGCTTTTGTCCGACACTTGATTTTCAGCTATCGTATCTACCCATTTGAAGATACCATGTGAAGAATACTTTTTTAAGTGTGTAAATTAATTACATGTATGTTATGTATATATATGGAGATATTTTTTGAATTAGGAAAGCACCAACTTTTTTTAACGAAAACAACCGAAACATTATCTCCAGTCAAATTTAATTTTTCATCTAAATCATTTCTTATTACAAAAGTTAATATTAATTTTCTTTGCAAAGGAGACTAGGTGTTGCTGGAAACAAATGAAATACGAAACATCATAAATTTATTGAAGTCTACAGAAGAAAACTGGTAAACAATTAATAGATCACTTCAATGAAATGTAATTGCATTTAAACGTATTAAATTATTTTCAGCAGATGTAATAATGAGGAACATAGGAAGATCCGAAGGGATATTGTGCGTTTAAATACTTCTTTTGTTTTCGCTAATTTTTTATACATTTCAGTTAACGTATAAATCTGTGTTTTGAACGCATGGCCCGTTAAGTGAAGAAGTCTGTAGGAAGGCAATTTTTAATCCTGTGCGGAAATTGTCCAAATGAATGATCAGTCATCGACTCAGCATACGCAGCCATCAGGTTGAGATCCCAAACATTGATTAATTGCGCTCGACTGGAAATTTCATCAGCATGGTCAACGGAAGCCACCGTTTAAAAAATTTTCTTGTTCTTAAATATATGCTTATTCACTTTTGTAATATGATTAGATACTTATAATCACAGTTCCTTCACTTTCAATAATATATTTCATAAATTGTTGAAGTGCAGACACACACTTCATATTGTAGAAAAACGTTGCTCTGGAATTTTTGAATCAAATCCTGGTTATTTTTTCTAAGAAGGGAAAGTAAGGAAGAGTGCCATTTATAAAGCTTAGATTTTGCTAGATTTGCAGGTTTTTCGCGCTACTTTCCATGACTTGTCGCCAATCTAATTGGAGAAAAAATTTATTCTTTTTAGGGATACTTGCGGGAGGTAACCGTCCAGCAATCTTCTTGTATCTGCCTCGACCCACCCTGTTTGTTATTTTATTAAAACGTGTTTGGAAATATTTTCCCTCATTGCAAGAATTGATTTGAGATGATAGATGTCAATCAGACCTTTTAATATGGCATCTTGAGCTGCTGGTGCCAGCAACTTCATTTCCTATTATACCTGTATATCCTCATAATGGAATATAGGCTAATAAGACGAATATTCATTTCCATATTTATTGTTTTTTAAAGATTTTGAATAAGTAAAGATATTTTCTTCGTGGAACATAGAGCGTTTAGAAATCTTTG
The DNA here is from genome assembly GCF_044657685.1 of Stegodyphus dumicola. Taxonomy (NCBI): domain Eukaryota; kingdom Metazoa; phylum Arthropoda; class Arachnida; order Araneae; family Eresidae; genus Stegodyphus; species Stegodyphus dumicola. Next base: position 63,451,393 of record NC_140778.1, on the reverse strand, counting down.
ACAATCTGTAAAAATGCTCGCAAACTGTAACTTACTACTTTTGACAAAAAAGTATAAGTAATCATTTATTAAATTAATGAATTCAAACATATGAACATATATATTTAATGAAATAAAAATATTTCAGTGCAAATAATTATCGACGTGTATTTGAAGAAGAAGAAGGAGAAGCAGAAATATACTATAGCGAACAACTACTAGAAGAATTGGATCCCCAATGTTTAAGATTGCAATACGTGTCGGAGACGTAAGTCTTTTCGGAAAAAATAATAAAACAAAACATAATGTTTCAGGTCCAGTTTAATTATACAATTAATAATTTTTTGACAAGAAAATAATACATTTTGAGATTTATAATGCTTAATGTTTTTTTCATTCCTTCATTACAAAAATAGATTATAAACGTTTAAGTTGGAAAATCACATTGTGATAAATTCAAATTTATTGTAATACCTTTTGATTATAAGGAAACTTTATTGCATTAACTAATGAAATATCTAAAGAGAAAGCTAATATACAAAATACACGTGTTTATACGGCCAGTTTGTAAAATTTGTGAATGAGAAGTAAATAAATAGTTGATATAATTAGAGTAACAAAGACAAAAAAGGCTTTATGTTTATAAATAATATGCATATATATATATATGTAAAACAAATTAAGTAAACACTGAAATCCATCCCATACTCTATTCGGAACAAATCTAATATAAATTGTTCTCTTCACCTCTTTCTGTTAGACTATATATTTCTAGATTTACAGAGATTTATGATATTATTTAGCTCGAGTTTTGAGAATGCACTCATCAAACATAATAAAAATTTCGAGATTCTAACTTTTTATTGCAATTATTATTTTTAATATATAATATTAAATGATTTTGAATTAATAGCAAATTAAAAAATAAAAATTAATTAATTAAACTATATGTTTATGTAGATATATATATCCCCATCACATGATTTTTACATAAAGATGATGACTTAGCTAAGTGGGAATATAAAATTTCCTGAATCAAATATTTCTCTTACTAAACCACAATATTGTCGAACTAAGCAAATGTTTTCTATCTCTGTCACCGCTGACACGGCGTCGTGCTACTTTATTCCTATTCCAACAATATGAGAAATATAAATATTCTAGAAATAGGTAAGTTTAGAATTTCAAATGAACTGGGCCGCAAATGTGAATTGAAATAAATCTGAATATTTTATCTTATTCATCTGCCAAATTTGCTCTGTATTATAGATCAACATGTGCGATCAGAATTCCTAACATTAATTCACACACACACACATATACATATATATCTATATATATATATATACGTTTATCGTATATATGTTACGGTGAAACACCGAAATCTGGAGAATGTCGACTTTCACCGGTGAATGTCAACATTCACATAGTCGCTTGTTGTATGTCCGAAATATTTTCAAATACTCTTATTTCTGACTTACACCGGTAAATGTCGACATTCACCATCTACTAATGGTGTATATATATATATATATATATATATATATATACATACATATAATCGTTTATTGCAATACATTGTCGGAAACGCTTTCCTGGCGCCATAGTGACGAGAGACAACACAAGAAAAATAAGGTACGAACAGTGTAAAGATATTTGTTTGTTATTCTTAGCGCGGCGGAAACTAAGAAATAAGAACAAAAACATTGAATCGTCATCAAAAAAAGTATTCGAAAGTTCTTTCGGGATGTATCCTAAACATGGGGTTGGTAGGAGTAGTCCAGTGCATTGTTCAGCAAGATCACGAGCCCTCACTTGCATTATCACTTCCTCTAGGGTACGTCAAAACATTAGTGCACGAAACCCCCGTTAGAACTCCAACAGGAACTTGTGGCACATATCGTGGCAGCAGCTGGGAAAGTCCTGGGGGTGCACGGTATTTTCCAGAACATCTTATGTTCGATGTGCGAGAGATGTGATACCTGCATCAGGGTGCAGGTCGTAATTTCGAAGACCTTCTTTAAGGTCCATAAGTGTCTAATTTTGTTCCTATTTTTTAATTTCTCTTGTGATAAGCATAACTGGTGTTCGTTCTTTCTTGTGTTTTGTGTTGTTTGTAGCGGCCAGGAAAGTGTTTTCGGCCATGTTTTACCATTTCATTTTTCGTCGTCGTCGTGTCTCTCATATATGTGCATAATTACTTATGACTCAAGTGTTGCTACTATATTATGAAATTTACAAACATAGTGTTTAAAATGCTACATATTCCCATCCGAAAATATCTTTTTTTTTCTCTTGCCCTTCAAATAAGAAATGTGTGTCCTTCATTGTAAAATCCCCTGTAACTTTAATTCTTCTTTTTTCGAGGACTATGGAGAAAATATTTCAGTAATATTCAAACATTACATTTTAAAAGCCATTAAATTGTAGCCGAAACGCTCAGAAAGGCTTAATTCGCTTAGCATTTAGGAAATACATTTTGTAAGAGCAAATTTTCCTTCAATAAATTTAATGGAACAGGCAAAAGAAATTACAGGGAACAATAAATATAGGAGAAAACAGATATTTCTTTTCGTAATTTGTTTTCCTTTGTTTGATTTCTTTCATTCTTCCTGTATAAATAATTAGAACTTTAAGAATGCAACTGAAGAATGAGAATAAAATTTTCAATTGAAAACGAATGGTGGCAAAAATCCTAGTGCTGCTCTGCTGTACCACGAAATAGACCAGCAATATATTCCGAATTTGGAATAAAGAGAAAAAATTTGAAACCTTTGCAGCCAGCGATGCAAAGAGATTGATCTGACAGGAAGATGACTTAAATGAGGAAACTTGGAGATAATTTAATGAGGTGTAAGGTTACCTCTACTGGGATAATAATAAGAAAAGGTTAAAATACGAAATACGTAAGTAAATTATACAAAAATTGAAGAAATTTAATATATCTGGCATGCGTAAGAAATAGTAATTGATTCAAAAATGTAAATGAATCCAAAGCTCTCAAACTTATGCTCGTTTAAATACAGATTTTGCTGATTCAGAAAGTACGTTACGTGTATATCTTCTAAAATGGTTTTCCATCCTTTGTTTGTAGTTGTTTCATTTTTCATTTCACTTCCATTTTTTCCTCCTATTTTGCAATTTTCGCCATTCTTTCCCTCAGTTCTTAAGCCACCTGTTTATTAGTACTATTATTTATATTACAACTTATGTAAAAATTAAGTAAGGAAAAGTAAGGCACTAAAACTTTGCAACTTATTACGCTCTACGTGAGATTCATAGAGGTCGCTTATTGCATACATATCATGCCAAATGCTTTACCTCTTTCGCATCGAGAGACGACCAAATCTGTTTTCAACAAACATCGAAAACGCCCGTGTTTACGAATTTGTCTTGGAATAGTTTTCCTTTCCCCCTGCGGTTTCATCCATTGTGCGCAGTTTCACCTTAGGGCCGGTTTGCACCTGCGAACGTCAATAGCTTTCCGTTTTTCTCCTTTATTTGCTTCAAAAGAATGATTGACATGTCTTTTAACAACTCGCGAAACCAATGAGCCATACACACTAACGTAGAGGGGAAAGAACTAGGTAGAAAATAAACGAGGCGTTGCGGCGGTTTTCTGTTGCCTGAATGAACGGGCATTACGGGCGACTTCGATGCAAAAGAGTTAATTTCTCTGCTTGGCTTTAGGTCCTAACGACGAAAACTACAAATTCGCCCATTGTAGTAAATCATTCTGTCAGGCAATGAATCTACGGTTAGACATGTTAAACGTGATCTTTGTTGCCTTACTTTCACTTTTTTACTACTGAAATAAAGATATACTGATTATTTTGTAGATTGGAAAACCCTCCTTGTGATCATGAAAAGGAGCAAAAACTGGAAAACGAGAAAGAACTAGAAAAGAAGGGAGAACAGGAAAAGATGCAAGAGCTGAAAAAGAATCAAGAGCTGAATAAAAAGGAAGAACAGGAAAAGAAGGAGAAACTGGAAAAGAAGCAAGAACTGAAAAACAAGAAAAAACTGGAATTGACACAAAAACGAGAAAAGAAGCAAGAATTGAAAAAGAAGCAAAAGCTGGAAAAGATACAAAAACGAGAAAAGAAGCAAGAACCGGAAAAGATACAAGAAATGGAAAAGATACAAGAATTGGAAGATAAGCAAGAACTGAAAAAGAAGCAAGAGCAGGAAAAGAAGAAAAAAATTGAAAAGAAGCAAGAACTTAAAATGAAACAAGAGCAGAAAATGAAGCAAAAACTGGAAAAGAAGGAAGAACTGAAAAACAAACAAAAACTGGAAAAGCAACAGAAACTAGAAAAGAAGCAAGAACTGAAAAAGAAGCAAACTCTGGAATGGATTCAAAAACTAGAAAAGAAAGAAGAACTAAAAATGGAGAAACAACTGGAAGAGATACAAAAACAAGTAAACAAAGAAGAAATGAAAAGGCAGAAGAAACTGGAAAAAATGCAAAAACTAAAAAACAAAGAAGAACTGAAAAAGAAGAAGAAACTGGAAAAAATAAAAAAACAAAGAAGAACTGAAAAAGAAGAAGAAACTGGAAAAAATGCAAATACAGGAAACGAAGCAAGAGCCGGAAAAGATGCCAGAACTGGAAAATATAGACGAGTCAGAAAAGACGCAATACCTGGAAAAGAAGCAAAAAACGGAAAAGAATCCAAATCTGAAAAACAAGCTGGAACCGGAAAAGAACTGTCAAACCCGAAAAGGAAACCGGATGAACTGCGAAAAGAGCCAGAATTGGATAACGACTGTAGAACGATTGATTTAATGACCAAACGAAGCAAGATCCGGAAAAGAAAAATAGAACAAATAAATCATATACCACTGCAAATAATACCACTGCAAACATTAAATATCAACGTCAAAAAAGTAAACACCCTTCTTCAAGGGGGCCTTGCAATACACTGTCATAATCCAGAAGTTATAGAAAAAAATCAGCTATAACCTTTTTGCCAAAACAGTTGCAAAATATATAGTTAACATAAAATTTCCTGATGCCAGAATACCAAAATGCACAATTCATAATATTCCAAAAATTTCAACTCTGATGAACTGATTCAAATTATCGCCCATGAAACATAATATTTCCGAGCTAAGACCTTTATTTAAACTGAGTGATCAAAATAATACTTATAAATGGATCATAAAATGTCACGGTAAAACTTTCCAAAATTTTATGAGTAAAAAACAAATATATATTGGATGGCGCACCAATAAAATAACCGAGTTTATCGGTGTACGCAGTTATCAAATCTGCCAGGATTTCTCCCATAAGACAAACAAACCAAAATGCTCATTCTTCATCGGAAATTATCATGTTTCTTGCGTTCTTCCCAAACTCCGTACTGCATAAACTGCTGGATTAACAATGAAAAGTATGAAGCAAACTTTGACTGTAAACATCCAGCTTTAGCTATTTCCTGGTCCACATAACAAACAGAAGTTAGACGATTCAAATCCAATACATATTATGAACAATAATACAAGAACCTTCAGACTATCTATAGACCATTTCCATCAATAAAAAGAATAATAATGTCATCCGCTTTCTCAAAATAAATCTTCAAAGAGAAAAGACCGCCACCGAGCAACTAAGTCAGTATCAAGTAGATTATCTTGCAGATTTTATTATAACACAAGAATCTTATTGCATCACTGGCAAAGTAGGAAGAATTCCAAATAACTGGACAATTATTCAACGTCATGCTTCAACCAGTGTTTTAACTCCTCGTACAGCCATATTCATTCCAAACAATAAATGGAATTCTACAATAATGATTAATACTCGAGATATAATCACAATTTCAATCAATACTAATACATCTCAGCTTCTTATTACTAGTATCTATATATCTCCGTCAAAAATCCAAATCAAACCTTATCCATACTAAAAGAAATCTTACAACAATAATAATAGTCCGCATGTTATTAGTGGAGACTTTAACTCCCATAGTACTTAATGGTGATACTTACAAACCGATCACAGAGGAGAAATACTTGAAGAATTTTTAAATGCTAACAATCTCATTCTACATAATCATTTTACTGACCGACCTACCTTTGATAATACATACAATAAAGATTTGACTGATCTTCTTATTTCTACAACACATCTAGATAATAAAATTAACAATAATGATTAATACTCGAGATATAATCACAATTTCAATCAATACTAGATCAATACTAGATGAACACTGAATCTGATAACAAATATATCTCTTTTGATATAACTTAATATACGTCCTTTACTGCACTTACAAGATTTAAAATCAATAATAACAAAGAAAAGATATTTCAACAAAAGTTCAATCCAATTTCAAATGACTTTCTAAATTCTATTATTCTGTGTTCTAATTCTATAACGAAAACAGAACTTAAAAATATTACCAAGGAACTTATCAGAAAGTTTCAAGATACCTCAGGAAGTACCTTCTTCAAAAGATCATCAATTCCCATTATAAAAATCAACTGGTGACGAAAGAACACACAAAACACGAGCATTATGAAGAAAACTGAAATCATCGCAAACTGATGAAGAACGACTCAACCTACTTCAAAAATACTAAAAACGAAAAGCCTCATATAAAAAGCAAATAATATCTGCAAAACGTTAAGTATGGTGAAACTATTGTTCAAACAACCAGGATACGTATGGCTCATTGTACAAAATTGAAACCAACAAAATCTTCCACCCAACGCAACTTACAGTCACTAATACGGGAAATAATGATAAAACTGTTACGAAGATCACTTTAGAAAACATCCTAGATGTTATTCTACCAAACGAAAGCATATATGATGATTCAACTGAACAAAGATTAATTCGTTTTAATCTACTTCCACGAAAATGATATCCCATTTACATCCATGGAACTCAATCGAATTATTAAAAAACTCAATAACAAAAATGCTCCTGGACCAGATAGAATCTGCATTCAAATTATACATAAAACTAATCGTAAGCTAATTCTAATCTGCAATAAATGTCTTCAACTTTGTATTTTTCAAGACTGCTTAAAAACAGGACAAATCACACTCTTCCTCAAAAAGAAAAAACTCCTGATAATCCTAATTCCTATCGGCGAATTAACCTTCTTCAAGCTCTTGGAGAAATTCCTGAACGTTGTATTATAGGAAGACTTGAATACCATTTTCACCATCAAAAATTCATCAAGGAAAATCAGTATGGATTTAGGCAGCAAAAATCTACCATTCATGCAACCAGTGCACTCCTAAATCAAATCGATGTTAATAAAATCAATAACTTACACTCTGCAATAATCAGCTTAGATCTTAAATCAGCCTTTGAATCATTATGGCGGCCTTCAATTAAAGAAGCACTTAGAAATATTGAATGTAATTATAATATCTATCAAATAATCAATAATTTCCTTGATAATCGCCATAATCTCATTTTATATATTAATACTTTAATCAGAAGAAAACAAGTTCGTGGATGTTTACAAGGCGCATGTATGAGCGCAGAATTATGGAATATTACATTTAATAAAATTATAAAAAGTGCCTGGCTTCCTTTTGCTAAAATTACTGCTGTCGCCGATGATGTCGCATTTGTTATCAGTGGAAGGTCCCATTTAATCCTTCGAAGAAATTGTCAAGAAATAATAGCCATATTCCAGCAAGAATGCAAGAAAATTAAACTTGAAATTTAAACCTCCAAATCTAGAATCATGACAAATAATAAACCTGGATAAAATCTTACTAAGCAACTTTCTGTTAAAATAAATGGCGAAAAAAATCAAGCATACTAAATCAATCAAATACCTAGGAAAATATAATACACGAAAACAACATCTTATCGAATATCTCAAAGAACTTAAAATTTGTACACATTCTATAAGTCAAAATCTTTGACATGTGCATGGCACAAACTGGGGTTTAAATCGCCATATCACCAAATTACTATATCGTACAGTAATAACCAAAATGATTACCTACGGCTCTGCCATCTGGACATTCCATATAACCACAAGAAAAAAAATATTCTTACCTCAACACAACGACAATTTACACTTAATATTACCAGAGGCTTTCGAAATACCTCCAGTACTACTCCTAAAATCTTAGCTGGAACTATTCCACTCCATGTCGAATCCATTCAGGAAGCAATTTATTCTACAATATATCAACTTCGCCATAATATTACTTATAACAAAACCATATATATCACAGAGGATTACGAAATGTGCCCTGCTCCTTACGATAGACATCTCCTGCTGTATCACACACAAAAATAAAAACAGCAATAAACACTAAAACTAAAAACAATTCAATTGAAGTATTTAATTATAGAATCAAATATTAATACTGACCGTCAAGCCGCCATCTATGCTATCTCTAACCAAGAAAATCAGACTTCTATTGCTTATGACATCAATAACCTCTCTAAAAAACAGATAATTTAAAAATTCATATATCATGGATAAGAAGCCATAGTAGAAATGCCGGTAACTTAACATTCGACAAACTTGCAAAGAAGCTGTTCCTAATCAAGAAAGGAATTTCCTATATACGAAATTTCTCAAATCTTATCTTCGACTCTCAATAAAAGAACAAATTACCCAAATATGCGAAGAACAATGGAATAACGCATCTACAGGTCGACGAAATTACTAGTTCTACCCCTATTGCAATACTGACACCAAGAGTACATAATCTTTTTTAACATATACTATTACTGGCCATGGGCCATATCGTGTTTATTTTCATCAAAGTAACTTAATAGACACAGACTTCTGTATATGCTGCTAGAAAGGAGACAGTGATCACTAACTTTTCTCATCTCCTCTCAAGAAAACTTTTCATATTCGCGCACCCAGAAATATTGATATATCATTCAAAAGAACGATCAGCAAACTTCAAAATCTTCATTCTAATATGAAACAAATTCACCAAAACTTAACACAATTGGAATAAATCTATGCAGAGTAACCCCATCTACAACAGAGGAAATATAACAAAATATTTAATTTTCACCTTTGTAGAATTTTAAGATAATTATCGATCTTTGTCACAAATACTTATTTGTACTGATCGTAATAAAAAAAGCCTTGCAAAATCCATAATAAACAGAATGAAATAAAAAAATTGAGTCGGCAGAGTAAACTAGAACTGAAAAGGTGAGTCATGATATAGATTTGCTGTGTCATGACAAAAATGAGCTATGAATATTGTACGAGTCATGTAAAATATATGAACTTAAAAGAGAAACTTTTTATGATCTCTGTAATCAATAACACTTTAGTGACTTATGAACTCTGCCTAATGAATACTGGAAACTATTTGTGATCATGAACTCTAAAATACAATTTTATTCTCTTCTACATGTTATACTTCTATTTTATTAATTTTATTATATGATATATCATATATTATCGTATATTTTAGCACTTTATTCAAAATTATAATTTTATCATATGATATATTATGTACTATTCTATACTTTATGTATTAAGCTATATTTTATTTCCCATATTTTATGGCCCACCAGCGGCCGAGCGGCAAAGTCGCTGAACACAGGTAGTTCGGTCCGAGGTTCGAATCCCGCGAACGGGCTGGCTGCATGGGCGTTTTCGTGGTTTTCCCCATGTGTAACGTGTATACGAGCCAGTTTCCCTTAGAAAGTCCTCCACGAAAGGCATTCCTCCCCTTAGGCAGATAGCCCTAGTGTGCTTTGCCATAATTAAATACACCACCACCCATATTTTATGTATTATTCAGTATTTGTCATGATATATTCTGTTTTAGCATTTTATTCCAAATTTGGAAAATTTGAAATTTTGTTATAATGGCACATTATGTGTTATTGTATACTTGATGTATTATTCTACATATATTTTTCTTCTATTTTAAGAATTATTCCAAATTTGCCATATGATATCTCTACATATAATAAAAGAAAGAGTCTGCCTGTGTGTTGTGTGTGTTTCTTTCGTTCGCGCTGAGCGTAAGCTAATAGACACACGGCTACAAAATTTGCTACATAGGTGTGTCCAGACAAGGGCCAGTGCACCTCGAAGCGATTTTTTCGAAATTCGAATTCGAATTTTTTTTTTTTATTTTATGTTTTGTGACGAAATAGCGTCATTTTGAGACATAATGGGCTATAGGAAAGCGAGATTTTACTCTAAACACTCCGTTTTCAAATCGTCATGAAACGTAAGCACTTAGATATTTTAAGAACTTAAAATAAATTTCTTGTTTCAAGAAATCGATTAAATACGAATTTATTTAACAAATAAAGCTTAACACATTTTCAACGGGATATTTTCTAAAAAAGTTTATTTTTAAAAATGTGCAGTTTATTTTTCTTTGATTTTTGGACACGTTAAACTTTTATCCTTGCGACTGCTTTTACAAAAAGTATTTTGGAAAACTGATAATATTTTGTACTTTTAAAAATATTTTTAAATGAAGCTTCCGAGTACACTTCGCACATCTCACATCTTTAAAAATGTGATTTTGGCAACAATTTTCCTGTCTTATAGTTGTTGATATATTTTTGATGAAATCGCATCATTTGGAATAGTTTCATTCTTTTAGAAATAAGGGTTTGGCAACAATCTGTGTTTGAGAGCGGAGAATTAGATACGCTTTTACAGGCTTTTATGCCTTGGGTTGACAACATAATTTTCAATATTTTTATACAAGAAAAAAAGAATTAAGTGTGAGATGATCGTCTGAAGAAACCGGCTGAACTGTAAGGAATTCACAGGTAAGGAGTCTAGAAAATTTACAGTTAGAAGACTGTCTAGATAAGTCTTTGCGAATGACATACTAATTAACACCCTATGAGGGTTTAGGTTTTAGGATAAGGAGTTTTAGGCTGTTCCGGCTGCAGCCTCGCGCCTGTGCCTGCTGGGGTACTACTACTGGCAATATTTACATCTATAATTATCAAGGATATTTTTACTAGGATTAGGCTTGTCACTAATATTATTCAATGCAGGATTATTATCAGTACCAAAAATGACAAATGTTTTCAACAGTAATAGCTTTATCATGTACATCAAGATTAGCAAATCTGTTTTGAAACGTTAATTGCGACTTACGTTTAACTAATTCTGTACCTCTCGCTGTTTTAGTCGGCTGTAAATGCAAAACGTGCACAGATATTCACACGTGAAACATTCAGAGATCACTTTCTGCTACAGGGTTATGCGAAGTAACTAACTTTGAGGAAATATGTAATGAAATGGAATATGTATCTTGTTCGTGCACTTGAAGGAAATCTAGAATCAGAGCAAGATATGCTGACATTCTTAGGAGAGCCAAAAAAAAATCTTCTTGGGACGTTATTTGCCCGCTAAATACTTTAACTGATAAGACCTTCCGTGAGAGCTCTTGGAAATCCCTCCTCCATTAAATGTTATTCAGCTTTTAAAGGCACAAATCAGTTCTTTTTCAAAAATATAAAAATGTTCACCAATCTGAAAATGAAACTCGTGATTTACGTTTCGAAGACGTTTTGAAAGGTGAAAAAATATTTTAATCACTACAAAAGAACAAAGTCACCGCTCTGGCCTATAATAAGCAATACAGTCTCACTGAACATATTGCAATAACATCTGGTTTCATATTGTGTAACTGAATTTTAAAATTTTTATGTACCGCAAGATTGTACGAAAAAACTAGCGAGTAACAAGTTGGTTATAAATTTTTACCTAATAATTACACTCATGTCCATAAATTAAGGATAATGCAAAATCAATCAAAGGAAGAGTTAGAAGCAAAACAAATTTGACTTATTTGTAAAGCTTATTTATTAAACAAAAGGTAAAGAGCAAAAAAGATGCTATATGTTTGATATTATTAAACAAATTAGCGATTTTTTCTCCCTGGAGCAAATTACAAAAAATCCTATTTACAAAAAACCAATATTACATGGTTGGTATGATTGTTAATACATTGTATGTCTCCCAGATAATGCAATACAGTCCGTACAACGCCTAGGCATGCTGAGTATCAAATTATCGCTCTGATCTTGGGGGATATTACACCACTCATAAAGCAATGCTCTCGGAAGTTCCGGCAGACATGTAGGAGGAGGTTGACGGGCTGCAACTCGTCTGCCAAGCATGTCCCACACGTGCTCTACTGGATTCAAGTCCGTAAGAATGCTGGCCAGTCCATACGAGTGATATCATCCGATTGAAGACATTCGCTTACGATGTTTGCACGGAGAGAACGGGCGATATCATCCATACACACAAATTGTACGCTCATGGCGCCCCGAAACAAACGTACATGTTGTTCCAGAATGAAGTCCCGATAGATTTGGCTTGTCGTGGTTCCAATTTGAACATGCAGGTCAGTTCTGGAATTCAGAATAATTCCACCCCAAACGAGCACTCCTGCACCACCGTAACGGTGTCGTTCAATGATGTTTTCTTGGTGGTAACGGGTACCTCGAGCTCTCCATATGAAAGTCCGGCGCGAATCAGACTGCAAGCTAAAGCTGGACTCGTCGGAAAACATCACACAAACTCACTGTTGCGGTGTCCACAATGCATGCTCTCCTTTCCAGGCTAACCGCAGGTGACAGTGAGGCCTTGAAATTGTCATACCAGTGGCTGAAGAGAGCTGACGAGACAGATCTGAGGCTGTGCTCCGGCTGTCTCTTTTGGCAGTAACTGCCAAATACCGGTCCTCATTCGGCGTTGTAACTCTGGGGCGACCTGTGCTGTAACGTCTACTCACATTACCATCATCTCGGAATATTTGCCAAATCCTGGAGATGACACTCTGGGCAACTCCAAGTTCGTATGATACTTCCAGTTGGGTACGCCCACATTCCAGACGGCCGATAATTCTACCATGTAAAAAATCATCCAAATGCGTCCTTTTTGTCATAACTATTCTGTTATTTCTCTAAAATGCTTATAAAGCGCCTGCGAACAATTTTACTTCTTTGCCTGTGTTCCTTATACATCACTCTCTTACACTCTTGTCGTTGTGACGTACCATCGGTGTCATCTGGTTACTTCCTGAAATTTGCATATGATTCTTGAAGATGTGTGTAGTGATTTTACAGGTGATATACTTATTTTAGAGTTATTTACGCGTGACTCCGAATTATCCTTAATTTATGGACATGAGTGTAATTTGGAACGACGCATAGATTTTTTTAGGAAAACAAATTATTGTAAACCAGTTTTCACCTGAAATTATATGGTATATTAATCTAGCTACTTTTACGAAATGCAATTAAGGGGTAGTATGTTTCAGGGTTTTCTTTAATGAAACTGCTTTGCATCTTAGAGGCAAAGCGGTGGTTTTATAATAAATGATGCGACAGCTGGGAATTTTTTCTGCGGGTTTATTAACTGTATGTGTTGCAGCAACATTGTTCCGTAATATTCTTGGAAAATGTAGTGCTGACAATTCTCTATTTAGTATGGAAAATTGCTAAATCTCTCAGAAATAGCGGACCGAATCAAACTCATGTAATTCATCACATGGGAATATCCTATCAATCTGAGGACGGAGATTGCTAATGTAATGGCTAATTAATTATAAAAAATCTTTCAACCTCACCCGCCTGAGAATAACTCCCAAGAAGAAGTTATTTTTACCATTGACAGTATTAACAATTATCCTATAACAAATTTTATTCCCTTTACTTCGCCAAGAGAAGTATAAGAAATTATTCACAAACTCAAGCCAAGGAAAGCCAAAGACTATGATCAAATTAGCAATAAAGCACTTAAAGCCCTTCCTAGACGTTGTATTACTAACATAGTCAATATTTTCAATGCCTGCATCCGAAATAATTATTTCTCTCAGCAATGGAAACATTCAATAATTGTCAATATCTTAAAACCAAAGAAAGATCCTAAACTCGTCACTTTCTACAGAGCTATCAGTCTTTTACCTTCATTAGAAAAAGTATTTGAGCAAATCCTCTGCTCAAGGCTCACTACCATCTCGAAAGACTCAATTTAATAGATGATCTGCAATTCGGCTTCCGCAGTGGACACTGCACGACTCATCAAATTCTCAATTTGGTGGAATTTGTTTCGCAAGCCTTTACTAAGAAAAACGGGGTGGCTGCATGCTATCTCGACTTCGAAAAGGCTTTTGATAGAGTGTGGCATGCAGGCCTCCTGCATAAATTGAATAATTTTATGCTTCCAAACAGTTTCGTGAAACTCATTAGTTCCTATGTGAAAACCAGGACTTTTCAAGTTCGCTGCGGTGACTCCTTATCTGTCAAAAAAAAAAAAAAATTCATAGCGGAGTCCCGCAAGGGTCTGTTCTTTCCCCCGGCTCTATAATGTTTATATCAATGATTTCCCGCACCCATTCAACACGAAAATACTCAAATACGCTGACGACACTGTAGTACTGACTGAATCCAGAAGTCCCCAGGTCGCTCTATGTAATTTACAAATGCATCTCAATATGATCAATCACTGGTGCAAGACTTGGAAAATTAAGCTCAACGCCTCTAAATGTTGTATTGTGCTCTATCGGAGATACAAAACAAGATTAAGAGTCAATACTGATATCTACTTAGATAGAACTCTAATCCCTGTAGCTAATTCCTATAAATATTTAGTTGTTTACATAGGTAAGTCTCTCAACTTCAAAGATCATATTTCTTATTTCTTAAACAAAGCAAATGCAACCTACATGGCAATTTATCACATTATCGGCAAAAAAATCAAAGCTCAGTCTAAAAATAAAGAAAATGCTTTACATACCTCTAATTCGACCGATCATGCTATATGCAGTGCCGGCCTGGGCAATCGCCAATAAAACTAAGCTAAAAAAACTGGATATACTTCAAAATAAAATTCTACGTAGCATTGTGAATGTACCTTGGTACGTAAGAAACTCTATGACTCATAACAACCTGGATATTCCATCTGTGCACAACTTTATACTCATGACAGCTCACAACTTCTTCGAGAAGATGAAGCATAGTCAGTATAACGCAATTAAACAAATGTTGGTTTATGATCCAACCATTCAATACACTGTCAAACGCCCAAGGACAATTCATCACAATTCGTCATGGTGGTAATTTGTAAATTTTAATTTTAAAATTTACTTGAACTCTGAAATTGGACTCTATCCTATTATTTGTGTTGCATCTTATACTTCTGTTAATCAAGAAACTTTTTTTACTCAAGATGTTTATGTTACTATTTCATTTTTTAAATTATTTTGTATGAATGTTTACTTTAGGGTATGATTCTACGAACTTTTGAACCTTTTGCGGTCTATCTAGCTACTGCATACTTCTGAAAGACTTTGAACTCTTATGCCATTCACAGCTTCAAAATGTCTTCGCGCCATTTTCATGATGTCTCACTACTGCTTATCCTGCACTCTTACTAGCTGTATCGCACTCACCATCTGCATTTGCCATACAACTCACTGCATCTGTCCGCATGCTTCAGTTTAATGCCATTGCTTATCACTGCACAATTTGTATGATGAACGCCTACTTTCGTAAGTATTAAGATATGCCTGCTAACGCAGCTAAATTTTCTTCGCCCACGGGTGTTGATACCATTTATTTGTACCATTTATTTGAAAATATCTTTGCCTAGTGCACTTTAATGGGATCTAGACTTTTATTCCATTCGGGAGAAACGTCACCTTTCTGATAATTAGGAACAAAATGCGAAGCAAATACAAAAAAAAAATATATATATATTTTTGCAGAGAATTCAGTGATAAAAAAAAGAAAAAGAACTGTAATATTAGACAGGTGAGTAGGCAATGGGCGGTGTCAAGAATCTTAGCCCTTTCATGTTTGAAACGTTTAAATTCCTTTATAAGCAAAGGGAATCGTTGTGTGTAATATATCCAATCTAGGATAGCAGGATTTGTAAACAGTGCAAGAATACAACGAATCATTTAAACTCAGTAGTTCCAAACGTCTCGTAAAATTTTCCCACTAAGCTAAGTATAAAATTAATTTCGGAAATATATGAGAAACGTTTTTGCATGAAAGTGATTCTGGAAGGGACATTTGTCAGTTATATACGAGTATTTCGTAAATTGTAAGTCGGATATCCGAATTAATATTGTTTTGGTAATCGCGAATAAATATTTTTGATTGTCACTGCGCCTTGCAAAAAATTAACATGTTTCAGAGATGATATTTAAGAGAGTTTGCTACCAAGGAGTGATTAATATTTTATTAAATGATTCTGTTAAATATTTTGTCTACTATGAAATCGATATTTAATTTTTTCCTTTTATACGGAAATATTTACATTAAAATTTATATTGTTAATTTTGCATATCAGTTTTGTTTTCATTTCTCATACTAAGCAGTATCATGAATGAATGAGTTTATTTACTCGTCGACAACGCAAGCTTTTAATTTTCTACTCTCTTTTTTAAACTTTTTTATAGGAAATTATATTATTCATTCAAAGTTTTTGAAAAAAATGTTTGATAATGTCTGGAATGTAGGAGAATGCTAAACACTAATCTGCCTCCGATAAGATTAGTATTTATTTAACTTGTTTCGTATCGAATTCGACAAACAGAAAAATCAGTCATTTTTCTTTTTGGTTTCAGCCCGCTAGCGGCCGACCGGTAAAGTCGCTGAACACTGGTAGTTCGGTCCGAGGTTGGAATCCCACGAACGGGCTGGCTGCATGTGTGTTTTCGTGGTTTTCCCCATGTGTTACGTGTATACGAGCCAGTTTCTCTTAGAAAGTCCTCCACGAAGGCATCCCTCCCCTTAGGCAGATAGCCCTCGAGGTTTTGCCATAATTAAATAACCTAACATAACCATCTTTTTGGTTTCATGGTGACATAGTACTACCATTTCACTTCAACTTAACTGTATCAAAAACTAGATAATGATGGAATAAATGAATGTGATCAAAGCCAAACCACATCAGCAGTATTTCTGTACATGAAATTATCAATGTTATAAATACTAATAAACCAGATTTTATGTCGCTATTTATATCAACACGCACTACGTTTGATATTTATTATAAATATTGAATTTTCCCTTGCAATTAATAATTAAAAATCTTACCTTACTATATACTTTTGCAGTTTTATTGAGTTATTTCCGTGATTTTACATTTTTATGACTATTATACTGGAACTCACCCAAAACCCAATACGGTAGTTTCGGTAAAGTGGTCATCAACACCTGTATGTTGACAGCCAAAACAACGCGAAGCCAGAGACGGCAATAGTGGGAATTTCTGCAACCAGGCATTCATACGAAAACGGATACGCAAACAAATCTTTAACGTTTTAAGGAAAACAAATGTTGCCCGTTTATAGCATACCAGTTTTCTCCTGCAATTATATGGTATAAAAGTTTGTCTGCCTTTTGGAAAACTCGAATGTATTTGAAAAAATTCCCCTTAATTGTTTTAATAAAACTGCATTGTCTGTTAAAGGCAGAGCGGTGGCTTTATAATATTTGATGTTCCTGCTATATTTTTCTGCATGCTTTTTAATTTTTTATGTTGCAGCAACATAATTCCGAACTCGGATTGGAAAATTGAGTGGCGCAATTTTTCATTTAGTGTAGTGCGTGCGAATTTCTTCTTATTTAGAGAGATTTTTCACAAAAATCCAGACCTGTTTCATGAACTAAAATAAGTTTACTAGTTTGAATATTTTATTGCGAAAAGTTAGTTTTCGGAATACATAGTAGTAACCTCCTGTTTTTAATTATTCCATTCACAGGGATCTAACAGGCTAAGGAGCACCTAACCCAGTGAACCTATTGTTATGTTAATAGCGAAACGAAAGCAGGAATACCACTTACAGCTATAACTGCTGCTTATTTTTGAAGTCTCACTCCGCCATTTCGCTTGTTTTTCTCGGTTATTGATGCAGAAAAATTTAACTCTATTAATTAGAGATATTGATACAAACATAAAGATAAATAAAACTTTGTAAAAGAGGGAGACTGAATTAATAATGAAAGACTCCTGGGGACAAGCGTTGCATATATCCGTCCGTATATTTGACATCCGCGTTCACAGTGAGTTTGCAGACGAAACTATTATTAAATGTCCTGAAGAAAGCTTTACTGTTTCCCAATTCCAATTGTGATGAAACAACGGTACATAGAGCCATCGAATTTTGAATAACGTAATCCTCCTATGAATATGGGCCTGTGCAAGACCAAATTTGAAATTTGTTTTATGGTCGATTTCCTATTTTGTAAAAGTTTAACGATTTTTTGATTAAAAAACTCAAGTATTTCAAAACGGGCTCTGGCAACGTTGTACGCAAAAAACACTTTTATCTCCAGCAAGTGAATCTCTGTATCCGAATTTCTAAAGATATGCTTCTTTTAAAACTATTTTGCGATATTGCTGACGTACTGAATTTTATCGTTTAAGTGCGAAGAATGGGATATTTAATAAACAAATGTAACAAACAAAATGTTAAAAAAACGCCTCTTTGGACGTAATTTAAAATCTGAAACATTTAATTTTTTTTAATGAAGTTCTTCCGCAGAGTAAAATTCTGCGCAGTTTTTAAATTTAGTTTAGGGTGTTTCCTTCAGGCAATTTTTCCGGTACATTTAAAAGCCAGACGAAGGCTGGCAGCGTAGCTGCTAGTTTAATAATATAAATATAACACACGAAATGTTAAAAAAAAAGGCGGTTCGAGGGGTATGGCGAAACTGTGTCTCATTACCAAGAACATTGTCGAATATACCCCATAAAGTGATAATTACACTTTTATTTTGACAATTTTGGTATAAAATAATGTTCATGGTAATCCAAAAATATCGCAGCACTTAAACACAACAAAACGATCACTCACAAAAAATGCAAAAACCAGGGATCGCAACTCATATAAAATACCCAGAGAACCTTTCCTCGACATGGTAACGCGGAGTAACTAACTCTGGGCAGATATATAGCGAAATGCGACAGAATCGTCGATGGCGCAGGTGAAAAAAAATCCTGAAGCAAAGCGGATTTACTGACTGTCTTAACGAGCTACACATACACACAAAATAAAATCTTCCTGTCCCGTTATTTGCCCACTAAATACTTTAACTGATAAACCTTTCCGTTGGAGCTTTTGGAAGGTGGTCGTAATTCAGCCTTTAAAAGCATAAATAACACCTTTGTTCAAAAATATTGAAATCTTCCCACGCTTCTTCCCAACCAATAATTTAAGCATAAAACCAAGATGACAAGTAAAACAAATCGAAATTTATTCGGTAGCCACCACTCTGCCTAAAACAGGCAACGCAGTTTCATTTAAAAATATTGAGGACATGAAACTAATATGAGAATAAAAATTTTTGCAATTTTAAAATATATATCCCATGATGTGAGTGTACGAAAAAACTAGTTAGTAACAAATTCTTCACAAATTTTTTTGATAACAATTATATTTTCAAACTGTAAATACAATTTTAAGAATTCTTGGCAAAATCGAATCACAACCTGTTTCCATGTCACATGTATTTCATGAAGAAAAGAAATTGAAGAGCGAATTTTCCTAAGTATTTAATAGTTCAGTTTGTATAAGCTACTTGCATTTGTTTTAAAATTAGCAAAGTGTTATCACAGATATGGTACAGATAGGAATAACACTCCTACGAACAAATGCAGCTTTAAATGGAGATTGCAAGGACGTAATGAACACTCGCAACAAATTGAACAGCAAAATTTAGTTTCAGGCATCTGAAAATCTTTGCACTAGAGAAATTTCGATGCTCTAAAAATGCATGTGCGTCTGTATGTTACAATGTCACCTTCTTTGTGTACGTACACATAGATAGATAGATTTAAAATATATATTTTTAATACAGAAATTTTAGTATCCTGGAAATTAAAAAAATATTTTAACTGTAAATTACGTTATGAAATATCGTGCCACTAATAAAGCATTTTGAACTATATGTTAAGCGATTTGATGGAAATAATTAATGAAGAAAAAAGGTTTAATTAACTTGATTTTAATTAAGAAAATCTGCATCTCGAAACCAAGAGCTTTCCCACGTATGGTCACGGCAAGATAAAATTCGCAAAGGATAAATGATAACAGTAAGAAAATGTTAAAGAGGAACGATTTTTCGAAAACCAATAACTGATAAAATACATACGAATTTAACAACGTTTTAAGATTTTGAGAAGAACCGACAGAGAGGAGCACAAGTTTTAACGATGGGACAGGAGTTCTGTGATGTATGGGTTCTGGTTTTACGCTTTTCCATGACGAGTAATTCTTTGTTTTTACGATGTGATGACACATACCTTCAGTGCAGTGTAAGTTTCAAAAGAGGAGAATAAAATATTTAAGAAGCTAATAACGCTTGGTTTTATTTCATTCAGGTTAAGCATACTAATTACTCATAGTTTAATGCTATAAATAAACACGTTGGGGAATAACTATTTAAAATATTAAAACTAAACAGTTAAGTAATACTGAATACTATACAGATCCATATCTTTATATATATAGGTGCTCAGCCAGCTATTGCTCTCTCTATTTGCTTAAATAGTAAAAATACTCCCTTTAAAAAATATCTACTTTCAAAATAGGTTTCCTAAGCTAAGAAAAATTGATGCTCAAATTTTAGTATCAAAATGATATCTCCTAATCTAAGGCATCTACGACATAATATTCTTCGGTTGTAGCAATAATCCGGAAACATCACACAAATACACATACGATGTGATACACGAATTTCCACGCCGTCATAGCATAATATTTAGTATTTAATTGCAGGTTACGGAGAGATAACTATGATTGATGAATACTTACGTGAGGTGTGACAAAAAATGATACTAACTGTGTAGCTTGAAAACAGAGTGGAGTTGCCAACAACTGTTTTGGTGACGTCATTCTACTCAGTTCTTCTATTCATGCGGCCAGTTTTGAATAAACCGAAAACGCCTATGGGGAGTACTTCGTCATAGAGTGAACATGTGAAACTGCATTCTGCCGGAAAAATGGCTAGTATAAACACCAAACAGCGAATCAACATCACGTTTCTCTTCAAACTTCAGAAACCAGCCACAGAGGAAACATTTCAAATGTTAACCGAGGCTTATGGAGATGTAACTTTGTCTCATGCATGTTTGAATGGCATAAGCGGTTTTGACGGAAAAGGGACACTGTGGAAGATGATCATGATTGACTTCATGATTAAATGAGTTCTCAAGTGATAGACTGTTAATTAATACATTCAAGTAATAAAACGTCTTCGTGAAAAATTTAGGAACAAAAGAGACAAAGCTGTGGAGTGATGGATGGCTGTTACACTAGTATAATGCATCCCCTCACACGGCCCTATCTGTCAAGCAGTTTCTGACCAGCAAAAACATTACTGTGATGGGTCATCCTCTTTATTCACCTGATTTGGCTCCACGCGACGTTTTAATTTCCTAAATTTAAATCTTACTTAAAGGGCTACGTCGATCCAGAACTGTTACCAGCGATGGCAATACCCAGTGCAGAAGTGTGTGAATGCTGAAGGGGAACTACTTATAAGGCGATAATGTCAGTAAGTACAATGATTTATTGGACCATTCTCTTTTTTTTTTTTTTTTTTTTTTGTGTGTGTGTGTGTGTCACACCTTGTCTTTTCGAAAGATGCTTCGGTTTGTTTGATTATGGCAAAAGACATTTTGTTTATTTGTCTAAAGGGAAAGAAGACTATTTGGAGGTCTTTGTAAGGCAAACTGGCTCTTAGTTACGTTCCACATCGCAAAAACCATGAAAATGGCCTTGATGCCAGCGTATCCCGAATTTGTGCAAATTTTTATTATTTCGATATATCTAATCACCTCTGACGGCTTATCAACTAAGATATTGTTTGTGTGTGTTCTTGAAAAGAAACGTATATTGAGTAATTACACAACTTGTTCTGTTTTAGTGGGATATCATGTGAGCGGAAAATTCATATGCTCAGTGATCTGCTAGACACTCATCTTTATCAATTTTTTTCTATGCGATGCCTTTAGTGCGATTAAGAGGAAGAATATTTGTGTTGCGTCTTTATACTTAAAAACTGCATTCGAGACAGAACTATCATCCGTTTAAAGTAATTCTAAGTATCTGGTCATGTCAAGTTGAACTGGGTTTTTGTTAAGGATCCTTCCCACATTGACTGTGTTCATGATTCTTCCGTCTTGCGGACGACATGATATTTTCCAGGTTTTCTTGGCAGAGTTTCTTTTTTTTTAATCAGTTCTCTTAAGGCGAAAGTTTTATATCGTTTTTGTTCTGCAAATTCCTTGATGTTTTTGATGTGTGCAGATTGTGCAATGTATTCGTAAATTCCTTTGTGATTCATCTAAATCATTTCTCATATGTATGTGCTGAAAATGTATCTGGTGTTGTCTAGAGCGTTGGCATATAACGCCCAGTTAGTCATAAGGACTCTTGTGTTGCGTACTAATCTACGCCATTGCCAAATTATGATCCGAAGAAAGTTCATTGATGTTCTCAATATAAGTCGGAGCGTTAATATGTTTGAAAAAAAAAGGGAAAGAAATCAATGACGGGGGATCTGGCAACGATAAATTATTCTTGGTTTATTAAGAGCTGCACTTGAAATATTGGCCCAGTGGGTAAGTTCGTATATTGTCTAACATGATGTTCTACCATTCGTGTATAAATCCCAAGTTGAGTCTGACGGTTGTGATTCCATAGAGTTATTTGTGAATTCGATTATTGTATACGAGGTATTATGATTTGTTAGCTCCGGCCGTTATATGGCCTTCTGAGTGTCCTGTCTTTGGAGGTTTTTCATAACTTAATTTCTACATGAAGAACGAAGGTGTTAAGCCTAACAATACAGTAGGTACACCCCTAATGATTCTGGTTGTATGCATAAAACATTATGTGCGTGAATAACGATCGGAATCATCGGATATCATACTCTAAAGGAAATGTAACGAATGGTAATACAAATAGTTGCCGCAAAATTATGATTCCCGAACACCCTGGATTCCAGGAAAATAGAGTATACGAAAAAAGAACTGCGAAAAAAGAAGTGAAATTTTTCTGTTAGATAATGAATAGACTTTAGAAGAATATATAGAACAGCACGGCACAAAGAGCAGCTTCAACAAAATTTATTAGAAGAAATAAATCTTATTCTCTCGACCACTGAACTGATTGAAAAACTGTTTTTAGTATTAACAGAGAAACAGCGAAATCAGTTACAGTAAAATAAAGAAATACAAGTATATATGTCATACGTGAATCACTTATAAAGGACATATCATGTACTAAAAATTACAAAGAAAAGATTTTAATTTGCAAAACACGCATAAATAGATATATAAACAGATGTCTCACGTGAAATTAGAGTACAGGATAATTTTAGGTATTCTAACTAATTGGACAATATTGGATTTTAATTATGATCAGATAAAAATTTCACGTTTAGTATTTAAAACACTTAGCGGCGAATTACCCAAATGACAAAATATTGGGCCTGAGTTTAAAACTACTATTCACGATAACGGATCGCTAAATGACGTAAAACGTTTGAATTACCTATTATTTAACAACTGATGCCAGAACTTCTGCAACAGGTCTATTATTGATTTCAGAATAGTATAACAAGAGAAATGAGATGTCAAGATTGCACTCTGGTAGAAATGATCTACATTTAGACATCTGTACGTCTAAATTACCCAATCTGACTCCATGCAGATGTTCGAAAGCCATGACGTCGTTAACAAAAATTTAAGACTACGTTAGAATTGAAACACAAGCTTTAGCCAGTCTTGGCATTGGTGTAAACACATATGGGTACACTTTTTCCCCATTTTAATTAAAGGATTGCCAGCAGATAGAGCTTTTGAATTTAACCGATTTCATGATCTCGAAAAAAATAAAAGCAACAGACATATGAAACTTTTTAAAGAAAGAAATTGGATTAAAAAAACTTACGTTCCTTTTAACTGAACTGATTGCAATAATATTTATTAAAAAACAGGTAAGTAAATTCGCACTAATAAACAAAATAAAGCAAAGTTCGTATCCTATGAAAATAAAAAAGAGTGAAGAATGTCAACTCTTGCAGATTTAAATAGGATTGCTGAAAATTCAAATTCATTTTTTTGATAAAATAACGGTGCATTGATAAAATAACGTTGGTTGTAATAAATTTAATTTAGCGCAGAAGAAGGATAGTTTTAGAAGAAATGGTAGATACTTTGAATATTTCTTCTGTTATAAAAAGTTCCATGCCAATCAATTATGCAAAATTAATGTTGATCGAATATATGGCATTAAAGACAGCAACACAGAAAAGATGTTGCATGAAAATGTTTATCCAGTTGTAAATGGTTCTTTATGCGAACAGGTAAATCCTGCTAATAACTCTCAAATAGTACTGAAATCACTAATGCTGGGAAAGATAGAAGTAACAAATGGTAGATAAATTGTTTTTGTACAAATATTTCTGGCCGTTGTTTTTTGCGCATGAATCAAAATGAAAGTTCGTTGTTAACTTGATTTAGAAAGTCAAAGAATATGCGGTCTTATAAATTTATCGAAAAAATAAGAATTTGAGTACAGTAAAGAAAAAATAAATTCACGCACTTTTCTATAACAATACATTAGTGACCATTACAAGATGTAGGGTTAAATTCCAGTTATGTAACATCGAAAATCAAAGTAAATGTTCATAGTTTGAAGCATCATAGAATCACCAGAAATTGGGACTGGTTTAATAGAAATTCCTAGGGAGGAACTGAATAAACAGATAGAAGCTTTAAATATTAATTTATCTAAATATAAAAATGATGAATGTAATTATCGTAAAATTGACATACTAATTGGATGAGATTACTTTTGGGAAATAGTTTTCAGTAAAACCAAACCTTTGGGTTAGTGGGTGAATATTAATAGGTAGACTGATGGAATAGTAATACAATGTCTAGTCCCACACTCATTTTTAAACTTCAAACCATGAATTGGAGATTTCAATGCTGTTCTTATGAAAAGTTTTGATAAGGATCATTCGAAAGCTTTCTGGACATTAAACGTCTTAGGTATGTATAATGACTCCTTCTTCTGATGTCCACTTCTGGTGAAGAAGCTCTTTGAAGTTTGGAATCAAGTTTGACTTTTATAGAAGGCCGCTATGGAATACAACATCTTCGGAAGCATGTTTCTGGTAATTTCGAATATAATTACGATAATACTAAGAAAAAATTTGTTTCGTCGGTTCGAAAATCCTACAAGGATCCATCCTTTTATGTTGACTATATATCTATAATAGAAGAACAGTGGAAGTTGGGTATGGTATATTCAGTAACTGAAGAAAATGATACACGTCAGAATCCGATGTAATTCGAAAGGATAAGAATACAGCGTAATTAAGGATTGTTTTCAATGCTTCTTCGCATCCACCTCATGCTCTCTCACCAAACGAATAGTTGCATCCTGGACCAACTCAAACCCAAATTTCTTAAAACTTCTACTTCACTTTCGAATTAATTGAGTTGCAGTTATTTCAGATATTGAGAAGGCATCTCTTTAAAAAAGAAGGATCGATATTTTGTACGTTTTCTGTGTGCAGACGATTTACAAGATAATGTTTCTGATGCTGAATCCAAAATTCCGTGAATAACTAGAGTCCTGTTTTGTATAACTTCTAGTCTGTTTCTTTTAGCTGCTGTAATTAAATTCAACTTGAAGCTATATTTCAGCAGGTATCGGGATATTTGTTTCATATTAAACGAATCGATGTACTTCAACGATTTCTTATCAGGAACATGAAATGAGAAAAAAGCTTTCGCAAGAACTAAAGAAACAAACTACATAATCAAACAAGCAGGAATGAAATTCGAAAATGGAGAAAAAAAATTCTGAAATCCTGTGGGCTTATTCTGACTTTGAAACTAGTATATCACATCATACAGATAGTTCTTCAAATGTACTGGGAGTTTTTTTGGGATACTGAAAAGAACATTTTAAATTTGAAGTAAAACATTATTAAACTTTGTTAAAATTCTGTAAACGTACAATAATGAAAAATGCGGGAAGAATATTTGACCCAGTATGCTTCTCTGTCCTTTTAATGTCAGACGGAATCTAATTTTCTCAGAATTGTGGGAACAAGAAATTCATTAGGATGCAGATTTACCTCAAGAAGTAAAGAAAAACTGGAACAGCTGCTATTCCGAAAGAGACCACCTGAAACTATTTTCATTTGCCAGGAATTCATTTCGGTGTATTTGGAGCTAATTAGAGGTACATTGAATTTATACATATTTTCAGTGGCAAGTCTGCTCGCGCTGAAGAAGCGTATCTCAGATTTCAAGAAGGAAAGAACATCTGCACTATTTTTGTGATGGCTAAAACCAGACTTCCTCTGAAGAAACTCTTTAATTCTACCGAAATTAGAACTAATTAATGCAGTGATTGCAGGCGGAATTTATATTTACCTAGAAGATGTACTCAAGGTCAGGAATATTTTATTTGATCAGGCTCTTCCATTACAGGATGAAACGAAAGACTGGAGATTGAAAACCATTTGTGTCTAACAAGACAACTGAAAACTGAGACAACTGAGCTAAACCGATCCTCAAAATTTCAATCATTGTAAGGAAACGGGCAACCTAGTAAATGTACTCACGGAAAAAAAAAAGAAATAAATTAATAAAAGATGTTAAGTGGTTGCAAGGCGCTCCACGGCTAAATTTACCAGAAAAATGACGAATTTAAAGTAATTTAAGTGAAGTTAATTCAGAAGATTTAAAAACTTAAAAGAAAACTGACTTGCAGTTTTCTTGAGGTCAGTAGCAGAAACATTTCTCGGTGTTGAAATATATGGAAAATTCGGTGTTGAAATTTCTCGGTGTTGAAATATAAGGATTATATCGAATTACAGCTTAGATGAAACGCTTTCTTTATGCATGATACAATAAAAATTGGGAGGCAGAAAAGTCGTGCCCGAGCAGCTTTAGAACTGTCAGAAGCAGAAATGTGGTGAACAGCAAACTGAAGAAACAATTTAAGCACAAAACCAAGCAGTCGAATAAATCAAAACTAAACAATTTATTCCAGAACCACCGCTCGGCCTTGAAAAGGTCAAAGCAGTTTCCTTTAAAAAGATTGGAACGGAAAGTTATTCGATACCCGTTTATGCTAATTTAAGACGTATATACCACAAGAGTATACGAAAAAAGTAGTAAGGGGTATTCGTTATGATTTTTTCGCAGTAATTATAACCTCAAACTGTAAATGTAATTTTAAAAATCCTTGGCATCTTCGAATCAAAACATGTATCTTCACGTGTATTTCCTGAAGAAATTTCAAAAATTAATTTTCTAAGTATTTAATAGTCCAATAGCACGCATTTATATATAGTAAAGGGTTATCACAGATTTGTTTAAAAATCTGTCAGGTATAAGTCCTAATATTCATCAACTGTAGTGAATGAGAATACCATGCATTTGTTTATAAACAAAAAAAAAAAAAAATGTCTATAACATTTTTTGCACTACCAATGTATAAGGTATTTTTCCCGCCTTCTTAGCATGCCTTCCTCGCGTGGTGGTCTTCACGCTAGGTGCGTATTCCAGAGATGCATGGCTCGATTCCCGGCGAAGGCGTTGCTAATTTTTTATCTTTCGCACTTCCAAAAAACTATTGGCTCTACAAATGGCGACCGAACTAAAAGGGTGGTGGATGATGATTCTTCCCGCCCAGAATTTTGCGATTGGGTCTCCTAAAACCTCAATCGCAAAATTGTCAACCTTTAAAAGTCGAAGTATATAAGGTATTTTTTGCCGCCTTCTTGGCATGCTTTAGGTGTGTGGTGGTCCGCACGTTGGGCGCGGATTCCAAAGCTCCGCGGTTCAATTCCCGGTGAAGGCGTTGCTTATTTTTCATCTCTCCTGCTTCCGAAGTAAACCTAATGACACTACAAATTTTAATACTTTATATTATTATTCTCTACGAGTCTGATATAATTGTCGTCCCTCAACTGGGTACGCAATAATGTGTGTGAAAACACTGATTTGCATTTTGTTACTAGATAGTTTTTCCTTGAATTTAATATCTTTTTATCAACATGTCTGTAGTCAATTTGTGCATTGATTTAATTCCGAAAGTTCGATGATTCTTTAGACCATTAGTAAACAAGCAGCAGTAAAAGGAAAACGTAACTATGGAAATAAAATATTCTACAATGATTTTAATGCCAAGTCACATAAATAATCAAATCCATAAGTTTAATATCACAGTTTGCAGATTTTTAGAGACGTTACTTATGTTCGGGTTTAAAGATAATGAAAATAATCTAAAATTGGACTCAATTGGAATAATTTTTGGATTAAAATACTAAAATTGTTATAAATCCTTGCCATAATTATTAGTATCATAATAATGCTAATTGACTGAACGGAAAATGTATTCATTGGCTGCGTAAGATCGATTGGACGGCCAATAGGTTCAGGCTACTAGTTTATGGGATTAGTGTTCTTTGCGAACAATGAAATATTAATTTTTAAGAGAGTTTTCGTCTAATAGATCACGGACTCTACTATGCTGTATTATCAGTTCGGAAACCACGTTTATTTTGTTAATCTGACACAGCGCAAGTAATATGAGCACTTAATTAGCAAACTATGTCCGCTTGTAATGGGTAAAGGTTGTTACAACAATGAACTCTAAGTGAACATTGAACCTAACGGTTAACATTCAAAATTATCTTAACATATTGAAGAATTTTTGCCCTTAACAACAATTTAAATGGAATCAGAAAACAAGTTTGATGAAAATACAAATAAAAGTTCATTATGCTGTTCTTATGGTTTCTAACAAAAAGTTCAATACAAATCTGAAACTGTGTTTTGTTGTAATCAAAATAGCTGCTTTTGTTATTCATTTTGGTTGTTCGAATTGGATCAAGTCTACGAAATTCATTGTGGCAACGAGTCACGTTTGCACCTGTCGTTAGCATACAGTCACATTACAGGTACTGAATACAGATACTTTGCGCATAGACCTACAACCTCGAAAGTTAGCATACAGTTACCTTTGAGCAGCATACAAGTAATAATCCTTCGACCTTTCTCAGTTTCGCTGCCAATTTGAAGGCGAACACCGTCGGAAGGAGTGTCAGAGGGTATCCCAGCCCTCTTTATCTTGCTACTGTGTCTCGAGAGGTTTTTCGGCTAACACATATATAGATGGCCCCATGAGTAGTGCAAAGAAAAAATGAGTAAATTTTTAAATGAGTAGTGCAAAGACACTACACATTCACAATTTTTTTTTCGTTCACCGGAATTAGTACCGGTCCCCTTCGATACGGCAGTCAGCGTCGCTTACCGCTGTCCAGTTCACGTGTCGTAGATATAGGATGGCCAAAATGATTCTGTTTTCTTATGTATTTAAATTTCTACGATCTAGGTCTACACTGCAGTTAAACTCTTAAGTAGCTTACGAGAAGCTTAACCGCTATTTCATTGTAGTTCCGAAATGAATTTAGCAGGAACAACCTTTTAGTGAGGTACTGGTGAACATTATTCTTGCCGATCTAAGTTCTTACATTTAATCACGCTTGACCCATACTGCAAAGGAACTACTCATTTACAAACATCTGTGCCTTCACCGGGATTCGCACCCGTGCCCTTCGAAGCGGCAGTTAGCCTCGCTGATCGTAATCCCGTTTGAGTGGCAGAGAGAGAGAGGATGACCAAGATGATTCTTTGTCTCTGGTAATTAAACTTAGAAAATTTATAAACACAAAGTTTAATTCAAAGTTAAACATCTGATAAATCGTAATGCAGTTAAGCACTTTCGCAGTTTACGAGTACAGGCGTTATCTAATTTTAGTCTCTTCTGAATGGAAAATTCCCTAATGCTTTTTCGATGCTCAGTGATCTTTTGCGCTGTTTTTTGAACACAAGATTGCAGATGGAAATGAATGAAAGAATTTCGATATTTAAAAAATTCAAAGACTTAAATGAATCACAATATGCTTCCTTCATATAAAATTATCAGTATTATAGATAAAAGTAAATCAAGATTTTTCTGCCGCTGTTTGCATCAATATTTGCAGGTTTGATATTTTATTATAAACATTTATTTTCTCTTGTAATTAATAATTAAAATGTTGCCTTAATATATATTTTACCGTTGTATTGCTTTTTTTTCTGTAATTACACATTTTATAATTAATATACTGGAGCCCATCGCAAATCCTATAGGGTAAAGGTTTATAAGTAATATATATAAAAAAAGTTTTCACCAAGATCCGCATGTTGATACTCAACAATGCAAACCGGAGACAGAAACAGAAATAATTTCTGGAAACAGGCCATCCATACGAAAAAGCATTATTGTAAGATCCAGCCGTGTCCGGTGGCGTAATTAAGAGACTCAAATTTATCTTTTAATTTATCCACACCATCAACGTAAACTATATACACTTTGTACAAATAGAAATATATAAAATAATAGGATTGTTAAATTTATAAAATTACCACACTGAGCATACTGAGCATTCGGCCTCTCCCACCGAAAGCCGGTCTCCAACTTACCGTTTTTCGGCCTAGAGCGCGCTACTTATTTTCAGGGTTACAGTTTCGGGGGACCAGGCACTACAATTAGAATACTCTCACTGTCCCAAAGTAGGTGCTACATTTGAATACTTTTGTACTGACTATTGATCTTGATTATGATGTCCTTTCAGCAATTTAAAGAAATTTCAAGGTTCTACGTAATCAATCAAAAACATTTACTTATCAAGCATTACCTCCTTAAATCAGCACCAAATTAGTTTAAAAATCCATGTTTCACACACACATGAGCCACGCCCCATTTCGTACGGACTCTTCTACCAGCAATCGCAGTATCTAATGAATTTGTGAATTGAGTGATCTCATCGCGCCCAAAACCTGATTCCTGGGTACCCCAAATTTATTTTGCTTTCACCGCAATTTACGTTCCCTAATACTGGCTAGGCATTTTTTTATCATACTGTTACGAACACTTTAAGAGGTTAGTTGCCATATCCTGAATATTTGGACTTTAGGAGCACTTAAATTATATGCATCGTTCTGTACCTGCGAATGCGAAGACATCTTACTCTATAAAAGTTTTTTCATTATTACCTGTATATGTTTATGTATTTTACACCCTGGTTATTTAATTTGATAGAAGAAATTTATTTCTTACCTGGCCAATAATGATCTGCGGCTCCCGTTCTACCCCTCACTGCTGCTCTTCGGTGATCCACGCTCACTAACACATGACTGTCAAGTGATCTTCGGACCTAATTTTTATGGATTCGGGAAACATTGTGCAAACTGCGCGATATTTCTAAATAAAATGGAACCTGGAATTGATCTTTATCGTGCATACGAACCAGTTTCCCTTTTGAAAGTCCTCGACGAAGTCATCCCTCTCCTTAGTCAGACATCCCTCGAGGCTTTATCTTAATCACATAAACATAATCTTTGTGACACGCTAGCAGTAGAGTCCTTACGAAATGGAGCATGGCTTAACAGCGCGCTGTAAATTCGCGTCGGAAAATTTGTCCCAAAATAAGTGATGCAGTTGTGAAAAGTAGAAATTGAGAATCAAAATGCCAAGTTAAGATAATTTTAATTGGAAATAAAACAATTTTGATTGATATTTAAGAAATTTATTGCTCATAATGTAGTTCCGGGATTACATGCCAAGTTTCGCGGAAAAAGAGTTGGACGACGAAGTTTTTTCTTAGAGAGATGGGTTATTTTGTACGAGTTACCTCCATCTGACATCATAATGTTTACCTAAATGTAGCTACTAATTTGGGACGGCGAGACTCTTAAATTACTATTTATAGAAAAACAAATTATTGCGTACCAGTTTTCTCGTCAACTCGCATAGTATAAGAATTTAGCTACTTTTAACTAACCGACATAAAGCAACAAGAATGTATTATTTTAATCAAACTACCTGGCCTCTTAGAGGTAAAGCGGTGGTTTTTCTGCGTTATTATTAACTGTTTATTTTGCAGGAACATACTTCCGGCCTTTTGTTAGAATATTTATTGCCAACAATTATCCATTCAATGTGAAGTGTGCCGATTCATAGGGATACTCATAAAGCCTGATCTAGAGAAATATTTCACAAACGTATGCATAGTCGAGAGGGGTCTTTAACTAAGAAAAAATACAACGTCCAAAATTTAGCAGTGTTTCGCAAAACCTTCTTTGCCTGGAGGACGTTGAAATAAGATCTAACTTTTATTGATTCCATTGACGGGGATGTAATAGACTAAAGAACACCTAACTCAGTGAACCAACGGTTCTGTCAATGGCGCAATGAAAGATTATAACTGCTGATTGATTTCTATTTCTAATTTCATTTCTATTTATTAGGCAAAGACGCCTCACTAGTGGATACTGTAAAAACCTATGGCACCTCCAAAAGGGTTTTAGGAGACGAAACGGAGACTGGTTTCTCCCCACCCTGAATTAGTTTAAATTAAAACTTGGTGCTTGGGGATTCAAAGCATTTGTATCCACACTTGTGGTATTTGGAGCACCCGAAACAGCTGGTGTGATGTTATTAGAATGTCTCCTGGCTGTTTGGTTATTTCGAAATCTCTGTTGACCCTGTCTAGAGTGCTGATTAGGCACAATATTCGCATAGCAGTCCCTGCTAACATGCCCTATTCTGTTGCATCTGTAACAACGAGGCTGTATGGGTCTTGAACGAGTACCTTGTGATATTAAACTCTGCACCTGTGTTTGGAGAGAGCCCATCATTTTTGTGAGCTATATTTTCCTGCTGCATCTTAATAGCTGTAGTGAGCTCTGAGTTGGTTACTGATGGTGGTGTAACTGATTTCTCGACTGCTGGCTTAGCAGCATTCACTGCTCTAACCTCAGCTGTTGCAAAATCACTACTAGCATGGCTCTTAGCCCACATGTCTTCCTCAATAATTGCATGCTGTTTAGCAGATGCAAAAGTTTTGTGATTCTGTGGCAGCAATAAGCGTCGCAAATGCAACTGCAATCCTTCGATAAACACTGACAGAAGTAAATCCTGCCTCTGTGCTTCTGCTGCAGGGTCACTGCTTCTTTCCACTGGTACAGTTTTGTACGAAAGAGCCTCTATACGTGCTGCAAATTGTCGCACTGACTCGTGTGGTTTCTGAAAAGCCTGAATAAGAGCACGGATGTTAAGAGTGCAAATTGTGCACTGAACTGAACCTCTCTTTCAACGCTTTCACAACATAGTCAAGACTGGCTTCTTTCTTTAGCCTAGGATTATTCCTAATTAATTCTGCAGCCTCACCTGCCACCTTGACTCTGATCACTGTTAACTTGTCTTCATCTGACCAACCCACATGAGTGGCAATGAGATCAATCCTATCTAAGAAGTCATTCAGACTAATTCCCTTGTCTGCACCTGAGAACAGAGGAACAGAATCCAGAGGATCAGAACCAAAAACTGATAGAGCCATTACTTCTTGACTCTCCTCCCAGTCTATTGCACTATTACTAGCCGCTCTGGCTGCTCGTTTTGACACTTTCTTTGGCATTTTAAACTGCGATCAGCAATTGCCAGCACATAAAGTAGGGATGTATCCCAATGTGTGATTAACACGCGTGCTTTTAAACCTTATGTTGCAAACATACAGTTACAAAAGTGTGAAACAGTAATCCTCAAAATTAATATGTAAAAATGCAATACAAAATTTTGCACAAAAAGAAAATACTTAACTAAACAGGTACTGCGTGAAAATGTTTGTAATGGATACAATAGTTTTAAAGTCCAAATGTGTATCAGTAGTACATATCTGGTATGCAACCTCAAACAATAAGTGTAAAATAAGCACAGTAATACGACCACTGTATAGGCCTGTCACTGTAACTAACTAACGAGTAGGGTTTTAGTAAAAAGCCTAGACATGTGGAAGAAAACTTTCACATAAATATGCAATAGTACACATGACAATCACCAGTCTCAAGTCAAAATTAAGTTCCACTATAAGAGCAAGCCAAAAGTGATGCAAAAATAAACAGCACAACAAAAATTGTTAAGTGCTAAGTTGGTTCGAAGGGTCACGGCACCAATAATGTTAAGGACAAAAAGTCACGGCACCAAAAATGTTATGGTGTTTTTTTTTTTTTTTTTTGAATTTTTAAATGTTTACCTTCTAATTTTCCTAATTTACCAAAAGGGTACCCTACTAATTACCATAACACCAGAATACTCTTACCACAGAAAAATACTAGTAACAGATAAGTTGTAAAAATTTTGCGTTGTGTTTATTCCGGATTAACCCTTAAAATTCATTTTGAGTAAAGACTGGTAAAAATCATGAACACACAAAATAAATTTAACCATTGAATGATCTAGAAAAACTTATTTATTTAACTATTAATGCAAATTATATATATATCCATTAGTTGAAAATAAAATCAAAATATATCCAACAAAATTAGAACTATTGTTTTACACATCCAACATTTCTGAGTAATTATTTTGTTAACATCCTTGTAATTACTATTAAATTTAATATTGCAAATCTGGTAAAACATACCAAAATAAACTATAAATTTAAGAACACTACCCTCCCCGGGGAGAAAATAATAAAAAAAAAATATAAATTTAACAAATTACACTTTCCACTTCACACAGAATTCATCAATTCAACAAAAAAATATTGCTTAATATTGCACTCAATACCATCATTTAAATACTATTATTGCACATAATAATTTTTATTATTTAATTTTTTTTTGATTAATTAGTTATGGTTTAACCGGATAAAGATAAGTAATGACACATCTACCCTTCTACAAACAAGTTCGTCCTGAGAGAAGCGAGAATGCTCTAATACAAGCACTATTACAAATCATCCTCACTAATGAGTAATTCAAAAAAAAAATTCAATTAAATAATTTCCTGAAGAACTTAATTTTCTTAACCATTAAGTTAAGTTACAATAATTTTAATAAGGTTATAAATCTTTATTCAATTTAATGATTTTACTTAATTGATACACCAAAGAAAAATGATTTCTATAGAGTTAGGATAAAGTTATCAACTACAAAAAAATTAAGGTTCAACAAATTAAGTTAATTCAATCATTTTAACTGCAGAAATCTATAATATTTAACTAACCAAGAATTAACCAAAAAAAAAGAAAAGAACTTATCTGTTCGCTGAGCAGAGGGAAAACAAACAACAAAAAAAAAAAATCCAAATGTTCGTCGAGTTGTATGGAGTCATTACGGTAGCCTAGAAGTTCTAGTAGATTTTAGGATGAACAAATGAGGTTCCAATACGATAAGATAAGTGAAATACAGTTCTGGATATGGAGATACGAGGAAATTAACAGGAACTAACTTTCAAACCAGTTCCCTGACATCTTCAGCGGGAAATGAGGAACCAAATTCTGACAGGTTCCAAAAGCAACGGTTGTAAATTAACGCTCTGTTTCAGAGTATAGCGACGAATCATATGGGTGAGCTGGGAGCACTCATCATTTAGCGACGAATCATATAGGTGAGCTGGGAGCACGCATCATTTTTCTAGAAATTTACTTCTGTATATTTTTCTTGAGATACACAAACACACAAAAAAAAAACTGATGAAAAAATTTCGAATTTTTTTTTTTTTTTTTTTCGAAAACATAGATGCCCATACCTACGGCCCGCGCTCAAAGCGCTTAGCCAAGAGGCCCGTAGGTCTATCGGGGTGAAGCTCCATTTTCTTCGTAGGAGTCAACTGTCGCCTCCGGCAGATGGAATTCAAAGGGCAAAAGAAGCGTCAAAAAGGGTAAAAAGTGACCTCGTCCCACAAAACAATCCGTTAAAAGGGAGAGCGCCGGACTGCCAAGTTGGCGCACCCATTAATCGCCGAAAGTTAAAATAGTTGCAACAACAGCATACCCTCATGTTATCAAACTCGCCAAAACCACTACTTTGAAACCTCAACGGAAAATCTATGTCGCCAAACCCTCGCCAAACAAACACCACCTGTGACAGGGGGAAATTAGGAATTTCAACAACCCTGCAAGGGTCCCAACGAAAGAACGCTGAAAACTCGCAAAAAGTGACTTTTCAACCGAAAGGAAGGCATTTCATCTCCCTTTAACTAAATCACAAGCGAAACGAAGAAAAATCTACTAATTAAAGCTTATAACTGAAATGCAATTAAAGTTAGAAAAACGAAAGTTATGCCAAATTAAAGAGCTAATTTTTCTGCAACTAATGATATTAAATACTAAGAAATCAAATTAATTTTTGACATGAAAAACTGAGTTTATTACGTGGGAAAAAAACTTATCCATTGTTTGCGTGTACAAGATTGAAGACGCAGTTCGCGTAAACTCGGATAGCCAAAATATATTACACTAGAATTAATAGGCCCAAAAAGAATATAACCAAACTTGTGTAGCTCAAATTTTGAATAATTACAAATTAAAATTTTGATTTTCATGAATCACTTAATTAAATTAAATTCGCTACACAACATTCGGAATTATGTTGCTGCAACATAAAGAATTAAAAAGCATGCAGAAAGATATAGCTAGAACACCAAACATTATTAAACCACCGCTCTGCCTTTAACAGACAATGCAGTTTCATTAAAAGAATTGGCGAATAATATTCCAGGCACATTTGAATTCTTCAAATAGCAGACAAACTTTTATACCGTATAAGTGCGGGAGAAAACTGGTATGCAATAAACGAGCAATATTTGTTTTCTTAAAGAATTCAAGATTTGTTTGCGTATACGTTTTTGTATGAGTGTCTGTGTCCAGATATTCCCACTATAGCCGTCTCCGGCTTCGCGTTGTTTGGGTGTCAAGGTACAGGTGTTGATGACCACTTTACTGAAACTACCCTATTGAGTTTTGGGTGAGTTCCGGTATAATAATCATAAAGATGTACAATCACAGAAATAAACGCAATAAAACTGCAAAAGTATATAGTAAGGTAAGATTTTTAATTATTAATTGCAAGGGAAAATTCAATATTTATAATAAATATCAAACGTAGTGCGTGTTGATGTAATAGCGGCATAAAATGTGGTTTATTAGTATTTATAATATTGATAATTTCATGTACAGAAATACTACTGATGTGGTTTGGCTTCGATCACATTGATTTATTCCGTCATTATCTAGTATTTGATACAGTTAAGTTGAAGTGAAATGGCAGTACTATGTCACATTGAAACCAAAAAGATGGTTAGGTTAAGTTATTTAATTATGGCAAAACCTCGAGGGCTATCTGCCTAAGGGAGGGATACCTTCGTGGAGGACTTTCTAAGGAAAACTGGCTCGTATACACGTAACACATGGGGAAAACCCCGAAAACACCCATGCAGCCAGCCCGTTCGCGGGATTCCAACCTCGTACCGAACTACCAGTGTTCAGCGACTTTACCAGTCGGCCGCTGGTGGGCTGAAAACAAAAAGAAAAATGACTGATTCTCCTGTTTGTCGAATTCGATATGAAACAAGTTAAATAGATACTAATCTTATCGGAGGCAGAGTAGTGTTTAGCATTCTCCTACATTCCAGACATTATCAAAAATTTTTTCAAAAACTTTGAATGAATAATATAATTTCCTATAAAAAGTTTAAAAAAGAAAGTAGAAAATTAGAAGCTTGCGTTGTCGACTAGTATATAAACTCATTCATTCATGATACTGCTTAGTATGAGAAATGAAAACAAATTTAAATTGATATGCAAAATTAACAATATAAATTTTAATGTAAATATTTCCGTATAAATGGAAAAAAATTAAAATATCGATTTCATAGTATACAAAATATTTAACAGAATCATTTAATAAAATATTAATTACTCCTTGGTAGCAAATTCTCTTAAATATCATCTCTGAAAGATGTTAATTTTTTGCAAGGCTTCTTCCTAACTGCGCAGTGACAATCAAAAATATTTATTCGCTATTACCAAAACAATATTAATTCGGATATCCGACTTACAATTTACGAAATAC
Organism: Stegodyphus dumicola; assembly: GCF_044657685.1. Classification (NCBI taxonomy): domain Eukaryota; kingdom Metazoa; phylum Arthropoda; class Arachnida; order Araneae; family Eresidae; genus Stegodyphus; species Stegodyphus dumicola. The sequence goes on along the minus strand of NC_140778.1, from coordinate 63,413,447 downwards.
TCGTATATAACTGACAAATGTCCCTTCCAGAATCACTTTCATGCAAAAACGTTTCTCATATATTTCCGAAATTAATTTTATACTTAGCTTAGTGGAAAAATTTTACGAGACGTTTGGAACTACTGAGTTTAAATGATTCGTTGTATTCTTGCACTGTTTACAAATCCTGCTATCCCAGATTAGATATGTTACACACAATGATTCCCTTTGCTTATAAAGGAATTTAAACGTTTCAAACATGAAAGGGCTAAGATTCTTGACACCGTCCATTGCCTACTCACGTGTCTGATATTACAGTTCCTTTTCAGTTCCTTTTCGCGTCACCTTTTTTTTTCTTTTATTACTGAGTTCTCTGCAAAAATATTTATTTATTTTTTGTATTTCTTTTGCATTTTGTTCCTAATTAGCAGAAAAGGGACGTTTCTCCCGAATGGAATAAAAGTCTAGAAACGGCATTTTGCGTCGAAACCCTTACATGCGCTTTTCAGATTGTTGCCGCCAAATGTTATTACACTGTATAATATTTACAGAAGTTAAATAATTTACGTATGTTTCTGGCACTGTGAGAAAAAAACAGCACCTAGGTCCGTCCAATTTAGAATAGTGTATTTCGCCACCCGTACATGGCCACCAGGAGGCCCGAATCTGGAATTTATTTTATTGTCTCTTTCATATTTTGTAAAACTTTAACATATTCTCAACGACTTCGAAGTGAGCAGAGGCAGCACTGTACGGAATAAAACATTTTTATCTCCGGCGGCGAGACTGTCTATCGGAAACTCTAAAGATATGCTGTTTTTAAATATTTTGTGATTTTGCTATTGAACCGAGTTTTAAGCGCGAAGAATGTGATATATATAATAAATAAAGTTAGCGCAAAAATTTAATAATAAAATCAAAATAAGTTTTGTAAGTGCACCTTAGTAAGAAATCTGAACAGTCAGGAAATGAAATGAGAAAACGACTGAAAAAAAATAACAATGAAAAATGTATACCAACAAAGGAGTTCAAACGTTATAACAGGAGGTCGAAGCGTATACTGCTTTTATAATTTCTGTAATTTTGCTTTAGAATTATACGATGCGTAAGTCCGAAGAAATTATGCATAGTATAAAGTTAAAAAAAAGGGTTAGTAGGAAGGACTCTTACAGTCGAATAGTACTCTGCGAAACCGCGAAGGTGTGTGAAAAACCTTAATAAACCGTTCGGGCGATTGTCAAATTCTGAAACTTTTCAGACTTCTCGCCCCTCATTTTTTTTATAATTTTTCCATTTTCAATTGTATCGGTACAAGAATATATTGCCTTTGATGCACTGACCAAAAAAATCGTGCTAAAGTATTTATATATGTCTATTAGGTAAAACAGGGATAAAAAAACTTCCCTGATACACTTTTTTTCTTGTTTGGGCTCTACGTCGATTTACGCTTCCCGTAAAAAATTTTCGGTTTTCTTTTCCTGTATTTCAGTTCAACAAAATTAATTCAGGTTTGAAAGCTGATGATACCGAGATCGAAATTTTCGCTGAAATAATGGAAGAAATTTATATCGAAATCCGTGTTCTCTTTTTTTTTTTAGGATAAATCTATATATGTAACGTTTTAATAAACTGTTTCATAAATTAGAAGAATTTTGAACCAAACTAAAGTGCTGGAGAGAAATCTTCCAAATCAGAGAAAAGAGCACAAAAAAAAAAAAAAAAAAAAAAAAAAAAAAAAAAAAACTTTACAGCTGTAAGAATATGTATTTATTCTCTCGATATTTTGCAATATTTATTCTTTATGTATCTATTTTTCAAATATGAAATACTATGCTTATAACCATATTTTTTCTTGCTAATTTTGTCCGACTGAAAACTGGAAGTGCAAAATATACTCTATTTCTCAAAAGACGGCTTCGATGAAAAATACAGCCCATTAAAAAGCGCAAAGTACACACTAATAAATTTTATAAATGTCATTTCGAAGAACCTATCAATTTCAATAATAATATTGTACTTATACAGAGTACTTCGTTTTTTGTGCACACATCGTACATTGTTACCGTTAATCAGAAGTTTGTAATTCACATATTGAAACCACAGGAAGGAGGTAAGAGAGGGAAATTAATATGAGAGTAAATATACAATTAAAAATTTTGAATACAGATAGATGATTTTAGCGCTATTATATTTGAAATTGTTGTCATTTTTGTATAAATGTAATCTGAAAAGCTGAGAGAAACGATACTCTGCAGAAAAAATAAAATTACAAGAGCAAGTCTTTTTAAAAGTTAAAGCTTTCTCGCTAGATTAGCGAGATATCACGAAGTTGGTGAAAGTTTTGGTAACAAATTTTTCTCTGTATATTTGGTAAAGAAATCGGAAAATTCACCAAACATTTGGTGACATATTGGTAAGTTTCCTGTTTCATTGTAATAGGTAATGTAACTGAATATTTGTCATCCATTTCATACGCAACTGTGACCCGTTTTCCCGCCCTCATATGTCATCCAGTAATATCGAAAAGTTGAAAGTACTAGAATTATCTCAGCCGTCGGGTGAAAACCATATAACAGCGGAGAGAATATAACTTTCTGTATTGTTAGTTCATTGTGAGTTCGGAGTACTGAGATATCTCTGGGTTAGCTTCTCTCTTTAGATGTCCTTTGCACTGCGTTGTGTTTAACGTTCTCCGCCTTCTGAAGTGTAACTACTGATTGTAAGATATGATGAAGTGTTGTAAGACTATTTTTGTCGAAAGTTTCAGAATTATCAACTGTTCCCTACGGTAAAAATATATATTATCAAGGTACCATCATGCATCATTTGTGTGCATTCAATTTATTATGAAACGCGCGAGTACACATATTCACATGGAATACTTGTATAAATCACATACCCGTGTGAAGTTATTGCACCTGACATATGGATCCTGAGAAAGCAAGTTATATTCCTTTCAAAGGTAACGTTTGTATCAATGTCTGCAACTATACGATATAGTTTATTGGCTTGTACAGAAAAGCGAATTTAGCTCTTCGAGAAAGCTCCACCCAAGCCACTGGCCGATACTTTCAAGTTATCTTGAAACACATAATGGGCGTAATTTATCCGGATTTCTACCGTGTCCAGAAACGTGAGATTTGAATTAAACGTTTCAACTTTTTAGACTACATTAGAACTCCACGCTGTTTTCATGCAGCACGGTTAGTCTCGTCTTTTTTTTTTTTTTTCTGTGTGTGTGTGTGTCTCACACCTCCTATGAGCATTAATCAGTCATAGTTATCTCTCCGTAAACTACAATTAAATACTAAGTATGTAGGCTATGAGGGCGTTGAAATTCGTGTGTCATATCGTGTGTGTATTTGTGTGGTGTTTCCGGATTATTGCTAGAACCGACAAACGTTGCTAGTGTCTTAGCTTAGGTGATACTATTTTGAAAGTGGATACACTTTGAAGGCAGTATTTGTACTATTTAAGCAGACAGAAAGGGCGATAGCAGGCTGGACACCTATATAGGATATTATGCATCTGTATAGCATTCAGTAATACTTAACTGTTCAATTTTAATATTTTAAATAATTATCACCCGATGTGTGTATTTGTAGCATTAAAATATGTGTAATTAATATGCTTAACCAGAATGCCATAATTCGATGCGATGTGATCTTCTTAAATGTCTTATTCTCCTCCTTTAAAACTTACATGACACTGAAGGTATGTGTTATCCAATCATAAAAAGAAATAATTACTAGTCATGTAAAAATCGTAAAGCTAGAATCCAAACTTCAGAGAACTCTTGTCCCATCGTTGAAACTTATGATCCTCCCTGGCTGTTCTTTTCAAAATCCTGAAGAAGTTGTTTATTCCTATATATTTTGTCAGTTATTTGTTTTTCGAAAAATCGTTTTCCTTTAACATTTTCCTACTGTTGCCATTTATCCTTTCTGAAATTTATCTTGCCGTGAACACACGAATGGAAGCTCTTCGGTTCCAGATGCCGATTTTCTTAATTAAAAAGAAGTTAATTAATCTTTTTTTATTAATTATTTCCATCAAATTGCTTAACATATAGTTCAAAATGTTTTATTTGTCGTGCAAGGTTTTATGAACGTAACTTACAGATAAATATTTTTTTAATTTCCAGGAGAGTTAAATTTCTGTATTAAAGTATATATTTTAAACCTATCTATGTATGTGTACATATATAAACAAGATGACAGTGTTACATACAGATGCACACGCATTTTTAGAGTTTCGAATTTTCTGAAATGCAAAGATATGCAGATGTCTGAAAACTAAATTTTGCTGTTCAATTTTTTGCTAGTTTTTTTACGTCCTCTAAATCTCCATCTGAAGTTACATTCGTTCGTAGGAGCATTATTCCTATATTTTCCAGAAAAATTTTATTTCGAAATATTTTATTTCTAATTAATTTCTCCTGTCAAATTTTCCCTATTCACCACTGCATTCACAGCGAAGATAGCTTTACTTATCTGCTTTACCCACGATCACAATTTGTATTAACTGAATTTCGCTTGTAAATTTGACTGAAATGAGTAAAAAAAAACTATTTTAAAACTGTAACACTGGATATAATGCAAGGAGAAACCTGAAAAATGTAATAGTACTACTTTGTTTACTGTACGCAGTTTGCTTCCCGGAACAAAATTACATCAATTTTATACACAAAAGTATGTTTCTGCAATATATACATTTAACCCTCTAGCTGCGCAACCAGCAATTTTCACGGGGTTCATTTTTGCCGTCTATTTAACTGTACAACCCATTCTTTCCCTGTTCAGGTACGGTAATGTAGCATTTTGCGTGCGCTTTTTAGAGCTTAAAGATGTCTGACGCTTCGCCAGTGTTATAACCTATATTCCTGACGATATTTTCGACACTGATAATAGTTCGGACTCTGATTTCAAGTATTTTGAAGATAGGTATAGCAAAACCGATGAGAATTTCTCGGATTCCTCTGCAGTAGGGATGAATCTGAAAACTCAGTTTCTATTGAAAACGTTCGACAGTAGTGCAAAATTCATATGCAAAATATTACATTATGCAAATATTTTTCATTAGTATATATGTTTTACCTTTGTATTTTCTAAAATAAATCATAATTTAACCAATATTAATTTTCAAACTTTTTCTTTTATATCATTATTCTTCAATTTCAGTATTCTGACAATCTTTTTCTATAATCTAATTCTATATTGAAAAAAAAAAAAACTCTTTAAAAAAATTTTTTTGTATATTTTAACTCTAAAATATATGTAGATTTGAAATATATATAAAAAAATACTGAATTTTTTAATCTATTTTGATAAATAAAGTACGCAGTGAAATCGTTAATAAAGATGCAGAAAAAATCTCCCAGCTGTCGCATCTTTTATTATAAAATCACCGCTTTGCCTCTAAGAGGCGTTGCAGTTTCATTAAAAAATATTGAATAATGTTTTTACACTTGTTGTCTTTTAAACATAGCTAACCTTTTATACCGTAAACGTTGACGAGAAAACTGGTTTTCAATAATTTTTTTTTCTTTAAACAGTAATTTAATAGTCTTTCCGTCCCAAATTAATAGCTACATTTAGGAAAACCTTAGGATGTCAAATGGAGGCAACTCGTACAAAATAACCCATCTGTCTAAGGACAAATTTCGTCGTCAAACTCTTCTTCCGTGAAACATGGCATGTAGTCCCGATACTATACCATGATCAAGAAATTCCTTAAATATCAATTACTTTTTATTTATTTATTTATTTATTTTTGCGATTAAATTTATCTTAACGTGGCATTTTCATTCTCAGTTTCTACTTTCCACAACTGCAGCATTATTTTAGGACACATTTTCGACGCTAATTTACAGCTTTCGCACGCTTTTAAGCCAAGCCCCATTCCTTAAGGAGTCTACCGCTAGCATATCACAAAGATTATGTTTATGTGATTAAGGAAAAGCCTCGAGGGATGTCTGTCTAAGGGGAGGGATGTCTACATCGAGGACTTTCTAAGGGAGACTGGCTCGTATACAAAATAAACATCAGTTCTAAGTTTCACTTTATAAACGAGATATCGCACAGTTAGTACGAAGTTTTCCTGCTCCGTACATATTATTAGGCCCGAATGCCACTTGATAGTCATGTGTTCGTGATCGTGGATCTCCGAACAGCAGCAGTGAGGGGTAGAAGGGGGGCCCGCACATCATTATAGGCCAGGTAAGACATAAATTTCTTCTATGAATATAAATAACAAGTGTGTAAAATACATAAATATTTACAGCAGAGTATACATTACAGCATATGAATACAATTATAGAGCGGGACGCCATCGCATTCGCAGGTAGATACCGATGCATAAAGCTTCAGTCAAGTGCACCTAAAGCCCAAGTATTCAGGATATGGCAACTAACCTCTTGAAATTTTCGTAACAGTATATGCTAAAATCAAAAGGTGTCTAGCGGACATTAGGGAATGTAAAATGCAGTGAAAGCGAAATAAATTTGGGTTATCCAGGCGACAGCTTCTGGGAGCGATAAGGTCATTGAAATCACAAATTCATTAGATAGTGAGATTGCTGGTGGAAGAGTCGTTACGAAATGTGTCGTGGCTTAAGGGAAGGGTGTGCGAGCCATGGATTTTTAAAACGAATTTGTTACTGATTTAAGCAGGAAATGCTTCGCAGGTAAATGTTGTTGATTGATAACGTAGATCCTTGAAATTTCTGAAAAATGTTCAAACGACATCATAATCATGATCACTAAACAGCACAAAAGTATTCAAACGTAGCAACTAATTTGGGACAGAGAGGGTATCATAATGCGCTTTAATGGCCTGTTTCCAGTAATACCCTGTATTCCCCTCTCCCGTTTGCATTGTTGAGTACCAACATGCAAATCTTGATGAAAACTTATGAAAACTTAAAATTCAATAGGGTAGTTTAAGAAAACTTAAATTACTCTATAGGTTTAGCGGTGGGCGCCAGTAGATTACTTAACAAAATGTACAATCACAGAAATTAAAGCAATATAACTGCAAAGCTATACATTAAGGCAAAATTTTAGTAATTAATTACACGAGAAATTAAATATTTACAATAAAATATCAAACCTGTGAATATTGATGCAAATAGCGGCACAAAATCTGATTTATTGTTATCTATAATATAGGTAATTTTATATAAAGAAACAGCTAATTTTATATAAAAGTACTGCCGCTTCGATTACATCGAGCTATTGCGTCATCATCTAGTTTTTGATAAAGTGGAATGGCATCATCAAGCCCCCGTGAAATTGAAAAGAATAATGGCTCATTTTCTGTTTGGAAAATTCGATATGAAAAAATGTAAAAAAGTGTTAAACTAATCGGAGTCAGAGAATATCTTACTGTAAAGATACTTATCGGAGTTTAGAATTCTCCTACATTCCAGACATTTCAGCTAATATTATCAAACGGTTTTCAAAAACGTTTCAATGAATAATTTACTTCCGAAGATTAAAAAATTGCATTGTCGACTTGTAAATAAACTCATTCATTCGTGATAATGCTTAGTATGAGAAATGAAAACAAATTTAAACTGATATGCAAACATTTAAACAATATAACTATAAAAGGAAAAAAATTTAAATATTGGATTCATAGCGTAAGCGATAAAATGAATTTAACAAACTATTAAAACCCCATGTAACAAACTCTCATACAGTATAATGTTTGTAATTTAATAATTTTTCCAAAAGCGTTCAATAGGTATAGACCTAATGTTAATCTTTCGCAAGGCTCCTCCCTAACTGCGCTGTGACTGCAAAAAGTGTTTATTCACGATTTACGAGACAGATATTAGTTCGGGTATCAGACTTAGAGCTAAAAAAATACTCTTATATAATTTTATAATGTCCCTTTTACCAGCAACATTTCGTTATTCTCATACATTTCGAAAAAAGTGATTCTCATACATTTCCAAAATTTGTTTTATACTTAGCTGAATCGGAAAACGTTTACGAGTCTTTTGAGACTACGGAAAGTTTAAATAATGAAACGTGTTCTTGCAGTGTTCACAAATCATGTTTTTAACGATTAGATATATTACATACAACGATATCTGTTCTTAATAGAGGATGTTAACCGTTTCGAATAAGAAAGTTAGATTTTCCACCACGCCCATAGCCTACTAACTTCCTCGTGTGATGCCACTTATTTCTGTGTCATCTCTTCCGCTTTTTATTATTAAAAAAATTCTCTACAATAGTTTTCTTTCTTGTTGTTGTTATTTTTACACTTGTTTCGCATTTTGTTCTTATAAGCCCAAAAGGGACGTTTATCCCGAATGAGATATCAGTGTCGAAAAGGCATTTTGCGTCGAAACATTTACATGCTCATTTCAAATGTTATCGCCCGGTGTAATATTCAAAGAAATTAAATAATGAAGAGTCTGCATAAATGTACGTATGCTTCTTGCACTGTGAAAAAACAACAGAAATTAGAGCCATCCAATTTTGAATAGCGTAGTCCGCCACCCGAACATGGCCACCAAAAGCTCCGGATATGGAATTTGTTTTATTGTCTATTTCATATTTTGTAAAACTTTAACGAATTTTTCATTAACAAACTCAACGACGTTCAAGCGAGCTGTGACAACACTGTACGGAACAAAACATTTTTAATTTCAGCTGGCAAGACTTTTTATCGGAAATTCTAAGGATATGCTGTTTTTAAATTTTTTGTGATTTTGTTGTTGAATAGAGTTTTATATGGCTTAAGCGATAAGAATGTGATACTTAGTAAATAAAGTAGATACACAAAATGTTAATAATAAAAAGAGAAGAAAATAACTTTTGTAAGGATATCTTAGTCAGGAAACTGAGCATAGATATGACGAACTGAGGAAGGACTGAACAAAAAAAGAAAAAATGTATGCCAACACTTTTATGGTTGCATCGGGATTTCTAAACGCACAGCTCTATGCTGCTATTATAATTTTTGTTAGTTTGCTGTTAAAATATACATGCGTAAGGGCGGAATAATGCTGTTAATAATAAAACTAATAAGAATCAAAATGGGTTACTGACTATAACAGCAGATTGGTTGACTGCGAGCTGAGCGGGAGTGTCACAAAACCTTTATAAACTCTTTTAGCGACCATTAAAATCTGAAACCTTTCCTACTTCTCTCCCCCCCCCTGCACTAACTTTTTTCTCCTCATTCTCAATCGCATCTGTTTGAGTTTCATCAGAACAGAAATGCCCTTAAAGCATCATTGAGAGAAAATCTGTGCTAAAGTATTTCTAAATGCTTATTAGGCAAAGCAGCGATTACGAAGAATTACGCTTCCCATAAATGCTTTTCTGTTTTCATTCCCTGTATTTCAGTCCGATAAATTTGCTTTTGGGTTTAATCAGAAATAAAAATATGGCTGCTAAACGTTTCTATTAGCTGATAATACCCCAGTCGAAATGTTCGCTAAAATAGCGGAAGAAACATGTATTGAAATCCGTTTTCTTAGGATAAATCTATATATATAACGTTTTAATAAACTTTAGCATCAGTTAGGAGAAGCTGAATTAAAAATGCAGTGAAATGTTGGACAGAAATCTTCGAATTCAGACAAAAGGGCATGCATGAAAAAAACTTTACAATTACATATATTTATTATGTGCATATTTTAAAATATATATTCTACATAATTATTTTGTTCAAATATAAAATACTATGCATTTTAGCGCATTTTTTCTCTTTGCACTATCTTCTTGCAAAGAGGGGGAAGAATTTCACGACCCTCTTGATCTTGAAATTCTCCACGGCTAAACTTTTGGTGAAACCATTGAAAAGTATAGATTGAGTAACACTTTTCTCGCCTCATACATCGTTGGCATATGCAAGTCGTTTGCGCTGCGCTGCGGCCTAGCTTGTACTCATGAAAGTAAATTTGCCGAAAATCCTGTTTTGACATCTAAAACAAAACACTTAGAAAATATTTTTAAAAATAACTTTGAAACAAAATGATTATTATAAAAATATAGAGCGAAAATAGAGATTCAAAATGATACATAAACCAATGTAATTCAAAATAATGCCGAGCACACGCGTTACAATGTTTGGTGCATTTCGTCGATTTGCTGACAAAACTATTCTGCCGTAATCGTTTTTCCCTGATTTAGGAAGCTTTGGTGGATGAGACCGGTCGCAGACAACCAAACAGTCACCATTATTTTCGTTTGTTGCACATTTGCCTTCGTAAAGTCCTTTGGTGTCTGACCGCAGTCCAACCACTGAGCTGAATGTCGCCGCTTGTTATGGAGGATCCACTTTTCATAGCATGTAAAAAATCGATCAAGAAAATGGTCGTTTTTGGTGCGGAGAAGAAGAGCAAACAACATTTCGAAACGGCGATTTTTGTTTTCATTTTCGCTCAATTTCGTGTCGTACCCACTTATCGAGCTTCTTTGACTTTCCTATGTGATTCAAGAGATCAGAAATCCTTCTTTTGCTTACTGAAATCTCCTCTTCCAATCGTCGTCATCAACAGTTGAAGAAGCATCCACGACCCTCTTGATCTTCATATTCTTTCCCGGCGAATCTTTTGGTGCCACCGTTGTACAGTAGAATCAGTAATACTTTTCTCGCACCATACTTCGTTGCTATTTCGAGCCGTTTTTGCTGCGCTGCGCAAAATGAAAATAAATTTGTCGAAACTCCCGTTTTGACATTTAAAACAAAATACCTGGATAAAATTTTTAAAAATAATTTTGGAGCAAAATGATTATTATAGAAATATAAAGCGAAAATAGAGGTTTATAATGGTGTATAAGCCGATATAATTCACAATATTTTTATTGCTAAAAATGTACAGGAAATATAAGCAATTGCAAAAATCTGCATTATTTTCCGGACACGTTTTACTAATAATACTTCGATATTTACGAATTATTTATTCGCTATTTGCGCACACATTTTACATTGGTACCGTTTATCAGAAGTTTCTAACTCATATGCTGAAGCCACTTGCAGGAGGTAAGCTAGGGAAAAAAAATGTGCGACTATATTCAGCTACGCATTTTGTGCATTGATAGATGATTTTAGCGCAATTATGTGTGAAATTGTTATATTTTTCTGTAAAATGTAAAATTAAATCTTAAGAAGCGAAGCTTTGCCAAAAAAGGAAGAATAGAGGGCAATACTATTAACATTGTATCTCGCTAGCTCGCCAAGCTGGAGACGGTATTCGCGACACTTTTGTTTGGTCTATTTATACCTGGCTTTGGTATTGTGGCCGAATAAATGTAATTAATCTAGAAATGTAACTGTGACCGTATCCTGCCCTCAATCTTTTCCCCAGCAATTTCGAGAAAGAGAAATCACTAGAGATTTCTCTGTGACCGTAGGAAATCTCCGTATATAAGACAAAAGAGAGCATTATTCTACGAGTTGTTTAGTTCAGGTCGAGTTCGGAGTACGGAAATGTCTCCGTGTTTGCTTCGCTCCTTTACATGCGCTTTGCATTGCGTTCTTTCTAACATTCTTAGTACTTTGAAATGTAACTACTGATTATAATCTGTGATGCTGTGAGTTGCTGTACGAGCATATTTCTGGATAGTTCCTGAAATAAACGTTCCTTTTTCTAAATAAATTTTATCAAGCACCAATCGATTCTGTGTACGTTCAATGTATTACGAATTTGTGCGCACGCTACACTACGAATCCCGACTTCGAGTATTCTTCTATCACAGATTTATAATCGGAATACAAGAGTGAACACTTGTAAAATTTTCGAACGAACGAAAAAAGTCTTTTCCTAGCCTTATCTTAATTATTTTCTACATTACCGAAATCATGTATCCGAGGAAGTACGAGCAAACGTACTGAAAACTGGAAGTTTCTACTGAGAACTAAATTAAATCTTAAGCTATCCCAATGGTTACCCAGGAAAAATTAGTGCTATGTTCGCTGAAATCTATACTGAGAGGACAAGCACCATTGACAAGAATAAACAACGCTGAAGACAAGACTGCTAACGTAGAATTTCAACCAGTATTGTGTGCTCGAAAAAGCCGGACAGGCTCCAAACCAAAACATCTCTATAAATACTACTTTTTTCTACCTCATGTAAATACTTTGAGCTAAAGTTTACATTCTGGCAGGGAAAATGGAAGTGAGAATTCACAGTAAGGAGGCATAGCATAAAATAACTGGTTAATTAAAATGAATAAATAATTTACAATCTTCATCTTTTTTATCGAACTCCATGTCGAGAAAGTTAATGTACGTAAGCATGCTTATACCCGTCCTGTTTCAAGGCATACCTATATTATCAACGTCAAAAAATTCCTTTGATTTATGAAAAAATTGACTCTTGATTTAATCACTGACTGCAGTTTTTCCTTCTTTTCGAGAATCTGACAGCTTCCATTTGCAAACAGCCAAATGAGTTCAGAATCACATTGGATTGCACATCCCACCTTACCTGTAATAAAAATTTCGAGAGAAATTAAGCTTCTTTCAACGAGATTATATCTTGCCAATTTATATGTATATATATATATATATGCATATCCAGCTGCATTTATTTCACGCTGTGATATAACTACCGAGATATGTGAATCTGACTGTGAATGATAATCAGCAAATACAGTAATGGCAGACGTTCAGGCTGCTTTATTTCATACATTAAGCAAACTACCGCAAAATATAAAAATGCTAGAAACTTTTTCATTAACCAATGTAGTTGAAACTTTAAACATTCATTAAATGATTATAAAGAAATTATCTTTCTAGTCCTTAATTGCTTCGTTGCCTTACTACATTTCATCCTCTCATGCAGTTATTAATTTAAAGTGGCCGTAACGTATATTAAAAGAAATCTAAACAATTTAAATCCCTCACCTGGAATCCCTACAAGAATACGTCCAGGAAACGTTTTAAGGATACTTTTAAATATTAACTTTTATGTACGTCTTATAATATGGCCAGACAATGAAGAATGTTTATGAGGAAAAAATACATGTAAAAATACAAGCCGTATTTTGGAATTAGGATCACTATCTTTTTCATGCCATTTTTGAAAGCCTTGAGCTTTTCAGTGCCAAACATTGAAACGATTGGCGGTTTTTTGTGAATACTTAGCTATCTAACTTTCATACAATTACAAAAACCATTATTTCTATTAGGTTACTATTTAAATTTTGTTTCTTTGCAGTCAAAGTGAAATGTCCCAAATGTCCTGTACGCAGTTTTATTTTCTTATTGAGTTGCTTGCCATTGACATTAGTGGAATGATTGCTCAGGATATGTTCTGGATTCCAAGTTCTTGCTGCTGCAAATCCAGCTCTTCAAATACGCCATGAAAACATTTCATTGCAAGGGACATCTACGTGTAAACAAGTCACCATTATACTCTTCAGAAAACTTGTTTTACAATTTGTGTTTGTATAAATTATCTATTTCAAATGTATTGAGTGTTTTTTGAGAGCTCTTAGTAATGTATCTTCCCTAATATTCTAAATAGAGGTGATTCTATTTTTAAATATTTATAGATTTTAGAACTGAAGACTTGAATTTAATTGCACTACTACAGTTTGCACTACTACGATTTGCACTTTAGTCACCAACGCTCCATGTTTGCGTAGCAATTATTGCCATAAAGCCTTTATTTGTAATCCTACTTTACTTACGTGTTTATTATTACATCTTATCTATTTTTCATTTCATATGCATGTAAATATGTAATTTCATAAAAATGTAAATATATTAGAGGCAGAAATAACTTTATGCTTTAAATTCGTTGAAATTTTTTTATACTGCGGCGTTTTGATAAATTGGCGTTTTTGCAGTAGATGATCACGTTTAGAATATTCACTATTTGCTGAATAAAACAAATAAAAAAACATTAATGCAAATTTTTCCGTCTAGTCATTTTCCTTTTCTATGTACCTTTAATACAGAAATATCGCTGTAATTCCTACATATGTCATACTCTACCCGGGACTCTATTACGGAAGTGATAATAGCAGGGAAACACTGATCTCCTGTTTAAAACATAGTACAAAAGTACCAACGTACTATATTACCGAGGTCAAATTACATATTTTAGAAAACGTCAGCATCTTGGATCTTAACAATAACGACATCATCTTAGTTGCGCAGTTTTGTTTTTATAAGTATTCTAAAAGAATGCTTCAATTTCAACAGCGCGCCCTTCGAATCTTATAAACCAAAAGCAGTTCAAACCTTTGACGGATAATTTCAACTACTGGTCATGATCTTAATGTAATTACATCACTCTACCATCATGATTATAATGTTAATCCAGCGATCATCTATAAATTTATTTCGCCTACAGATCTGAAAAATTATGAAGTATTTTCTCCTCAGCCAATTTCTGGCCATGGAGATAAAAAGTCATCTTCCACAGTCCTGGATTCCTGCTCGAATCTTAAAGAAGGCATCGATGCACGTTAAGTATTTACTCTCTGTGAGCCATGGGTACACTGCTAATGTTTGATTTGGTTTGGTTTAGTTGATTTTGCGAAAGCACACTCGCGCTCTCTGCCTAAGGGGAAGGATGCCTTCGTAGAGAAATTTCTAAGGGAAACTGTCTCATATTAAATTACTCTTGGGGAATTTCAGAAAACGCCTACGCAGCCAGCCTGTTCGCCTGAAATAGAAACCATGTCGGAACTAGTGCTAAGCGATCTTACGGCTCCGCCACTGCTAGGCGCAAACTACTACTATCGAATTCTTCTAGAAAAGGTGCTAATATGAGAGGGGCTATAAAGCTACCGGTCTAGGATTTGTATTCTATTTTATGTTATAAACCAACAGAATGGCTTAATTAACTTTTATTTGTATTTTCATGAAACTTGTTTTCTGATTCTAGTTACATAGCTCTTAAGGGCAGAAATTGTTCAAGAGGCTAAGGTAATTTCGAGTGTTAGCCGTTAGATTGAGTGTTTACAGATACCTCAGCTTTGTAAGAAGGTTTAATTATCTCAGGCGAACATCGTTTGCACATTAGGTTCTCGTGCGGCTTAGACTGTGTCAGATTAACAAAATGAATGTGTTTCCCGAGCTGATAATACAACATTCTGGAGTCCATGATCGATTAGACTAAAGCACTGCTAAAAATTAATATTTCAATAATTCATGGTGCACAAAAAAAACTAATATTATAAGCTAGTATCGGGAATCTAGAGGCCGTCCAAGCAATCTTACACAGCCAGCGAATACATTTTCCATTCAGTTAATTGGCAGCATTAAGATACTAATTATTATGGCAAGGATATGTAACAATTTTGGGAATCAAATGATCTTGAGATCAGTTTTAAATTAATTTAATTATCATTAAAAGCGAACATGAGTAACGCCTCTGAAAATCTCTAAACTGTCATATTAAACTGCTTTAGAGATTCGAAGATATGAATTTGGATATTTATATGAATTGGTATTAAAATCGTTGTAGAATATTTTAATTTTATAACTACGTTTTACTTTTACTGCTGCTTGCATATTGATGTTTGAAAAATCAGGTAACTTCCGGAGTTAAATCAATGCACACATTGACTACAGACATGTAAATTAGATCAGACTTGTAGAGAATAATAGTATAAAACTATTAACATTGAGACTTGGTCGTGCAATAAGTCTCACAAATACTTCGTTTCTATTTCTAAATAGTATTTTCGTTCACTGTAGTTTATCAATATTAAGATTTATCTCTGACAGTTATTTGAGAAAATACATGGTAACCCTTTACTAACGTTTAAACCATATGCATGTAGCTTATACTGATTGGATTAGATTAAATACTTACACTTTTAGTTCTTAAAATGTTTTTATGTGACATGTGACATGGAAGCAAGTTTGGATTCGATGATATCATGGATTTTTAAAATTATATTTGTATTTTAAAAATTATACGTATTTACAAATATTCTGCTTAATTATTATGAAAACAATTATAACTAATTTGTTACTTACTAGTTTTTTCATACATGTTTGCGAGTTATATACTTTTAAAGTTCCAAATTCATTACTCCTTTTTAAGATATATGCTACAAGTTTTTTAAATGAAACCGCTTTGCCTAATTTAGGCAGAGCGGTGGCTTTGGAATAAATTGTAATTTTTTTAACTTGAGTGTTTGGCTATGTGCGTAAAGTGTTGTTTCAATTTTGTATTCAGCGGCAATGCTTTTAAAAACTTAATTCAAAAGCTCGAATTATAAGACAGTGAAGATTTTAGTATTTTTGAAAAAAGATTTAATTTATGCTTTTAAAACTTAAATGATTTTTAGTTGAGGATTGCTTTCGAAAAGCTCCACCGGAAGATTTTATCAAATAATGTATTTTAGTGGGAAAACCGTGGCTCGCGAAGATTTCGTTTTGTGTCTCTCTAGGACAGTCAGAAAATACGCTTTGATTCGAGATTTCCTTCGTGCGTGCGATCGAAGATTCATGTCGGATTTCTCTATACATATCCCTAACGTCAGGTACTCGACGTAACTACGTAAATCCGTTTAACTGAATGCTCTCTGGGTATTTTATGTGTGTTGCGATTCGTGGCTTTTGCACTTTTGTGAGTGTTCTTTTTGTTAAGTGCTGCGATATTTTTGGATTACCATGAACATTATTTTGGCCGGAGATAGTAAATATTCCCCCGTTGGTAAATACTTCCAATAGTATGTGTGAAAATGGCGCTTGGTCTACTTCGTACGCCGAAGCCTCTTCCCTTTGCATGAAGATGATATGTGCCTTGATGTGGAATCTGCTATAAAATTTTATGTGTGCGATACTCCGGATAGGTTGGAATTCCTGAAAAACAAGATGGTCGACGGAATTTATTTCGATAAATTACCATCTCCGTAATTTTAAAAATGTGATACTTCGGATTAAGCACATGTTGACTCGCTCTTCGAAAATTCGAAAATTATCTGTCACTGTATTTAAACATACTGTGGCAAGCCTCAGGATTACAACGTGCAGGTTACAAATGAAATAATCACAACAGGGATTATTAATCTCAAGATTTTAATACGGATATCTCACGCAAACGGAAACGTTACATTACTCTAACTAGTACATAAATATACTGAGTGAAAAAAGGGAATTCCCCGCTTAGTTCGCAGTTAAAGAAAAAATAAGAATAATAAAATACTAGTCCAATCAGAAGCGGCTCTCCTTCTGTTGGCTTCGCCCAGCCGTTGCGTAATCATCTGTCTGAAGCAGTGCACTTCTAATGGAAAAACTCGCTGAATGGGACGAAGCAGCGTACTAGCTTGAGTCTTTAGTTCTACAGTTCGTACCTTGCCATCTTTCCCGGGAATCAATCGAATGAACTTAGCTGAAGGCTAGTGCATCCGTTTTTTGATGTAATCTCCAAATAGAACAATTTCACCCAGCCGTAGCTCTGATGATGGACACTTCTTATTTTGGACCAGAAGGCCTACATATTTCTTTCCTAAATCTATGCCTTAAATCATTAAGAAGTTTTTGGCGATGTCTAGCCACTTTTCGAAGCCCTTTTGAATAGCAGAAGTCAACATCGGGAACACCTAAGCTACGATTCTCGATGAGAAACATGGCTGGGGAAAGTGGAAGTAAATCATTCGAATTTTCGGACAGATAGGTAAGAGATCTAGAATTAATTATTGACTCACAGTCTCTAAATACCGTGTATAACTCCTCAGTTGTAAGAACAGCGTTATCGAATGTCCTTCTCAAGAGTTCCTTTACTACACGAACTAACCTCTCCCACGACCCTCCCCACCAAGTGGCTGGGGGGATTACATTTCCATATTACGTGTTGTATAGCCATTTGCCTCAAAATGTATACCCAATCGAGGTTATTAAGTTCTCTTTGTGCTCCTCGAAAATTGGTCCCGTTGTCTGAATAAATTATTCTCGGCCACCCCTTCTGGCTACGAATCGTTTCAACGACAACAAGAATGCGTCCGTAGACAACGAGGAAGTCAATTCCAAATGAACGGCTCTAAATATTGCACATGTGAAGAAAACAATCCAAACTTTTTCACCTACCTTCACAAGCAAGGGGCCTGCCAAATCAACTCATACCACCTCGAACACCGCTGCGTCATTGACACGATCGCCTGGTAGAGACACTGGCTTGCAACCGGGAGACTTCGCCTTGTATAGATTGCATCTTACACAATTTTTTACGATTTTCCTGACCGCTCTGCTACCCCTCACTATGCAAAATTGCTCCATGATATTCCAAGTAATATTTGGGTCCCATCGTTACAATTTTGTAAATGATAATATTTGATCAGACGCTGGGTGAAAATGCACCGGTCTGGTAAAATAATGGACAAATAAAATCAGGGTCGTCTGATCGTCATTTTCACCCTTTTTATACACTCTCTGTCTGATATGACACTCATATTAGAAATAGAGTCGGAAGAGAGAAATATTTAATTTGTACAATTTTTAAAAGACTGTTTTCGGCATATTCCTTCTCATGAACGGTTAAATCTCCAATGTCTCGACATGCGAGTTTACGTTTTGCGTATTTTACATACCACAATATTCATGAGGATCCATGAAAATTCAGAAACCTAATGGTCTATCAAGGTATTTCCCCTTCAATTGAATTAAGGTTACATAACTTGAATTTCCTTTTCTTCTCGTTCTACCTCAGAGATCTCGTAAGCCAAACGGTCTACTGTTAGTAGGTTCCAGAAGCCAGAACGGACCTTCCCACAATAGAGAATCAGAAAATTAACGAGGGGAACTGCCTCTTGAAAGTATATCTTCCGGGTTTAAATCACGTGGTACATGGCGCCAACACTGAGAAGGAATCAAACTGTTTATTTCTTTTACTCTATTTGCATAGACAACTGACCAATCACCACAGTTCATAATCCACCAGAGTGCTACCATAGAGTCACTCTATGCAATAATTTTCAAATCGGGAAAATCTAAGGCGGAGTATACTAACTGAACCAATCTCGCGCCACTGCAACAGGTCATCAATTCTAACCGGGCTATTGTCAGAGGTTTTAACGGCGCTTCCCTGGATTTGGCTCTAAACAACAGAATTTTGACTCCCATGTGCGTTACAGTTCTAATGTAGACACATGCGCCATAGGAAGTCTTACATGCGTCAACGAATAGATGTAACGCTGAATTCTCATTTCTCTCTACATATCGTGGAATATTAGTTTTCCCAAGATATTTAATTTCATCCTGCCATTTCTGAAAAGCTTTCTGAATGTTGTCTGGCAAGGCGCCATCCCATTTTAATTTCATAGTCCAAGCTTCCTGTAATAGTAACTTAGGTAACAAGGTAGATGGACTCAAAAAACCCTGAGGATCAAACATTTTATGTACTATAGCCAAAATACTACGTTTACTTATCTCATTATCCATTGAATAATTAAGATTACATTTTAAAGTATCGTTATCCAAATCCCATAGCCCACCAGCGGCCGAGCGGTAAAGTCGCTGATCACTGGTAGTTCGGTCCGAGGTTCAAATCCCACGAATGAGCTGGTTGCATGGGCGTTTACGTGGTTTTCACCATGTGTAACGTGTATAAGAATCAGTTTCCGTTGGAAAGACCTCCAAGAAGGCATCCCTCCCCTTAGGCAGATAGCCCTATTGTGCTTTGCGATAATTAAATAAACCAAATCAAACCAAACCAAATCCCATAAGATTCCAAGAAGAGAAAAAGTACCTGAACTACGGGAAATACAATGACCTAGAACTTTACTCTCCCAACCCCAAACGTTAAAACATCCCCAGGCCATTACTTCTGTCACCTGAACTATAAAAGTTTCTTCCTGTTTGATATCGTGAATCGCAGTGACACAATTGTCAACATAAAACGAATGCTTTAATTTTTGAGTCACATCGTCGAACTCGGCAGGTGAATTGGTCCAAAAGATGCTCTATCGATACTGACAGTAGGAACGGAGACGAACAAAAGCCGAACACCACTCTGCAGCGTCTGTAAATCATAGATTCTTCAAGAGTGTGGAAAAAAAACCCTTAAATAATCTTTGTGTTCTGGGATAATGCTCAGCTGAAGAAACGCTTTCTCAATTCCCGATGATAAGGTAACTGCATGCAGTCTAAACCTGAAAATTATGTCAGTTATGAGTTCATTTAAGTTTTCGGCCCTCTATTTAAACAATCAGTTAGGGACGGTTGATTTCTCTCTCGAGCTGAAGCGTCGAACACCGCCCTTACCTTCATTGTCTGGCTAGTGTGCTTTATAACAGGTCTATGGGCAGAATAATAACTCAAATTATCAATTTCTATTTCAGGAACCTTTTCTATTACTTTTAGATCTTCCCATTGCTTAAAAACTACCTTATATTCATCTAATTGATTTTCTCATTAATTCGTCGACACATTCTTTTGGGACTTTTAAAGGTCATAGACTTATTGTTAGGTAACAGAATTTCAAATTTAAAGGATGGTGGCAATTCATATCGGCCATCGGAAAGAAAATTTAATATCTCTTTGAATTGCTTAACTGTGTTGGTGTGAGCAAGTTATCGTTTAACATCTACGGTTGGGTCTGTTATGCAATTGGCATCTAAATTCCAGAGTTCGCTTACACAAGATTAGACGAATGCAACGGCACTATGTTGTTGAAAAAATTATTTTCCAGTAATGCTAGAATAGTAGCTGAAGTAGGTTCTTCAGATAAGCTGTTTACTTTACCAATCACAGGGTATCCGAATTCAGCCGCAAGTACAGTCACACCCGAGTTCAGTTTCAGAGAGCTGCCATTAATAATGTACCCGATGGCATCTGCTCCTAAAAGTAATTCAATGTTATATTCCCTAGCTTGCAAATCAGACAAGGTGATATTTCTACCTTTTAATTTAGGGTATTGTGATCAACTATTTTTGGAACAGATTCGCATATTTTGTTATGAGTAAGTACTTCAAAGTTATGTTCATACGTTCCCTCAAAATCTTTTAAATTAACATCAAACACTAAATGGCAATTAGGACTTGTCTCTCTCTCCCCAAGAATGGTTTGTTTCGATTTGGGACGCAGTTGCAAAAACGTGATGACCCTTTCTGAAAGATAAGATTATGTGAACTACTGTCGAAAATCGTACGAACTGTAAGTTGTGTACCTTCGAAAACTATTTTTAAATCAAATGTTTGCAAATACACATTTTTATGAACAGTTGGCTGATTAGACAATGCATTACTTGAAAAAACAGTACTTTAAGTTTCATTTCGCTTTACAGTTTCGCTATTAGAGCACATAATGGTATAGTGAAATTTATACACATGTTAAACATTTTACTTTTTTTCTGCAGGCCTGGGAGCTATGTCTGCAGGCGATTTCTGCAGGCGAAAATAGACAGGCGTTTGCATCAAAGGCTTTAGTTTATCTTCTAAACACATTTTGCGAGCAGAAAAACATTCGGCAGAATTGTGGGATTTCTAACAAAAAATACAACCTAAATTCCGCCTACCTGTATTGCATAGGAAATTTACGAAGGCAGCAGCTGTAGAGCAATAGGGAACATCAGAATGTGGACGTGAATGAGCAGAAAGGGAAGCTCCCGACCCGGTTACGTGCGAGCTTAATCATTTCCTCCCTTTGCACTTGGTTTCGAAGAAAGCACAAACGTTTATCCAAAGAGCGCGCACTATCTTGCTGGGACGATGTATCATCCATTGAACAGTTTCTGGTAAGCAGGACTCAACAAGTGGCTCCAAAAATTCAGCAAATTCTTCCTTAGTTCTACCTTTGAGCTTTCGAGGGCCATGAGCTTGCTCTCAAGTAAATCATAAAGTTCAGCTAAATCTCATTTAATCCGACCAGCAGCCTTTTTCGTTACTATGGAAAATGGATCCCTTACATAAATCTGAACCAAAAGTTCATCTCTCTATAAGCTATCTTTAAGTTGTGCAATTATCTTTGAATAGTTTTCATTAGTTGGCGGAAAACTTGTCACCAATCTTGCCGTTTTAAGATCTACTACCACACATTGTAACAGATATTGAGATTGGTCTTAATCCACAATAGCATCATCTTTGTGAAATTGTTTCAAACTTGGATTAAAAGGCAAGAATGTCTTTCGGTTCTCCACTAAATTTCCTCAATTCTAGTTTCGGAAGTTTGAAATTCCCTTTTTGCTCGCTTTTTGTTCCTTCCGTAGCCGAATTTCCCTTCTTTGCATTTTTCAACAGCGAACCAAATTAAACAGAATTTGTCTCGGTATTCTTCCACTTTCGAAAGTTCTTCGGAATATTCATCTTGAAGCGTATTATCATTTAGCAACGAATTCGAAATTTATTATTGAGTTGTTTGTTAAACGTGCGAATTTTGTCCTGAATTTGTTTAAACAACGTACTGACTTCGTCACTTTTAAAACTTTCGTTTTCAATCTTCTGAGCTATATCAAGGCGACTAATATCTGTAACCTAAATGCGATTTTATTCTAAATCTGCACCCTAAATACGACTGAGCTATTTCTGTACCCTAAATGCGACTTTCGTTTTGCTTCCAAAATTTTGGTATCCGTACTTAACGAAAAATAAAATCGCGGGCTCTATGTTCTCGAGATTTATTATGTTGCAACCCACTAGGTTACAAAGTGCACGTTACAGTTGAAATAATCGGAGCACGGATCATTCAATGTCGAGATATTTTTCGATATTTCTCACAAGTGGAAACGTTACATTACTCTAACTTATACATAGACATAAAAAGGGATTTCCTCGTTTTGTTCGCAGATAAAGAAAAAATGATAATAATGAAAACTAATCGAGTCACAAGCCTCTCTCCTTCTGTCGACTCCTCCCAGCAGATCCTCCGTAATCGTCTGTCCGAAGCAGCCGTTTCCAACATTTTGCTCTCAAATTTGGGTGCGGATTGGATTGGATTATTCAATTATGGCAAAGCACACGAGAGCTATCTGCCTAAAGGGAAGGATGCCTTCGTGGAGGACTTTCTAATTGAAACTGGCTCGTATGCACATTACACATGGGGAAAACCAGGAAAACGCCCATGCAGCCAGCCCGTTCAGGGGATTTGAACCTTTAAATTTGGATCCGAGTTTTTATTTTAAATTAACTTTCCGAAACACTCGTTGAAGTAGCATTCGTTCATAGTAATCTCATTCCTAAATATTTTATTTCTAAATCTTTGCTTCTGTCAAATTTTTCCTATTCACCACTGCATCGATATTGAAGGTAGCTTTTCTTATTTGTTTCCGCTCGATCACAATGGTTAGTGACTGAATTTCACTGACAGTTTTAATTGAAATGGGAAGGAATAAAAATAATGCTTTAAAACTGCAGTACGAGAGGAGGAAACTGGAAAGTGTAATAGTACTAGCTATTTCACTTTGTAAGAAAATTTTATCCCGGAATAAAACTACATCAATTTTCTGCACAATTCCTGCTCGCTCTGCCACTTAGAATTTTGCATAAAAAATTCAGGTTTGCTGAATTATGCAATAAATAACTGCACCGGGATCCTGAATTTGGGAATAGTAAAGCATTCTTAAAGAAATTTAGTAGGAGTTTCATCTGTAAATTCAATGTCAGCGAAGATGTCAAAAATACGCTAGTAAACGGAAGTAGGCCGTTTGCAACACATCTCCCAAGGAATCTTTCACTGTTTATCCGGCCTCCCTCTTTCATGTAATTTTATTCAGATTTATATTCATCCCATCATCTCTAATCTACACAGTTTAATTTTTCAGCGTCAATAAGCAAGGAAGAACAAGCACGGAGTCAAAATCGTGGAGTGGAGAGTTCAAAATTAAGCAGCTTTTATAGCAGTTTATTGTCTTACTTTTCGCCATCGACACAACAGCTGGTTCACTGGGTTAAGTGCTCATTAGCCTTCTTAATCCCCGTGAATGGAACAATAAAAATCTGGAGCTTGGTGCAATGTCCTCCGGGAAAGAACCTTTCGCAATAAAACGTTCAAATTGCTGAAATTTGTACTTCAAGAAGCCGGTCTGGTTTACACATATTTTTGAAAAAAATTTCCTTACATAAGAATTTCGGAAGGTTCTTATAAGTTCGTACATTTAACACTAAACGGAGAAATGTCGGCACTCACCTTTGCAACAAGTTCGGATATATGTTTCATAAAATAATTAATCACGAAAAAACATTTTCTCCACACCAAGACATTACAAAGCCACCGCTTTACATCTAAGAAGCAATGCAGTTTCATTAAAAAAATAAAACAACTAAGAAAATAAATGTTTCTTGAGCAAGAAAGAGCCAAACTTTTATACCGTATAGGCGGACGAGAAAACTGGTATGCAATAAGCGGGCAATATTTTCTTTATAGAGAGTAGAAGATGTGTTTATTTAATATTAAAATACAATGCGTCTACGCTGTCTTCAGAAATTCCCTGTTTTGCCATGTACGGCTTTGTATTCTTCGACATCAACCTACAGACATTCACCGACACTTTACTGAAATTATCGTATTGAGTTTGGGGTGAGCCTGGATATAATAACTATAAAAATGTGCATTCTCAGAAATAAAAGCAATGCAATTGTAGAGCCATATACTAAGGCAAAAGTTTTGTTATTAACAGCAAAGGAAAATTAAATATTTATATTAAAATATCAAACGTGTGGATGTTGATGTAAACAGCGGCATAAAATCTGGTTTATAAATACATATAATAATGATAATTTCCTATAAAGGAACACTACTAATATAGTAGTGTCGTTTCGATGACATCGATTTATTGCATCATCATCTAGTTTCTGATAAAGTTCAGTTGAATTGGAAAAATTAGAACACCATGAAATGAAAAAGAACAATGCCTGATTTCCTATTTGTGAATTTTGATATAAAAAATGAAAATTAAATGTTCATTTTATCGGAGTCAGAGAAGTGTTTAACATTTTCTTAAATTCTTGACACTTCAACCGATCTTAGCATATCTATTTCAAAAAATTTTAATGAAATAATATAAGTTCCCATACAAAAGTTTAAAAAAAGATTATTAAAGGAAAAATAATTAAAAACATGCATTGTCGACTGGTAAGCAATCTCTTTCATTCATGATGCGGCTTAGTATGAAAAATGAAAACAAATTTAAACTATTTAACAGTACCTTAATAAACGGAAAAAGTTAAAATATCGACTTAGTAGCCTAAACGATAAAATGTATTTGACAAATATTAATTCCCCTTTGCTACAAACATTTATAAAATAGCATCTCTGAAGGCTACTAATTTTTCCAAGAGCACTCGATACGTATAATTCTAATGTTGATCTTTGCAAGGCCCCTCTCTAAATGCGCTGTGGCTCTAAAAACATTTATTAAGTATTACGAAACCCATATTAATTTGGATATCAGACTTGCAAATCAAGAAATACTCTTGTCAAACTGAAAGAGCCCTTTCCTGAAGAAACACTTTCATGCCAAAAATCTTTTCGTATATTTCGAAATTACTTAACTTATTGGTAAAATGTTTGCGAGTCGTTTGACGCTAGGGACTGTTTAAATGATTAAATGCATTCTTGCACTGTTTACGAATTCTCCTTGTACAGATTGGATATTATACATACAACAATAGCTAATAACATTTAATAAAGGAAATTTACCATTTCAAATATAAAAGTCAAAACATTCTCAACCTCACCTGTAGCCTAATCACCTCCTCCGTAATTACACGTAATTTGGTGTCATCTCTTTCTCTTTTTTCGATTGAATTCTCTATAATAGCTTTTTTTTGTTAATTTTGCAGTTGTTTCGCATATTGTACTTATTACCCCAAAATGGACGTTTATCTCGAACGGGATATCAGTCTCGAAACGACTGTTTGATTCGAAACATTTAAATGCGCTGTATCAGTTTTCAGATTATTCCCACCAAATATTATCGCACTGTATTTTATTTAAAGGAATTCAATAAGAAGAATCTGCGTGGATGTATGTAGATTTTCCGCACTGTGAAGAAACAACTGTTCCGATAACCATCAGATTTTGAGTAGCGCTGCCCTTCACCCCAGCAAGGCCCCATGGAAAGCCGAATTTGGAATTATTACCTATTTCATATTTTGTAAAACGAATTTTTTATTAACAATTCCAGCGAGCAGTGGCAACACTGTACCGAATAAAACATTTTTATTTCCAGCGCGCGAGACCGTTTATCGGATATTCTAAATTTATGCTGCTGTGAAATATATTGTAATTTTGTAGTTGAATCCAATTTTAGGTTGTTTAAGGGGCAAAAAGTATCATATTTAATAAATAAAGTAAACGCACAGAGTGTTAATATTAAGAAGGCAAAATAAGTTTTTAAAGCCATCTTCGTAAGAAAACTGAGCGTTGAGCTGATTAGCTGAAAAACGACTGAATGGAAAAAAAAAAAAAAAAAAAAAAAAAAACATGTTTTTATATTTTTTTGCAATTTAAAAGTAAGGTATTTCTATTAAGAAAATTAGCTAAATATTAAGCTAGCCCAAAGGCTGCAGAGAAATTATTAACGCGAAGTTCACTGAATCATATACGAGGAGCACAAGTACTATTGCCAAGAATATGCAACAATGAAGACAGACTGCTATCGTAGAATTTGAACTGGTAATGTGTCCTTCAGCAAGCCGTACACGTTCTAGTCTAAAACCTACCATAATACTACCTTTTTCTACCTCATTTAAATACGCACGAACTAAGGTTTACATTCTGACAGGGAAGAGGTAAGAGAGAACTCACAGTAAAGATGCGTAACCATAAAATACCTGGTAAATAAAAATGAATAAATACTTTACAACTTTCATCTATTTTACCGAATCCCATGTCGATAAAGTGACTATATCTAACAGATTATATTGTATCGTTTACAGATTAGGTCAAAAGTTTTCTTTGATGTAGAAAAAATTAGCTCTTGATTTAATGATTGACTTCAGTTTTTTCTTCTTTCCGAGAATCTGACAATTTCCAATTTCAGACAGCCATTTGGGTTCAGAATTACATTGGATTGCCCATGCCACCTGATCTGTAATAAAAGTTTCCCGGAAAATTACGTTTGTTTCAACGATATTATATCTTGCCAATTTATATACATCCAGCTTCATTTATTTCACGCTCTGATATAACTTCCGAGAGGTGAGTATCTAACTGCTACTGTTGATGACATGAGTAAATACGTTTAGGTCATATTTTGAGCTTGCTTTATTTCCTGCTCTAAAGCCAATATACCAAAATATGAAAATGATGGAAGATTTTTCATCACCCAGTCCAATTAAACCAGTTATTACATTTTCTGTAAATGGTTACAAAGAAGTTATCTTTCGATTCTTGTCCTTAATTGGCTCGTTACTTTCTACATTTCTTTAACTCATACAGATATTAATTTAAAGTGACCGCAACATATATTAAAAAATCGAGCGCATACGTCAATGAATATTTTGAACGATACATTTATATATTAACGTGTAATCTTAAAATATGGGCAGACAATGACCAATGTTTAGAAGAAAAAAATAAATGTAAAAGCCAGCCGTATTTATACGTAAAACATGTAAGAACCTGCCAAAAAGTACTAGCGGTATTTTTTAACCATGATCACTGTCTTTTCCATGCCGTTGTGAAAGGTACGGCGGTTTCAGAGCCAAACATTAAAACAGTTTTCGAGTTTTAGTGAATATTTAGTTGTCATGCAATTACCAAAACCGTTAGGTTTGTTAGGTAAACATTTAAATTTTCTTTCTTTGCAGCCAAAGTGAAATGGGCCAAATGTTATGCACACAGTTTTATTCTCTTATTAAGTTGCTTGCCATTGACATTAGCGGAATGATTGCTGAGGATATGTTTTGGATGCCAAGTTCTTGCTATTGCAAATCGAGCCCTTCAAATACACCATGGAAACATTTGATTGAAATGGACATCTAAGTGTAAACAAGCCGACCACTGTACTGTTTCGAAAACTTGTTTTACAATTTGTGTTTGCAGAAATTGTGTACTTCATATCGTATGGAGTGCTTTTTGAGAGCTCTCAGTAATGTATCTTTGCTAACATTTCTACATAGAATTTATTCTATTTTGACATATTTATAGATTTTTGAACTAATAAATGTCTTCGCCGCAAACGTTCTCAGTTTAGTTACCAACTTTCTGTTTTTGTGTAGCAATTATTGCCTTAACGTCTTTATTTGGGAGCATATTTTATTTAGTTTTTTATTATTACCTCATATCTATTTTTCATTTCGTATACATGTAAATATGCTACTTCACAAAAATGTAAATATGTTAGTCAGTTTATAAAAAAAAATATGCTTGAAAATTCGTTGCTATGTATTTTTATGCCGCGATGTTTTGATAAATTTTGGTTATAGTATTAGACGATCGCGTTTAGAATATACATGATTTGCTGAAAGAAAGAAATCAACTATAACTTAAGGCACATTTTTCTTTTTGTCACTTTTCTTTCCTGTATACATTTTACTTTGAACATCGCTATAATCCCTACATATATCACACTCTACCTGGAACTCTATTACGGAACAGATAAGAGCAAAGAAACATTTATTTCCTCTCAACATTAGTGTAAAACTAAAGTACCAAAGTATAATACTTTGGTCAATTTACTGACTTGAGAAAATGTCAGCATAATCGACCTTGACTATAACGATCTCACCTTAGTTGAGCAGTCTCGCGACATATTTATATAAATATTCAAAAAGGATGCTTCAATGTCATAAATGCTACCTTCGAAATATATATACCAAAATCAGTCCAAAACTTTGACAAATAATTTCATATACTGGTCATGATTTTAATATAATTACATCACTTTACCATCATGATTATAACGTAAATCCTACGATAATCGTAATCCTGCTTTATTTCGCCTACTCACCACAAAAAAACTTGAAAATATTTTCCGCTTAGCGGTTTTCTGGCATGGAGATAGGAAAGCCGGTTTCCACAACCTTCGTATTCGTCCTCGAATCTTAGGATTCTAGCTTCGGTGCTCGACAAGTGTTTAGTCTGTCTGTGCCACACAGGCAATTCTGGTGTTTGGTTTGATTTAGTTGATTATAACGAAGCACACTTGCGCTATCTGCCTAGGATGAAGGATGCCTTCGTGGAGAACATTCTAAGGGAATCTGGCTAATATACACGTTACACATAGGAAAAACTCCGAAACCTCCCATGCAGTCAACCTATTCGCCTAGAATCGAAACCAGTTTGAAACTACCAGTGCTCAGCGATTTTACCCCTCCGCCACTGTTGGGCGACAACTGCTGTCGAGCCGAAATTCTTCTAGAGAGCGTGATCTTAGGTCTTGGGAATGTGGGAGAAAGTTGTAGAGTGCGTGGATAAAAATCAACGCGAAAAAGTTGCAACTAGTCGTGCATCCTTGACACGGAGGAAGAAACAAACCTCCTTCGACAGTTTTTTAAACGATCTGCGGGTGAAAATGAGCAGAGCATGACGAAAAAAGCGAAGACCAGAGACAAAAATTAAGCGCTTCCGTAGGCACTTCACTTTTTCTTTTAATTATGTTTTTATAGAATATGTATTTGTTATTTATAAATAATTGTTTCTTCTTGTTTTTGAATAAGAAAATACATATTTCTTATTCTTGTTTTTGAATAAGAAAATACATTTTCCTTATTCGAAAACACTTAACAAAAACAACTGAGATCGTGATTTGAGAGCTGGCACAGATTAATGGCATTTCGAATTATTTCAATGGGGAAAATTGCTTTGAGATACGAGCAAGGTTACGAAACGAATTAAACTCGTATGTCGAGGTACCACTGTACGTAATTATATAATAGTTAGCAAGCAGATAGTAATAAATAATTTTTAAAGTCTGATGCTATCAATATATAAATTATGTTGACTAGTATAATTAATTTAGAATTATGCGCCTACATATAATAAGATGATGTATGTTACTACAGATACGTATTAATATATACATATATAAGTCTGTGCATATATATGAAATCATAATTCGATTTAAACCAGTTAACAGTTAGAATTACTGAACAACCATGAAAGATTCCTCAAGAATGAAATATGGTGTAACAATGAACACTTAGTTTAGAAATTAGATTCTATTGTATATTGTTGTAAAAGCCATTGTAAGAGTGAAAATTCTTCATTCTGCCTTAATGCGATTTTTTGCGTTTAATGCGTTGTTTGGAGATTTTATGATCCAGAATTATATTGATGTGATATATTAATACTGCATTTGTAGGTAAACGTTTTTGAGAAACGAGTCAAAGCGATTGATTTTTTGTGAAAATTTGGATTTATCCTTATTTTATTGACGTGCACCAGCACTGAATTGAGAATGGCTTGTGCTATGCTTCGATGGATGAAAAAGCGTTTGTAATTAATGAATATTATGAAAGTTTCAGCATATTTAAATGAGTAGTATTAAAAGTATATATTTACTAATATCATATATTAATACTTTATGGTAAATTTTTCATTATAAATCTCATCATAGTTTCATTTCTCATTCTATTGCATTTCTATAGCGGAACCTAAATTTTTTGGTTTACATATTGTAGATTGCATCAGTTTTGCCGCGCAATTTATTCCTCGGTATGTTACTTGTAGTGTTATTAGAAATTCCATTATTTCTGTCTTTTTCTGCAATTGGTAGAATCTGATTAGGAAATTTATGTTTTTCTTTCAACATGTATATGAAATTGGTTATATCAAGTGTTAAATAAACGTTGTTATTCGGGCAATAGCATTAGCTTTGTCCAGATTGATAAATGCATTTCTTATTTCTTAAATACTCAAGACATAAAGACACACTCGGATAGGACAGGACAGGACAGGAACAAGTACAGGGGGCACCACGCCATCGCCATTGACAAAAATGGTATAGCCCCCATGTACTAGCTCTCTGGACACAGGGGACCTGATTACAGTAAACATAGGACATAGCACTAACAACGTTTAGGACATAGCGCAACATACTGTTACAACATACTTCAACACATAGGACATAGCATTATCATACTATTACAGATTATTTACAATGCAAGAAGTTATGTTCATACGACATAGCATTATCATACTATTACACACTCGGATAGTAGATTCACTCACTTTACGTTTTTTAAGGGTTATATATATATACATTAAGGACGTGTTCAAAACAACCATTGACGGGTAGTCTTGGCGTAATTCGGATTCATACCAAGATTATCCATTTCTCAAGGCAATAATTTTTGTTATTTTTGCTAAACCGTTTACGAAAATATAATTTTCCGAATGCTGAACTCTTATGCATCAAAAGGCAGATTTTAAGATATTTGTTTTGCAATTTGATGCAAAATTCGTATTTTTAAAACACTGATGTATATGTTCTTATTTTAAAACTCTGCCAGTATATAACATTAAATACCATTCTTGTGTTATCACCATTTATACATGTCGCTTGTAGTAGAGCCTGCTGAATACATTTTACTTTCTAGCTATCTACAATTACATCGTGTTGTTTCGGTATGAACAGGGGCGAAGTTTTCATTACTTAGATACATTTAAAGATAATTAATTAAATTTTTCTGATTTTGATATCTATAATATATAGACAGGATTACTGATAAAAAATTTAAGCAAATAGTAAATGAAGAAGTAAATAGAAAAATTTCGTTCAGGTATTGTGAGATACCAATATAAACTTCATGCATTTTACTAGGGGGCTGCTGCCAAAGTAAAATCTTTACTATATATGTCTACCAGTTCTATGTATACAGTGTGTTGCTCAAAGTAAACTTCCTGCATTGTGAAGAGTACTTCATGCGTTCTTGCGAAGCTTGTTTTCTCGTACAAGCTCTGCCTCTTCGAACCGAAATTGTTCGTAATCTGCAGCGTCTTGAGTTGTTTATGCAGGTTCTTGAGCTGTTCTGGTATTTCCTGTCGAATCTTATGGTGACGCGGAGAGTCTTGTATCCTTCGTTTACTTGCAACGTATCTTCATCGCGCAACTTATCTTCATCGCTTCTCTTCATCGCGCATATTCTGTTGACGTTCCACTTATCTAATGGGCCTCCGTTACGCTTCGGCTTCCCTTTCCGGAGCACGCAGTGTTTCTTGGTTTTCTGAATGTCTTTTGTGTGTTCTACTGGTTTCTGATACAGTTTTAGAACGCGAAGTTTCTTGAGTTGCTGCTTGTCTGCTGCAACTCCTATTCGTTTTTTCTTCACTTTCTTGAATGTGTAAGCTTTCTTGTCACTATGCTTGCCTGCTGAGTTTCTAGTTGTATCTTCATTCATTTTTGAAGCTCGCAAGTTTTCTTCTACTTGCCTGCTGAGTTTCCTAGTGTTTCTTACTTCATTTTTATGTAGCTCGCTGTAACATTTGTGCTGTCTTCTTGCGTTCAGGCATTTTAGTAAATTGAAAAAAAAATTATGTAACTGTAGTAAAGTAACATTGCATCTAAATTACGTTAAATACCTACAGAAGTTTAAACTTCTACTCAGAAAGGAACTATACAATAAAAGAAATTAAATTTTTATAAATAAAATTAGAATAGCATAAACTGCATAGAAACATTTCATTATGAAGAAAATGTATTCATTCTTTCCAAGCAACCAGCGATTCGTAAATAAATTTTTCTTGCCAACTGAGGAAACAAAGACCTTTGACACTTCAGGTAATACATTAGAGTTTATGATTTAAATTTATTTCAATATAACAAAATTTCAAAATCTCAATAAAGGAATTAACGTAGCGATAGCATATCGTGTCACGTATCCAAAGGCGAAACATAAAAGTTGCCAAAAGCAGCTATTCATTTAAAATACTGATATTAACGAAAGATTTTCGACATACAATGACGTTATATTCAGTTTCCTTTAAAAACATTAAGCTTCAATTAAACAAAAGGAAATTAAATTCAGACATTTTTCCTAGCTTTCAAGCTTTTATTGTATTTTAAAATCTTCTTTTTGTCACAGTTGCGCAAGTTTTCCTCGGCGTCATTAGGAGCCGTAGGTCGAAATCATTTAAGAATCATTCCTGTAAATAATGATCATATGATAAATTGCAATACATATTCGATTGTTTTATTGAGAATTTGAGTACAATTGTTTATACATCAGCTATTATGCCCCTTTATGTAACGACAAAGATTATTTTCAATGATTATCCGATGAGAATAATTCTTTACAATGATTATTCGATGACAATGATTATTTGCAACGAATATTAAAAGCTGATGACTATGATTACTTAAATAGAATATGCATGTCATTCGATGACAGCGATTATTTCCAAAGAATCTTCGATCATGCCACTATTGTATATCGCTATACCCCTGGGTTTGGGGCCGGTTGGGAATTGTACTACGGCCCTGTAATTAAGCGTTTTAAATGACGTCAAAAAGTCACTGATCCAGATATTTTACTAGTAACTGCTGTGTATTGTGATCGAAACCATTATTTAAATCTTCTGAATAAAATTTGGGATAATTCATTTTACATCAGAGAATAAAGCAATTTGTAACACGAATTTCGACAAAACTACATGCATCGAATAACAAGAATTATATAAACGGAAGTATCAGTACAACAAATCGCTCTTTGCAGCTCCGCTTTAGTCCGACACTTGTTTTTCAACTATCGTATCTACCCATTTGAAGATACCATGTAAAGAATACTTTTTTTAAGTGTGTAAATTAATTACATGTATGTTATGTATATATATGGAGATATTTTTTGAATTAGGAAAGCACCAACTTCTTTTAACGAAAACAACCGAGACATTATCTCCAGTCCAATTTAATTTTTCATCTAAATCATTTCTTAATTACAAAAGTTAATATTAAATTTCTTTGCAAAGGAGACTAGGTGTTGCTGGAAACAAATGAAATACCAAACATCATTAAATTTATTGAAGTCAACAGCAGAAAACTGTTAAACAATTAATAGATCACTTCAATGAAATGTAATTGCATTTAAACGTATTAAATTGTTTTCATCAGATGTAATAATCAGGAACATAAGAAGATCCGAAGAGATATTGTGCGTTTAAATACTTTTTTTGTTTTCGCTAATTTTTTATACATTTCAGTTAACGTGTAAATCTGTGTTTTGAACGCATGGCCCGTTAAGTGAAGAAGTCTGTAGGAAGGCAATTTTTAATCCTGTGCGGAAATTGTCCAAATGAATGATCAGTCATCGACTCAGCATACGCAGCCATCAGGTTGAGATCCCAAACATTGATTAATTGCGCTCGACTGGAAATTTCATCAGCATGGTCAACGGAAGCCACCATTTAAAAATTTTTCTTGTTCTTAAATATATGCTTATTCACTTTTGTAATATGATTAGATACTTATAATCACAGTTCCTTCACTTTCAATAATATATTTCATAAATTGTTGAAGTGCAGACACACACTTCATATTGTAGAAAAACGTTGCTCTGGAATTTTTGAATCAAATCCTGGTTATTTTTTCTAAGAAGGGAAAGTATGGAAGAGTGCCATTTATAAAGCTTAGGTTTTGTTAAATTTGCAGGTTTTTCCCCCTCGCATTTTACGTGCTTCTAAAGAATCTCTGGAAATAAATTGGGAACTTTCCATGACTTGTTGCCAATCTAATTATAAAAAAAAAATTATTCTTTATAGGGATACTTGCGGGAGGTAACCGTCGAGCAATCTTCTTGTATCTGCCTCGTCCTATCCTGTTTGTTATTTTATTAAAACGTGTTTGGAAAATTTTTTTCTGATTGCATGGTTTGATTTGAGATGATAGATGTCAATCAGACCTTTTAATATGGCATCCTGAGCTGCTGGTGCCAGCAGCTTCATTTCCTATTATACCTGTATATCCTCATAATGGAATTTAGCCTAATAAGACGAATATTCATTTCCATATTTATTGTTTTTTAAAGATTTTGAATAAGTAAAGATATTTTCTTCGTGGAACATAGAGCGATTAAAAATCTTTGACAATCTGTAAAAATGCTCGCAAACTGTAACTTACTACTTTTGACAAAAAAGTATAGGTAATCATTTATTAAATTAATGAATTCAAACATATGAACATATATATTTTATAAAATAAAAATATTTCAGCGCAAATAATTATCGACGTCTATTTGAAGAAGAAGAAGGAGAAGCAGAAATATACTATAGCGAACAACTACTAGAAGAATTGGATCCCCAATGTTTAAGATTGCAATACGTGTCGGAGACGTAAGTCTTTTCGGAAAAAATAATAAAACAAAACATAATGTTTCAGGTCCAGTTTAATTATACATTTAATAAATTTTTGACAAAAACGCTGGTCTGGAAAATAATACGTTTTCAGATTTATAATGCTTAATCTTTTTTTCATTCCTTCATTACAAAAATAGATTATAAATGTTTAAGTTGGAAAATCACATTGCGAAGAATTCAAATTTATTGTAATACCTTTTGATTATGAGGAAACGTTATTGCATTAACTAATGAAATATCTAAACAGAAAGCTAATATACAAAATACACGTGTTTAAACGGCCAGTTTGTAAAATTTGTGAATGAGAAGTTGTTATGAAGTTAGTTGTTGAATGTCAAATAGTTGATATAATTAGAGTAACAAAGACAAAAAGGACTTTATGTTTATAAATAATAATATATATGTATGTAAAACAAATTAAGTAAACACTGAAATCCATCCTATACTCTATTCGGAACAAATCTAATATAAATTGTGCTCTTCATCTGTTTCTGTTAGACTATATATTTCTAGATTTATAGAGATTTATAATATTATTTAGCTCGAGTTTTGAGAATGTACTCATCAAACATAATAAAAATTTCGAGATTCCAACTTTTCATTGTAATTATTTTTTTAATATAATATATTAATTAATTTTGAATTAATAGAAAATTAAAAAATAAAAATTAATTAATTAAAATATATTTATGTAGATATATATATATCCCCATCACATGATTTACATAAAGATGATGACCTAGCTAATTGGGAATTTAAATTTACTGAATCAAATATTTCTCTTACTAAGCCACAATATTGTCGAACTATGCACATTTTTTCTATCTCTGTCACCGCTGACACGACGTCGTGCTACTTTCTTCCTATTCCAACAATATGAGAAATATATAAATATTCTAGAAAAAGGTAGGTTTAGAATTTGAAATGAATTGGAGCCGCAAATGTGAATTGAAATAAATCTGAATATTTTACCTTATTCATCTGCCAAATTTGCTCTGTATTATAGATCAATATGTGCGATCAGAATTCCTAACATTAATTCACACACACACACATATACATATATATCTATATATATGCGTTTATCGTATATATGTTATGGTGAAACGCCGAAATCTGGAGAATGTCGACTTTCACCGGTGAATGTCAACATACACATAAGAACATTATATTTTCTCCGTAATTCGGTCACGAAAAAACGCACTTAAATTAAGAACTTAAGAATATAAGAACTTAAAACACATTGTACATTTAAAATGAGAAAGGAAAATAATAGAAGTTTAAAACTTACTAAATTACGTGATTCAAATCTTATTTATTGCAACAACTTAAACTGCTATGACACTTTGAAATGCACAAGAGGCCCTTGCTTTTACAAAAGCATTTATTTGTGGAACACTTCCTTTTGCAATGACAGCGTGTACATATACTCCTCTCTTTTCAACCTACACCACAGCACATCCGTGAGTGTCGACATACACCGGTGAGGGTCGGAATGTACAAGAATGTAATGCAATATTCGATCTTTCACCGACGTATTTGGTGAATGTTGACATTCTCCGGTGAAAGTCGACATTCTCCAATTTCGGTCTTTCACGGTAACATATATATATATATTTATATAACGATTATATATATATATATATATATATGTATGTATGATATATGACAATGATTACATGTTTTTAATTTTCCTTTTACAATTGAAATTTTATTCTTCATGATGATTTAACTCTAGTCCCCGTTAAAACATTGTTAACATTTTGCTTTCAAATTACTTCAAAACATCTTTCGAAATATAACTTACCAGTATGGATTCACTCTTTTAAAATAATTCTACTTTAATTAAACTTAGGAGATAATATAATCAATTAATCAACATTGTTTAGGAAATAAATTATTATTAACTAACTTTGCAGCAATTGCGCAAGTAATAGTAATTTGTTTTCGCACTTAATGAATTTAAGATCATACAACATTTGATATGCTAAATAGCAGCTATGAGCGCTATTTATCTCTTGCCTAATGTACCCACTTTATATATTACCTCCATTCTTCTTTTTTAATATTTTAATTTTTAAGTTTTATAAAGTTCTTATACAAAAACTTTACTGTATTGAAGGTTATCAGCCTTCTTACTTTTATATCTTGCTAGTTTATCTCAAATTGAAATCATTAAATGTCATTCCACGAGATGAAAAACTTGAAAATTTAACGCCATGCCTGCTACAGATAAACCCAAAAAACAATTTTTATGAAAAACATTTAACTGTATTTACATGATTACATGCGGCACTTGACATATAAAATATATAGGACAGACTAAAAACAATCTTAACTTTCGAATCAATAACCATAGAGCTCAAATCAAAACATTCAACACACAAAAAGTAGCATTAAAATAAGTACACGATCACAACTCAATACAGCTGAATTAGAGCACTTTAAACACCATGACTTCAACTCTATTCAACTTCAGATACTAGATATTTGTAGTCATGTTTCTGACTGGTCTAAATTTTGTACCATAACCCAATCACAAAACACGAATTTTTCAGGAATCTCTCTATATACTAAAACAACGTTCACTTTATCCATATGGACTTAACACTTATATACATAGTCATAGAGATACTTCTAAGAAGTCTATTTTCAGCCAATTTAAGCACTACACCAACAAAACGCAGAGAGGGATAAGAGGAAGCAAAATAAAAAATAATGCGAGATTTTATCCACTTTGGATACATTTGCATTGAAAAAACAATTGAAATGTTTTTTTTGACTCAGACAACTTTCCCAAGAAACTTCTCAACTGTTACACTCCTGTACTAATAAATTCCTTATCAAACTAAAAAATTTCATTCAAGAAAGCTACGACGACATACAAATCATTAAAGACATGATTCTCGATTTTAGTCTTTTCGGACTCTCTAATAATCTCTCTCAACGCAAAAATTATTTTAAAGTCAATTTTCTACATCCGCAATTTGACAATATTCATTTCTCAAGAATCATCAGAGATTGTAAAGATTACTTGCCCGCAGTTGACACATTACCTATGGTTGCATTTAAATATCAAAGGACCTTAAGCAACTTGCTGACTAACCACCATGAAATAGATGAAACAGCAGAATGACATTGTAAGACACCAATTTACAGCAATTACGTGGATTCTCATCACCAGCACATAATTACTGGTAACCTGAATATCATACAAAACCATCAACTTAAAACACTAATGAGTTATGGTACAAAATTTAGACCAGTCAGAAACATGACTACAAATTTCTGTTACAAGACTTTCGAAAACACTATCAACAAAGTTATAGTTAAAGCAAGCTATCAACTGAATTTACCCATAGATACCTTCTAAAAATGGAAAGCTAAAATTCTTCAACGCATATCCACCGAAATCAGTCACCTCAAGTTTAAAAGTACACTGAATTGGTCGCAAATTACATCAGATATTAAAAAATTAAAACAGCTTTTTACTATTACAAAAATAGATAAAGCAACTAATAACTTAGCATTATATGAAAACAATTCTACGCAGAAATTATTCATAAAGAACTTCTCAACGCAACTACTTATCAATTAGCCAACCTTACAGAAACATCTATAATAAACAGGTTTAAAACTTTTCATAAGAAACTCAATATTACTTTCAATGCAAACTACAACAGATTTACTAATCTTTATGCGATTCCCAAATTCCATAAAACACAATTAAAATTCAGATTTATTGCTAATGGAACTAATAAATTACAAGAAAAATGTAGATTATTATTTTTCAATTCAACTTAATAAAATCTGTAAATTTATTTTCAATGATTGTAACACTAATCATAACAATCCTGGATCATTCATAATAACACTCCTGTCATTAATACCATTCAAACCATTAACATCCAAAACATTAATTGCTATGACTTTGAAAAGTTATATACCTCACTTCCTCTAGAAGAAATCTATACCAGTCTACTTGATCTACCTAAACTCTTCCCTGATATGCTCAATATTATGACTCTTGACAAATGGGAAACCTACCTAAAATGCACACTTTTTCATAACTACATGAAGTTTCAAAATCAACTTTTTAAACAAGTCAGAGGATTGCCAATGGGCTTACATTCCAGCACCTCGATCTGTAATATCTTTTTATTTGTCAAAGAATTTAACTTCCAAAAAAATCTACAACCACAAGATTTAAATTACTACAAGCACACCTACAGATATATTGATGACCTTATTACAATTAATAATTTTGATAAAATTGAACACTCCGAGATTTATCCGAATTGTCTTACACTTAATAAAACTAATAATTCACAAAATAGCATAGACTTTCTAGATCTTCAAATCATTAACTACAAAAAAATTTTACTTTTTGACAAAACAAGAAACTTCAATTTCAATACTAAGAAATTAATAAATTGGAACTCCAACATAACCAAAAAAGTAATTAACAATACTATAATTAATCAAATACAACGAATTAAAATTATATGCACAGATACAATAGATTTACAACGCGAAATTTTGCTCCTTATTAAAATTCTCAAAAATAATCTAATACCCATTCAATTTATCAACCATTGCCTTAAAAGAGCAGGCGTTAAATACTCACTCTAAATCATGTAACTGATAGGGATATGATAATTTGTTCCTAAACCTGAGAAGGCGGTATAAGTTGTATGACTATCAGTTGAAGGATTTGTATATAGTGTAATTACTCAATTGTATATATTGTAAAAAGCTAATTGTCTTCAGACTCATGCTGTTACTATACTGTTACTAAAAAAATGGTCCTATTTCATGACTTTAGTCTGTCTAATAGCTCTTGGACAGTGAAAATTCCTTTTTTCCTTTCTTAAATTCTTAATCATTGCGACACGACAATTAGCCAGAAATTAATAATTTCCATTCACTAGTATTTTCAAAAAAATCTTAACGGACAGTCTCCCTCAAATAAGAACTCCACATAATACATCCCTCAAGAATTCCGAGTCCAACCCACTACCATAAATTACTTCACCCAAGTCTTACCGACTGATATTATTCAAAGCCCCCACTGCCGCTAGGAATTTTCGGACACCCAACACTTATGAGTCAGACACGAAGAGAACACTTTGCCAACTCCCCCACTAGAAAGAATGTAAGTTACTTAATACCTTTTCTGGCCTTTATATCTTCATGTACATTCACTGTTCTTATTATATATTATTTTTTACATTTTTTTATATTACTTTATATTGTCTTTGATTTGTTTTTACAAACTTTCCATTATTTATCTTATTTTGTAATCTTCTATGTTTATTTCAACTTTACTTTGAATTCGATTTCATAATAACAATTTCCAATGTTTAATTTTTACAAATAATATAGAACTCAAATGCATAAACATGAAGGTGTCGGGGACGGTTACTCAGGTTATATCGGATTTCTCTACAGATTTTGCTTTTTACTCCAAATTGAATTGACTAAATTGCTTCATAAGAATAAGTTCTTTGAGTATAAGCATTGGATCATAATCCCTTCTATTCGCGAAGATATTTAGGATATTTGACTAGAATTGCCGGTTTGGCTTTAACTTATAACTCGAGTAAAGACGAAACACCTTCGTATTTACGTATTTTTATCAATTATTGTTCGTTGAACGGGAGTTGGTTTGTTCCCCTTGAAAAGTCAATTAATTTCCGATCAATGACAATGATTACATGTTTTTAATTTTCCTTTTACAATTGAAATTTTATTCTTCATGATGATTTATCTCTAGTCCCCGTTAAAACATTATTAATATTTTGCTTTCAAATTACTTTAAAACATCTTTCGAAATATAACTTACCAGTATGGATTCACTCTTTTAAAATAATTCTACTTTAATTAAACTTAGGAGATAATATAATCAATTAATCAATATTGTTTAGGAAATAAATTATATATATATATATAATCGTTTATTGCAATGCATGGTCGGAAATGCTTTCCTGGCGCCATAGTGACGAGAGACTACACAAGAAAAATAGGTACTGTGATGCTTCTTTGGCGAAATGAAGCAACTCCGATGATGGAACACAGCAATAACTTTATTTAACACTCAAAAAATGGCGACATACAAACAAGAAGAGAAAACATATTCTATCATTTAAAAATAAATTACATCCTTCGTGCGAGAGTCGCACGAGGCACTCGAGTCTGGTTTCAAATATTGCCATTCACAAATACCTTAATGTTCATCTATTTAAATTATTTAATCTACAAGATTTTAGTATTATTTAAAGCTGTTACAACCTCTCCCCCAACGGAGAGACTTTTACCGAAGGGAAAATTTCTGTAAAATTCGAAATTATACAAGCTCGGCTTGCTCAAATGCTTAAAGAGAAAAGATAACTTCTCTCATAAGTTTCCAAATTTTCAGGCCGAAAATTTTAAGTTTTAAACAAATACTTTTACACCACATTTAAATAGGAAGAAAATGGACCAGTGTTCAAATTAGTCTTCTTTTTTTTACTTGACAGCGCCTAGATCTCTTCCATGGTGGACCAGTTTCTC
This sequence comes from Stegodyphus dumicola, assembly GCF_044657685.1. Lineage (NCBI taxonomy): Eukaryota > Metazoa > Arthropoda > Arachnida > Araneae > Eresidae > Stegodyphus > Stegodyphus dumicola. Next base: position 63,371,754 of record NC_140778.1, on the reverse strand, counting down.
GGCTATATTTCACAGCAAAGCCTTTCTTCAGTTCATCTGTGCCTTTCGGATAATATTCATTTGTCATTTGCTTTCGACATTTGTTTTCTTCGTCTATTAGTAGCGGCAATGATATTAAATCGAAAGCCGAAAGATGATGATAACGTTGCATTGCAAAATGATTCTCAATATTAATTTCTTTATCGTTTTTCAAATTTTCGTAAAAATCTTCCAAGTTTAATTCCGGTGATTTAACTTCTTCTTCAAAGATATCTTTGGATGCTTTATTTTCTTCCTTCATCGGTTCCAAGATCTTCTCTTCAACTATTTTTCTCTTCCTTTGAGCTCTAGTAGAAACGGCATTAAAATGGTATCACTAAGATTACCTTCAAGTGATAAACTAATAAAATAAGGCAGTTCAGTGTTAACAGGAAGTAATAACCTGCTATCACTAATATTATGTTCAGTGATGAACTAATAAAATAAGGCAGTGGTTACAATGCTACATATTTCCATCCGAAAATATCTTTTTTTTTCCTCTTGCCCTTCAAATAAGAAATGTGTGTCCTTCATTGTAAAATCTCCTGGAACTTTAATACTTCTTTTTTCGAGGACAATGGAGAAAATATTTCAGTATAGGCAGCTGTCAATATTCAAACATTACATTGTGAAAGCCATTAAAGTGATTTCGGCCATTAGCCGAAACGCTCAGAAAGGCTTAATTCGCATAAGGATTTAGGAAATACATTTTGAAAAACTTAGCAAATTTTCCTTCAATAAATTTAATTACAAAAAAAATTACAGGGAACAATAAACATAGAAGAAAACAGATATTTCTTTTCCTAATTTGTTTTACTGTGTTTGATTTCTTTCTTTCTTCCTGTATAAATAATTAAAACTTTAAGAATGTAACTGAAGAATGAGAATAAAATTTTCAATTGAAAACAAATGGTGGCAAAACTCCTAGTGCTGCTCTGCTGGACGACGAAATAGACCAGCAAAATGTTCCGAATTTGGAATAACGAAAGAAAATTTGAAACCTGTGCAGCCAGCGATGCAAAGGGATTGTTCTGAGAGAAAGAGGACTTAAATGAGGAAACTCTGACATAATTTAATGATGTGTAAGGTTACCTCTACTGGGATAATAATAAGAAAAGGTTAAAATACAAAATACGTAAGTAAATTATACAAAAATTGAAGAAATTTAAAATATCTGGCATGCGTAAGAAATAGTAATTGATTCAAAAACTAAATGAATCTAAAGCTCTCAAACTTATACTCGTTTAAATACAGGTTTTTCTGATTCAGAAAGAACGTTACGTGTATATCTTCTAAAATGCTTTTTCCATTGATTGTTTGTAGTTGTTTCATTTTTTATTTCAGTTTCATTTTTTTCTCCTATTTTGGAATTTTCGCCATTGTTTCTGTCTGTTTTAAGCCACCTGTTTATTATTACTATTATTATTATTACAAATTATGTAAAAATTAAGTAAGGAAAAGTAAGGCACTGAAACTTTGCAAATTATCACGCTCTACGTGAGATTCATAGAGGTCGCTTATTGCATACAAATCACGCCAAATTCTTTAACTTCTCTGCTTGGGTTTAGGTCCGTATAACGAAAACAACAAATTCGCCCTTTGTAGAAAAACATTCTGTCAGGCAATAAATCTACGGGGAGATTTTTCCCTATGAAACTGAGCCCAAAGTGTTATATAGTATCTAAATATGGAAGTGTTGTACATGTTAAACGTGATCGTCGTTGCATTACTTTCACTTTTTTACTACTGAAATAACGATATACTGATTATTTTGTAGATTGGAAAACCCTCCTTGTGATCATGAAAAGGAGCAAAAAGTGGAAAACGAGAAAGAACTAGAAAAGAAGCGAGAACCGGAAAATATGCATGAACTGGAAAAGAAACAAGAACTGAATAAAAAGGAAGAACAGGAAAAGAAGGAGAAACTGGAAAAGAAGCAAGAACTGAAAAACAAGAAAAAACTGGAATTGACACAAAAACGAGAAAACAAGCAAGAACTGAAAAAGAAGCCAAAGCTGGAAAAGATACAAAAACTAGAAAAGAATCAAGAACCGGAGAAGATACAAGAACTGGAAAAGAAGCAAGAACTGAAAAAGAAGCAAGAGCAGGAAGCGAAGCAAAAACTGCAAAAGAAGCAAGAACTGAAAATGAAACAAGAGCAGAAAAAGAAGCAAAAACTGGAAAAGAAGGAAGAACTGAAAAACAAACAAAAACTGGAAAAGCAACAGAAACTAGAAGAGAAGCAAGACCTGAAAAAGAAGCAAACACTGGAATGGATTCAAAAACTAGAAAAGAAAGAAGAACTAAAAAACAAGAAAAAACTGGAGGAGATACAAAAACTAGAAAAGAAAGAAGAACTGAAAATAGAGAAACAACTGGATAGGATACAAAAACAAGTAAACAAAGAAAAACTGAAAAGGCAGAAGAAACTGGAAAAAATGCAAAAACTAAAAAACAAAGAAGAACTGAAAAAGAAGAAGAAACTGGAAAAAATGCAAAAAATGGAAAAGAAGCAAGAGCCGGAAAAGATGCCAGAACTGGAAAATATAGATGAGTCCGAAAAGACGCAATACCTGGAAAAGAAGCAAAAAACGGAAAAGAATCCAAATCTGAAAAACCAGCTGGAACCGGAAAAGAACTGTCATTCCCGAAAAGGAAACCTGATGAACACTGAAAACATCCAGAACTGATAACGACTGTAGAACGATTGATTTAATGACCAAACGAAGCAAGACCCGAAAAAGAAAAATTGAACAAATAAATCATATACCACTGCAATAATACCACTGTAAGCATTAAATATCAACGTCAAAAAAATAAACACCCTTCTTCAAGGGGGCCTTGCAATACACTGTCATAACCCAGAAGGTATAGAAAAAATCAGCTATAACCTCATTGACAAAACAGTTGCAAAAGATATAGTTAACGTAAAATTTCCTGAAGCCAGAATACCAAAATGAACAATTCATAATATTCCAAAAACATTTCAACTCTGACGCCTTGATTCAAATTATAGCCCAAGAAACATAATCAAATATTTCCCACCTAAGGCCTTTATTTAAACTGAATTATCAAAATAATATTGATAAATGGATCATAAAATGTCACGGTCAAACTTTCCAAAATTTTATGAGTAAAAAACAAATATATATTGGATGGCGCACCAATAAAATAACCGAGTTTATCGGTGTACGCAGATGTCAAGTCTGTCAGGATTTCTCTCATAAGACAAAAAACCAAAATGCTCATTCTGCGGCGGAAAATATCATGTTTCTTGCTGTTATTCCCAAACTCCGTACTGCATAAACTGTTGGATTAACAATGAAAAGTATGAAACAAAATTTGACTCTTAACATCCAGCTTTAGCTATTTCCTGGTCCACATATCAAACAGAAGTTAGACGAGTAAAATCCAATACATATTATCAACAATAATGCAAGATCCTGCAGACTATCTATAGACCCTTTCCATCAATAAAAAGAATAACAATGGCATCCGCTTTCTCAAAATAAATCTTCAAAGACCAAAGACCGCCACCGACCAACTATGTCAGTATCAAGTAGATTATCTGGCAGATTTTATTATAAAACAAGAACATTATTGCATCACGGGCAAACTAGGAAGACGTCCAAATAACTGGGCAATTATTCAACGTCATGCTTCAACTGTTGTTTTATCTCCTCGTACAGCCATATTCATTCCAAACAATAAATGGAATTCTACAATAATGATTAATACTCGACATATAATCAAAATTTCAATCAATACTAATGCATCTCAGCTTCTTATTACTAGTATCTATATATCTCCGTCAATAATCCAAATCAAACCTTATCCATACTAAATGAAATCTTACAACAAAAATAATAGTCCGCATGTTATTAGTGGAGACTTTAACTCCCATAGTACTTAATGGGGATACTTACAAACCGAACACAGAAGAGAAATACTTGAAGAATTTTTAAATGCAAACAATCTCATTCTACATAATCATTTTACTGACCGACCTACCTTTGATAACACCTACAATAATGATTGGACTGATCTTCTTATTTCTACAACACATCTTAATAATAAAATTAAAAACACATCAATACTAGATGAACACTGAATCTGATAACAAATATATCTCTTTTGATATAACTGAATATACGTCCTTTACTGCACTTACAAGATTTAAAATCAATAATAACAAAGAAAAGATATTTCAACAAAAGTTCAATCCAATTTCAAATGACTTTCTAAATTCTATTATTCTGTGTTCTAATTCTATAACGAAAACAGAACTTAAAAATATTACCAAGGAACTTATCAGAAAGTTTCAAGATACCTCAGGAAGTACCTTCTTCAAAAGATCATCAATTCCCATTATAAAAATCAACTGGTGACGAAAGAACACACAAAACAGGAGCATTATGAAGAAAACTGAAATCATCGCAAACTGATGAAGAACGACTCAACCTACTTCAAAAATACTAAAAACGAAAAGCCTCATATAAAAAGCAAATAATATCTGCAAAACGTTAAGTATGGTGAAACTATTGTTCAAACAACCAGGATACGTATGGCTCATTGTACAAAATTGAAACCAACAAAATCTTCCACCCAACGCAACTTACAGTCACTAATACGGGAAATAATGATAAAACTGTTACGAAGATCACTTTAGAAAACATCCTAGATGTTATTCTACCAAACGAAAGCATATATGATGATTCAACTGAACAAAGATTAATTCGTTTTAATCTACTTCCACGAAAATGATATCCCATTTACATCCATGGAACTCAATCGAATTATTAAAAAACTCAATAACAAAAATGCTCCTGGACCAGATAGAATCTGCATTCAAATTATACATAAAACTAATCGTAAGCTAATTCTAATCTGCAATAAATGTCTTCAACTTTGTATTTTTCAAGACTGCTTAAAAACAGGACAAATCACACTCTTCCTCAAAAAGAAAAAACTCCTGATAATCCTAATTCCTATCGGCGAATTAACCTTCTTCAAGCTCTTGGAGAAATTCCTGAACGTTGTATTATAGGAAGACTTGAATACCATTTTCACCATCAAAAATTCATCAAGGAAAATCAGTATGGATTTAGGCAGCAAAAATCTACCATTCATGCAACCAGTGCACTCCTAAATCAAATCGATGTTAATAAAATCAATAACTTACACTCTGCAATAATCAGCTTAGATCTTAAATCAGCCTTTGAATCATTATGGCGGCCTTCAATTAAAGAAGCACTTAGAAATATTGAATGTAATTATAATATCTATCAAATAATCAATAATTTCCTTGATAATCGCCATAATCTCATTTTATATATTAATACTTTAATCAGAAGAAAACAAGTTCGTGGATGTTTACAAGGCGCATGTATGAGCGCAGAATTATGGAATATTACATTTAATAAAATTATAAAAAGTGCCTGGCTTCCTTTTCCTAAAATTACTGCTGTCGCCGATGATGTCGCATTTGTTATCAGTGGAAGGTCCCATTTAATCCTTCAAAGAAATTGTCAAGAAATAATAGCCATATTTAAGCAAGAATGCAAGAAAATTAAACTTGAAATTTAATCCTCCAAATCTAGAATCATGACAAATAATAAACCTGGATAAAATCTTACTAAGCAACCTTCTGTTAAAATAAATGGCGAAAAAAATCAAGCATACTAAATCAATCAAATACCTAGGAAATTATAATACATGAAAACAACATTTTATCGAATATCTCAAAGAACTTAAAATTCGTACACATTCTATAAGTCAAAATCTTCGACATGTGCATGGCACAAACTAGGGTTTAAATCGCCATATCACCAAGTTCCTATATCGTACAGTAATAACCAAAATGATTACCTACAGCTCTGCCATCTGGACATTCCCTATAACCACAAGAAAAAAATTCTTACCTCAACACAACGACAATTTACACTTAATATTACCAGAGGCTAATTCTAATCTGCAATAAATGTCTTCAACTTTGTATTTCTCAAGACTGCTTAAAAACAGGACAAATCACACTCTTCCTCAAAAAGAAAAAACTCCTGATAATCCTAATTCCTATCGGCGAATTAACCTTCTTCAAGCTCTTGGAGAAATTCCTGAACGTTGTATTATAGGAAGACTTGAATACCATTTTCACCATCAAAAATCCTCCAGTACTACTCTTAATATCTTAGCTGGAACTATTCCACTCCATGTCGAATCCATTCAGGAAGCAATTTATTCTACAATATATCATTTTCGCCATAATATTACTTATAAGAAAACCATATACATCACAGAGGATTACGAAATGTGCCCTGCTCCTTACAATAGACATCTCCTGCTGTATCACGCACAAAAATAAAAACAGCAATAAACACTAAAACTAAAAACAATTCAATTGAAGTATTTAATTACAGAATGAAATATTAATACTGACCGTCAATCTGCCATCTATGCTATCTCTAACCCAGAAAATCAGACTTCTATTGCTTATGACATCAAAAACCTCTCTAAAAAAACAGATAATTTAAAAATTCATATATCATGGGTAAGAGGCCATAGTAGAAATGCCGGTAACTTAACATTCGACAAACTTGCAAAGAAGCTGCTCCTAATCAAGAAAGCAATTTTCTATATACGAAATTTCCCAAATCTTATCTTCGACTGCCCATAAAAGAACAAATTACCCAAATATGCCAAGAACAATGGAATAACGCATCTACAGGTCGACGAAATTACTAGGTCTACCCCTATTGCAATACTGACACCAAGAGTACATAATCCTTTTTAACATCTAATATTACTGGCCATGGGCCATATCGTGTTTATTTTCATCAAATAAACTTAATAGACACAGACTTCTGTATATGCTGCTAGAAAGGAGACAGTGATCACTATCTTTTCTCATCTCCTCTCAAGAAAACTTTTCATATTCGCGCAACCAGAAATATTGATATATCATTCAAAAGAACAATCAGCAAACTTCAACATCTTCATTCTAATATGAAACAAATTCACCAAAACTTAACACAATTGGATTAAATCTATGCAGAGTAACCCCATCTACAGCAGACGAAATATAACAAAATATTTAATTTTCACGTTTGTAGAATTTTAAGATAATTATCGATCTTTGTCACAAATACTTATTTGTACTGATCGTAATAAAAAAAGCCTTGCAAAATCCATAATAAACAGAATGAAATAAAAAAATTGAGTCGTCAGAGTAAACTAGAACTGAAAAGGTGAGTCATGATATTGATCTGCTGTGTCATGACAAAAATGAGCTCTGAATATTGTATGAGTCATGTAAAATATATGAACTTAAACGAGAAACTTTTTATGATCTCTGTAATCATGAACACTTTAGTGACTTATGAACTCTGCCTAATGAATACTGAAAACTATTTGTGATCATGAACTCTAAAATACAATTTTATTCTCTTCTACATGTTATACTTCTATTTTATTAATTTTATTATATGATATATCATATATTATCCTATATTTTAGCACTTTATTCAAAATTATAATTTTATTATATGATATATTATATACTATTCTATACTTTATGTATTAAGCTATATTTTATTTCCCATATTTTAAGTATTATTCAGTATTTGTCATGATATATTCTGTTTTAGCATTTTATTCCGAATTTGGAAAATTCAAAATTCTGTTATAATGGCACTTATGTGTTATTGTATACTTGATGTATTATTTTACATATATTTTTCTTCTATTTTAAGAATTATTCCAAATTTGCCATATGATATCTCTACATATAATAAAAGAAAGAGTCTGTCTGTGTGTTGTGTGTGTTTCTTTCGTTCGCGCTGCGCGTAAGCTAATAGACACACGGCTACAAAATTTGCTACATAGGTGTATCTAGACAAGGGCCAGTGCACCTCGAAGCGATTTTTTCGAAATTCGAATTCGAATTTTTTTAAATTTTATGTTTTGTGACGAAATCGCGTCATTTTGAGACATAATGGGCTATAGGAAAGCGAGATTTTTCTCTACACACTCCATTTTCAAATCGTCATGAAACGTAAGCACTTAGATATTTTACGAACTTAAAATAAATTTCTTGTTTCAATAAATCGATTAAATACGAATTTAGTTAACAAATAGAGCTTAACACATTTTCAACGGGATATTTTCTAAAAAAGTTTATTTTTAAAAATGTGCAGTTTATTTTTCTTTGATTTTTGGACACGTTAAACTTTCATCCTTGCGACTGCTTTTACAAAAAGAATTTTGGAAAACTGATAATATTTTGTACTTTTAAAAATATTTTTAAATGAAGCTTCCGAGTACACTTCGCACATCTCACATCTTTAAAAATGTGATTTTGGCAACATTTTTCCTGTCTTATTGTTGTTGATATATTTTTGATGAAATCGCATCTTTTGGAATAGTTTCATTCTTTTAGAAATAAGGGTTTGGCAACAATTTTTCATCGTATTTCTTATGTCACTGTTTTTAAGAAATTGGCATATTTCATTGTCATGTATATATATATATATATATATATATATATATTACATTTTTATTGATTTTTTTGATAAAGTTGTTCTGTAGGGTAAAATTCTGCGAGGAATTTTATGTTTTTTGAGTTGTTTTCATGTTAATTTTTGCTTATTTCACTGTTTGTAAGATACTGAAAAGTTTTGCATATTTTTTTTCTTCAAAGGAAAGTTGGTTAATTTTTTATTAGGATAATAATTATTTGCATTAAGGGTGTAGGGTTTATATTTATTTTAACTAACATTTATTTTAAGTTTAAACTATCTTTCCTGTCAAGCCTTACTTTCCCCTGGAATTGCCAATGCCAGAGTATGTAAATTTTAATAGAACGCGCAAAGGATTCAATTTGTCAGCGGAAGTAATCTGAGTTAAATAGAAGGGAAACGAGTTCGAAGGTGTTATTTATTGCTTCACGAGCGTGGAGGTGGCTAGTTAGAAATTGAAGAACCACGCGTTTCGTTGAAGAAGCTGTGTGCTTGCCTCGGCAGATTGTTAATTTTTCAACGTAATATTCAGAAGTTTGCTGAATTATCAGCGGTATCTTAGAACGCGGTGAGGTTAGTTACGTTTAGAGAGCCTCGTAGTTAGTCACTTGTTATTATTCTTTTTTTAGTTTCTCATTTTTATTTTACCGCCGGGTCGGCGTAGTTTGTGAGCGTCAAGAGCATGCATTTGTAATTTCTAAAGTTGAATAAAAAGGGATTTAAACCCTTCTCAAGACTTTGTCTACTTTGCAGTTCTTAGCAGTCACCACTATTGTTGCGTGCAGGTTGGAAGCGCGCAACATAACATTAGCGCCCCAACACTTGTCAAACTGAAATGGCCAAAAATTGGATGGAAGTTGCTGGACAACAACAAAAAATGGCAAGCCAATTGGAAGGATTTGGATACCTGGTCCAGACGATGACAGCGTTAATCAAGCCAAACGTCAATTTCGACGGAAATAATTCCGTGGCGATATATCTAGAATGCCTCGACAATCACTTCCAGCTCTACCCTGTGCCTGAAAGACAAAAAGTTGCCATCGCCACATCTGCACTAAGAGGACAGGCCGCGCTATGGTGGACGAATATAGGCAAATTTTTTAGGGGCCAGACATATACATTTGAAAATTTCAAAAAATCCTTATTAAAGGCCTTCCCCATACTGAAAGTTTGAGCAAGGCTAGAAGCCGAACTGTATAGTTTTTATCAACGGAATATAGAAGAGTTGACGAACTTTATTCTGCGAAAAATTAAGCTGACGGATATGCTGTATGGGAAAAAACCCGACGCAGAGATTATTGAAATAATCTTACGAAGATTGTTACCTGCTGTTCAAGACTACTTCGAAATTAGAAACCCAAGCACATTGCAGGAGCTCTTCGAATTAGCGGTCAAGTTCCAAAATCGCAGAATAGCGGAAAAAGCTAGAGGGGCATCGTATTCTCAAAGTATCCGAAGGCTATCTTCAAAAGAGCAGACCAGAAATGCAAACCGCTCTTATGGGGGAAAGAGCTATCAAGCTAACACATCGAAGCTCGAAGGTCAAGGCCCAAAAAGGAAATTTGAAAACAACCGTCTGCGTACCCAGAAGGCAGAAGTTGAAAGAAAAGCTTTAAACGAGTAGAGGGGCCTGTGAAAGCGAGGGTCCAGACCCCGGAAGTTTTGAAAAAACCCTCAAGAAGACACTTAAATACGGTCATCGTAAAGAATTCACAGTTACCAATTATACAAATCCTGTTTGGCGACGTACCAGTAGAAGCCCTCATCGATACAGGAGCAGAAGGTAATTTTATGAGTGATATTTTTTTAAGAAGAACTTTAATAGGTTTCGATTATTTAAAAATAAAAACACAGAAATCATAGCAGCGCAAGAACAAACTTGTTATTGTATTGGAAAACTATCTTTAAAAATTCAAGTTCAAAACGAAAGCCTTAAAGTATTAATTTTTGTAGTAAAAAATTTGCAGAGTCCACTTATTTTAGGTATGGAGTTTTTAAAAGCCGCGAAGGCCAAACTGAATTTTCAGGAAAGTTCTATCGTGCTGGAGATGGATCGCAGGGTGGTGGAACCAGTGGAACAACCGCAAGTTGACCTTAGCCGTTTGAATGAAAGTCAAGCCATCCAGCAAGTGGTGAGTCCTTTTTCAAACTTGTTTTCAGAACGGCCTGGTAGCTGTCAAAAATTACGCATGAGATACAGTTAACTGCCGACAAACCCTGTAGGACTAAACCTTACCGCTATGATAAACAAAAAGACCAAATCATAGAAGAACATATTCAGGAAATGTTAAAGAACAAAATAATAACGCCCATAAATAGTGAGTACGCGAAGCCAGTCGTACTATGTAAGAAAAAGAACGAGTTTCCTTCTTCGGATAAAAGGGCTTGAAGGTTTGCTATCGATTACAGAAAACTTAATAGTATTAATAAATTCCCAGTTTACCCTTTGCCGGTTATAGAGGAAATTATTAGAAAGATTAAATCTACAAGATACATGACTACTTTGGACTTAACGTCTGGCTACTATCAAATAGTTATGTGACCCGAAGACGTACATAAAACCGCGTTTATAACAAAATCGGGCACTTATGCATTTTTCGCATGCACTTTGGGTTGTGTTGGGCCCCATCAACATTCCAGAGAGCTATTCATTGTTCATATGGACATTGTTCTAAAGCCTGTCCTAGGAAAATCGACTTTAATCTATCTAGATGATATAATTCTAACGAGTAGTACGTTGGAACAACATATAACAGATCTAGAAGAAGATTTTAAATTATTAAAAGAGGCCGGTCTTACAATTAACGCCCCAAAATGCAAGTTCGCAACTAACTTAAATATCTGGGTTATAAAATTTCGCAAAAGGGTATAGAAACTCAAGATTCAAAAATAAAAGCAATCAAAAATTTCCCACCTCCCAACACCGTCAAGAAACTTTCTTCTTTCCTTGGGTTATGTTCTTATTATCGGCCATTCATAAAAGATTTTGCTAATATTGTTGAACACTTGTTAGTGATTAAAAGAAAGAAAAGTAAATTGTAAAAATGCATGTACGTCTGTATACCTACATGAGTCACTTTCTCTCTCTCTTGATCTATCTATATATATGTGTGCGTGTGTGTGTGTGTATTTAAAGTATAAATTTTTAACTAAAAATATGCTATCCTATGAATCTAACAAACATTTTAACTACAAATTAGGTTAAGAAAACCATGCGCAATTAATAAAGTAATTAATAAAGCAACCTAATAGGATCCTTAATAGCTGTGTTACCAAAGAAAACACGATCCTGCAACTTCAACTTTAAAACAGTGTGAGAGGTATTGCATAGACTCAGTTTAATTGAAGCAAAAAGATTTACTCCGCAAAATAACACAGACTTATTTTTGCGAAAGAGCAGAATACTTTGAATATAAAATTCTTATTTTAAAACAAGCGAAACGCGACATACCACAATAAGATAGCTTAGTAACGAAGTAATTGTACTTTCTTTGTACTGACTTTAACCTTCACAGTAACCCTTTGGTGATAAATCGAAATCGAGGATAATGCGTCTATTTTGAGAACAGTGGGAAGAGATTTAGATTAGCCTGGCAACACGAAATAAATGTGAAGAATCATCTTGCTTCTTGCTTTCAGCTGCAGAGCTTCTTATTAATTTCATTGAATGAGGTGTCGAAACACTATTTTTTGATGATAAGAATTTCTTTAGTTTTCAGTTTTTTTGGACAGATGTTCAGTTTTTTTTTTTTTTTTTGACAGATGTTCAGTTTTTTTGGACAGACTTATGCATTTTTACGCATGCCCTTTGGGTTGTGTGGGGCCCCATCAACATTCCAGAGAGCTATGGGTATTGTTCTAAAGCCTGTCCTAGGAAAATCGACTTTAATCTATCTAGATGATATAATTATAACGAGTAGTACGTTGGAACAACATATTAAAGATCTAGAAGAAGTTTTTAAATTATTAAAAGAGGCCGGTCTTACAATTAACGCCTCAAAATGCAAGTTCGCAACTAAAGAACTTAAATATCTGGGTTATAAAATTTCGCAAAAGGGTATAGAAACTCAAGATTCAAAAATAAAAGCAATCAAGAATTTCCCACCTCCCAACACCGTCAAGAAACTTTCTTCTTTCCTTGGTTTATGTTCTTATTATCGGCCATTCATAAAAGATTTTGCTAATATTGTTGAACCCTTGTTAGTAATTAAAAGAAAGAAAAGTAAATTCGCGTGGACAGCAGAAGCAAATACCGCATTCGAAAGGTTAAAAGAAGCGCTTATCAATGCCGCTGTTTTGAAATTCCCGGAGGGGTACGAAAACCTGGAAATTGCAGCAGATGCGTCGGACTATGCTGTGGGTGCGGTTCTTATGCAAAATGGCCATCCTTTGGCATTTTTTAGTAAAACGTTGAATCATACACAAAGGAATTATACAGCTACAGAGAGAGAAACATTAGCCGTATTAATGGCTGTACACAAATTTCGAGTTTATTTCGGCAAAGCGCCAGTAACAGTCTTTTCGAATCCTGCGGCTGTTGGTAGACTTTACTCGGGGAAAAACCTAACGCCCAGGTTAATAAGATGGGCTTTAAAACTCCAAGAATATAATCTCATGATCAAATATAAACCGGGTAAGGAAAACAATGTAGCTGACGCACTTTCTCGTATAAAACTGGACGATGAAGGCAATGAACTTAAATGCGCTGTGTTGACTTCAAAAATTTTAGATTCTAGAGATACAATTATTGTTGAATTGAAAGCTGATCCTGAATTTGGAAGTATCTATGCGTATTTGAAAGACCCCGAAAGCTTTGAACACACAGATATCGATGCGATAAGAAATAGACATGCGACATGCGACGGAGGACGTGGGCACCACCCCTCTACCAATACGGTTAATCGGTATAGCGTCACGTCCACCTTTATCTAGATAACCATACGTGTTCATTGTGCAAATATACTAATATATAAACATACATACAAATTTGGTACTTCATACAGTGGCGTTAAAGCTACTTAATGTTAGACACTGGATAATACATTGCCATGTTACAACGTGTATGCAAAAGCATGGATACGATAGCATATATACATAATGTGTGTACTCATATATTGAGTACACTATGACCCTTTGAAGCATTATCATTAGATTACAGAAGATATGTACATACTGAAATATTAGGTGCACAATTTTATGCTGGAATAAGTAATTAGTACAGTGAATTAAAAGTTAGACCCTAGATTAGTACTGTGTAGTACAGTGTCTTTGGTGCAATTAATTTTAGAGTGGGGCTCTAGTTAGTTCTTTGCGATACGGTGCCGTGTTACAGGATAAAATGTGCAGATGCATAGTTACATTATCATATATACAGAACATAAATTCATATACATATATACAGACACATTAGGTACATGATTATTCAGTGCGTGGGATACATATGTAGATATCATAATACATATGTAGATGTATATTAACTATACATTGCCAAGATATGTGATAACACTAGTAGATACATGGTTACAATTACATATAAACAAGGACATACACAATTACATATAGACAAAAGCGTATATACGCTTATATTTTGGTACACAATAGTCATTGGTGACATAAACATTTCGTACTTACTTCATATACTGAAACTCTAGATCCATAAAATAATGTTATAACTAGTAATAGGTGCTTATTTAATTTCATAATAGGACACTATGTTGATATTTTGCCTTACTGTGTCACGTTACGTAGAAATGTATGCGGGTGCATGTGTACAGCTTCCTATTTAGGATTTAGGAACGGGGAAGACGGGCACCACGCCTTTACCATTTGGTTAATTGGTTTAGCGCCGTCTCCCCACTACGTGATCCCAATCGTTTATTGATATTAGCAAACAGATACATAATTTGAAATGAATACAAAATTTGCAATGATACATAATTGAAATGAATACATAATTTGCAATGATACACAGTTTGGAAGGTAAAAAAAATAAAAATAAAAATAAATAAATAAATAAATAAATAAAAAATGCATAGCATATGAACAGTAGGAGAGTACGGAACAAACAAACAAGTCATCTGTAAAATACTAGGCTCAAATATGCAAGAGTTAAACAAAAACATATACAAAGACAGAAAGTTGCATACAAAATAAAAGAATTTGCGGAAAAAGCTATACTTGCTGACTGAAACTATCCATATTGTCAACAATAACTATAGTACCGACAGAACTATATTACTGACTGAATGCAGTATTTGCAGATCGACTAGAATTATTTACTGATAATGCTATACTTGCTGACTTAAGAATGAAAATAGCTAACATGAGACAAGAAACAATGATATTGAAATTGTGTACTAAATAAAAAATAGACAGATTCTTACAACATGACACAGATTTCAATGTAATTAGATTAACATGATGCCATCAAATAAACATTTACAATTTCTGTTATAGTACAAAGGCTCACTATACATTACAATACAACATACCAACATAATTTACTAATAATACTATACTGAATGAAGATACTTGTAAGCATGATACAATGATTAAAATAATGATTGTCTTATAGACAATCAACTTAATAAGAAAAGCATACTATCGATAGAAGAGTACAGTACAATCAAACCAACGTGAGAACTATGTAAAGGCATAGCTTAAACATATATATAGATATATAGATATATATACACTCACGTTTGTGAAAATTGCAACACCATGAAGGACTTACGCGAGTGAGCTGAAATTTTCAGGAAATGCAAAGTAGCGCATCATATGCAAATGATTAGAATTGCAAATCCGTAGCGCATGCGTATGCTGAGCAGCGTCCTCTGAACGGCTGATGGATCCGAATAAATAGACGGCTGTAGCGAGGCGTGTATGGTTATCGGTGGTTATCTGCTAGTGGTAAACGTTAACTCAATCTGTACTTATGCCTCGTCGACGAAAGAGAGCGAGATTTGAACAACTTACAGAGTTTGAACGAGGGAGAAACATCGGCCTTCGTGAAGCTGGATTGTCGTATCGTGCAGTAGCCTCTCGTGTGCAGCGTAACAGCAGCACAGTGATGCGCGTTTGGAAGCAGTGGACGGACGAGTGTCGGACAACTCGGAAATCCGGGAGTGGACCCCGAAATGTGACGTCAGCTCGCGATGATAGACACCTGGTCCGCATGGCGCGGACGGATGCTATACTGTTTTCCTATTTACAATGCTATTCCTATTTACAATGCTTATATCATTCGATTTCATAATCAATAGGTACATGGCACATTTATATACATGAGCAGATGGTACATTGTAGAGTGCCGTTGAGGATAATTGATGCAATTAATTTTATAGTATTTTAAAAATAATGCATCTATACGCAATTATAGGGTGCATAATTGTCATTGGGTACATATACAATAGGCGCATAATACATATACATATTCATATATTAGTTTCTTAATACAATGCTAGGGCAAGTAATTGGTGCTGTTATTTTTACATGTTACATGATGCTGTAGGCGATTGGATGGATAAACTAATATATATACTAATATACACATACACAGTTTTTAGGCACATAATAATTATTAGATTCTCAGACATTAGGTACATGGTATACATATACATATATAAACAGATGGTTCATAATACAGTGCTATGGAAAGTAATAAATGCAGTTAATTTTATAGTAAAATTCTAGTTTAACACTATGCGAAACGGCTTCATGTTACACAGTGTTAAATACTGACACATGAATACAGTAATATTGCTACTTGTTAATACTATACATATAAAAATATACAAATATTTTTAGGTGCATACTTAACATAGGATACATAATTATTAGATGCACTATGCATATACGTACATAATACATAAGATAGTACAATGCTGGAACAATTCATTGGTGCTGTTAGTTTTAGTGTAAGATCCTAGTTTAACGCTATGTGGTACAGTGCCATACTACAGGATGATATGCGCGGAGCCATGGATGCAGTTATATACATACTAAAACACGTATACACAATTATTAGGCACGCAGTAATCATTGGATTTATAAGCATTATATACATGGTACATATACAGACGATACATAATATATAAACAAATATATATATAATAATAATGCTATAGAAGTTAGTTAATGCAATGGGGTTTTTAGAATTAAGACTTTAGATTAACACTATGCGGTAAAGTGTCATGTTGCGTGATGTTATATTCGGATGCATGGTTACATTATCATATATACGAGGATATATATACATATTATTAGGCACATAGTAATCATTATGCTCACAATCTTAATGCACATAGTGCCTTAGTCTCGTGGACTTGAAAGTACGTAATAAGGTTCAAATGGTGCTATTAATTTGATGATGCTAAATAATATTAATACAATAATACAGAAATGATTAATACAGTTAATGATCAATACAGTAACATTTATACTAGAACATATATATACAAGTACAAGGCGCATAATTACATTGAGTATAGAAGCATTGGGTGCATTATACATATACATGCATAAAACATAACTACATGGTGATGGTACTTAAGATACATTTATAAACAGGTACAGATGGTCCTTATTTACATATTGCGGTACAGATAATAGACATAATTCGTTTGGTTGGCATAATGCAAATTGATTAAATAGTTTATTCTTGCTATATTACTAGGAGTGTTGGACAATCCTTACGATAATTCACAGTTATTTTGTGGTGCTGGTAGTTGGTGCTAGACACTGAATTACTATTCGTCTATATGGCTAAGTATGGCACAGGTCTGTGTTAAGATCGGCCAGTTTATCCATTAAAAGCCCTATTTTTCTAACCAAGTGCCTCTGTTTTATCAAAAACTTACAGAAAGCTTGTCGATTGGTCGACGGAAGGTTGATGTGTAGCCCTTCTGTAAGGGGACAGGAGGTTAGATAATGCTCCGAAGAGCCAGTCTGTCCACAGGCGCACTGGCTAGTGTTACTTATCCCGCGTTTGTTAAAGTACTCGGGAAATGGTCCGTGACCCGTAATGTATCTTACCAATTGCATGTTTGCAAAATTTTTGGTAGTGTCCACGTAGCTGACATGGAAACAAGTCCGTCGGCCGGTATCGCTGTTATCCCATGTCTGCTGCCATTTCCCGATTGCCTTTAAGCGCAATGTTCTTTTCAGGTAAGACACTGGCCATGGGATGTTGATTTGCTGAGATGTTGCTCCTGTGGCAGCTTCTTTGGCTAGATGGTCAGCCAACTCATTGCCGTGGTGGCCGGCATGCGCTTTGATCCATTCAAGTCTTGCATGGAGTTGGAAATTTTTTCGCAAATCTTCCTGTATTCCCTGAATAATATCGGAGGGGTGGTCAGGGTTTCCTATTGCGTATAGCGAAGAAAGACTGTCTGTCTTTATTGTAGCGTTGCGGGAGTGGTGGGATTGCAGGTAGCGGATTGCTTGCGCAATTGCCACTGCTTCTCCCTGAAAAACGCTATTAAATTGCCTTAGTTGACCCTTCCATTGATCTATGACTGTATCTTGCAGCATGACCACATAGGCACTTCCCACGTTTTCGTCTATCTTCGACCCGTAGGTGAAGATAGTAATCTGCGCTGCACGGTGGGCCGTAGTTGGATTGGTAATTATGCTTATTCCGGTGCCTTTGGCTGCTGGATGGATTTTCAGAGGGCAGCATTGAGCTTCATAGTCCTCTGGATTAAAATATTCTTCCTCAAAGATGACAGGTCTTTTAAGCTGCAGGACGATTTGTCTTGCTGCCTCCTCTTCGACACGGGTGTGCAGGGGAAGAAGGCCAGCCAGCACGTTGATCGCGTCTGAAGACGTCGTGCGGTAGGCTCTAGTGATACCCAGTGCAAAAGGTCTTTGAATGGTAGAAAGGTGTTTAATTTTCCTGCTTTGCATTGGGTGAGCCCATACTGCTGCTGCATAAGTGACTATCTTTTCCACCACTGTGGTGAAGAGGACCTTCTGAATATGAGGATTGAGGCCCCATTTGTGGCCATGAAATAATCGCATTTGCTTCGCTATTGTCACTGTTCTAATTTTGATGTCCTGGATGTGTGGTATCCAGGTCATCTTGTGGTCGAACGTAAGGCCCAAATATTTTAGTTGATTGAATATTTGTATCCTCTGATTGTTGATCTTAATGGTTGGTCTTCTTGAAAGAGAACCTCCCTTTTTAGGTATTAATAACACTTTGGATTTGTGCTCTGCAATTTTCAGTTTAAGGTTGTCACATAGGGCATAGAATTGTTGGCACACTTCGTTACAGTGAGTCTCTAATTCTCTTCGGGTTCGACCTTTCACTATTAGCGCTGCATCGTCTGCGTAGGCGTAGATCTTTGTGTGCGCTGGCCATGTAGCTGTTAAAACTTCGTTGAAAGTTAAATTCCACAGGCGTGGACCAGCGCACGACCCTTGTGGACAGCCTCTCGTCTTCTCCTGTTCTATTATGCCTGAGTTGTGAACTGCTAGTAGTCTTCTATCCTGTAGATAGTTGCTTAGCATCTTATACAGGTTGCTCGGACATTTTGCCTTCCGCAGAGCCTGTTTGATAGGCGGCCACCATAATGTATCAAAAGCGTTTTTGAGATCTATGCTTGTCATGACAGTATGGTGGCCGCTATGTCGATTCTCTAAAATTGCTTCTCTAATTTCGAAGAGTAGGTGGACTGTAGAAGTGCCCGTCCTAAACCCGTATTGTCTCAGACTTAAGAATCCTTGCGTGTGTAAATGGTACCGTAACCTGTTCATGATAATCCTTTCTAGTACCTTACCCATTACCGATAAGAGACAGATAGGACGAAAGGTTGTGGCTTCGGCTGGGTTCCGGTTCTTTTTCAGAAATAAAATACAGAATAAATAAAATTTCAGAAATAAACTTGCCCTATCTTGTTTTGGGAATATACCTGCTGACAGAAGCTTGTTGAAATAGTCAACAAAGAATTTAGGGTGAGTTTTGATCGTTGCTTTGGTGATAGCATAGTCCCTCCCATCGGGCCCAGGGGCTTTCTTGCGCGGCAGAGTTGCAAGAACTTTTTGAAGTTCATTAATTGTAATATCCGGGTCTGTTGGGGTGTCCAGTGTGGTTGTTAATGTCCTGAGAAGAGCCTGTTCTGTTGTGTCCTGCTGTACATCATCTTTGCAGAAAACTGCGTTTAGGAGCGTACGTAGGGTGTCTGCCGTGTACTCCTGACTGTTGGTGATTGAGAGAAGGACCTGTAGCTGCGAAGGTTTAAACATTTTACCGGTAGCTATTTTGTGGTGAATACCATACGTCGTTTTTGCTTGGGTGCAGAATTCCCTCCAGGAAGTAATCTTAGCCTGAATAATCATCTTTTTGTACCGCGCCCGCTCCCGTTGAAATATGGTGAGGGTGTTGGACTATCTCCAACCGTCTTTCGCTTTTGAGTTTTCTTCGCAGTGCTCTGCACTTTCGTTGCTGTATTCTGAGCGCACTCGACCACCAGTGAATGCCTTGGAGTCTCTTAGGTTTTCTAAGAGGGAGATTTTCATTACATATGGCTTGCATTGTTTCTTGTAATTTTACGGAGAAGTCTTCTAAGTCTGCTGACGTGTTAGCTAGTTGGAGCGAAGGTTCGAGGCGCATTAGCTGCACTTTAATTTTCTTCGTAAATGTTGTTAATTTTCGGCCAGGAAGGTTATAGCATTTGATCATGGAGACGGAGGTGGTCTGCGATATAGAGAAGGTAATGAACTTGTGATCACTGAGGCTCTCTTCCTCTTCGACTTTCCAGTCCTGCAAAAGAGGTGCTACGTGCAGAGTGGTCAGGGTGAGGTCTGGCCATCCCTGCGCAAAGACCCTGTCGAAGGATGGTGTTGCATCTGCTGTATTCTGGACTATTAGATTACTTGAGGATATGAAGTCCTCTAGTTCTCTCCCTTTCGGGTCTGTAGTTCGATATCCCCAGGCCGTATTATGTGAATTGTAATCGCCTGCGAAGATCATATTTGGGATTTTAAATCGATGTATGACACTTTGGATGAATCTTGTCGTCGGGCCAATATCCGCTGTTGGAGGAGAATAGATCGACGCTAAGATAACAGAGAAGGAATGTACTTCTACGAGCACTGCTACATGATCTTGATCGAGTGAGATAGATGGAGACCACTCTGGATTACAGATTACTTTATAGCTCTTGGTGGATGGTCGTGATTGGAAATTTGAAATACTGTCCATTGCAATGGAAAACTTGCTGCCGCGCCATCGCGGGTATATGGCTCTTGACCTATGATAAAGTCTATTTTATTATCAATTGCGAATTGAACTGTGTGAGCGACCGCAGCCCTGGCTCGCTGCATATTGATTTGTAAAAATCTGATGGGTTCTTCGTTTGAGTTAAACACTGTATTTATCTGAACGTTTTACGCTTGTTGACTTTCGCAATTATGTGGTGTGTTGTTATTAATATTGGGTGATGCTGCGGATGTAGGCAGCTGCTCGCTGGTATTCTGCGCATTCAGTTGCGTAGGCTGGGTGCCTACAGTCGTGCATGGTTCCATGTCTATCGTTTGCATCACGACAGTTAATACATTCTGGTAGTTCTGCTTTGCAGTTTTTTACATTGTGCGGTCCGGCGCAGTAGGCACAGAAGTTCTTGCATGTGCATTTATTCTGGGTATGTCCGAGCTGCTGGCACTTGTAGCAGCGACGGATGCCCAGGTACTCTGTGATTGCGTGTGCGTGCCAGCCTCTGAAAATTCGTCTTGCCCTAAGAACTGCCGAAAGGATGGACGGTTGGCACTCCAAAACCCATTTGACTCGCTTTGGGTTCCGTTCTCGGAGTCTGAAGAGCGCTTTGATGCCTGTGGATGGGATTTCTGCTGTTGCAGCGATTTTCCCGATGAGTTCCTCGGGCATGATGTTCTCCGGGACGCTATGAACTGTGCAGCGTGGCTTTCTTTGCCGTCTTTGCAGATCAATCTCAAGGTTAGCATTTTGTAATTTCTCTTCTAATTGATCTATGTCTTTAGTTGATTTGCAAAAGACCTCTAACTCTCCTTTCGATGTTGAGGAGATATGCTCCACCGCAATTTGTAGGCTGCTAATCAGGGCTTTTTCTTGGAGCTCCTTCCTGAGTTGTGCTTCTCTCTTCTTACCAGTAGGCTTTATTATTAAACTAGGCCTCTGTATTAGTTTCACTACTTCTGCAAAAGAGCGTGGGGGTGGCTCCTGTATAACTGTTGATGTTGCTGCGTAAGAAACTGATGCACTCAGTGCAGGAAGATCGCTCGAGGTTGTAGAAATCTGTGCGCGTACTGCTTCGCAACAGACGAAGGTGGATGTGTTGACCCCAATTTCAATTGTCTTAGGCTTCAGTGTGTATTCGGGCCTTCTAGAACTAGCCCTTGTAGAACTTCTAACGACTTTTGTATGCGTATCTTTACGTCGTTTGGCAAGAGGTACTTGTTCCTTCTGCATGTCGCCGAGGCCTGTCTGATATCTTCTGCTAATGCTACGATTTTCTCTGCGTGCGTCCGATCTGAAGAAAGGAAGGCAAAAGCGTTTAGTATGCCATTGATAGGGGTATGGTCTTCTTCAGTCGGTACAGCAGATTTTCGTCGCATGGCAAGGAGCACTATTCAATATTGCAACACTATTCAAAATTGATGTCACACAACACTGATTCTTAACATTCACGAATATGATAGAGAGGTATGCCATTGTGTTTGAAAATGCAGTTGATTGCACAGTTCAGTAATACAGGGAATATTATCAAGATAGCAGTACTGAACAAAAAAAAATAATAATAGTTCAAAGTTCGGTACAGGGTATTACTGCATTAAAGTTCAGTCAGTGTCACAGATAGAACTAACTCATTTCAGTGAGAAATATGTTACACTGTGGACTATTAAAAGCCTAGTGTAAAAGCTGTCACAGTAAATAAAGAACTTGTTGCTTTGATGCAGGTTCTAATGTATGTGTGGCATACACTATATTAAAATAACACTATCACTATAGCAGTACAGATAACAAAGTGACACTATAATTAGGGTAGGCTGTGAGTAAGTACAATTTAAAGCCTAGTAAGAAAGCCTAGTAGTAAGCCTAGTAAGAAAGTCACACCTGTGTATATCACACCTGGGGATGTCAGTGTATTATACCTTGCACTAACCACAAAATGTTCTGAAGTGTAGTTTGAGATTGTTAATATACGGGCCTACTGCTCCCTGTTTATCTCAGAATGCAAGAAAGATGAGGTAGTTTTACCTCAGTAGATTAATATTACAGTTAGTAGTATACAAGGATTATTCATTGACCATCTAGTAAAAGAACCGTGGTTGGAGAAATTCCTCTAAGTCCACTATGTGTCGGGAAAACTAAGAAAGAAGAGGGATGGACACTGAGAACAGATGAAAGAAACAAATTAGAAAGGGGGGCAAAAAAGAGGGGGTCGAAGAGAATAGTAGATGAAATTGTTAATAAGGGAGAAGAAGTGAAGTCAAACTGTGGTGGAGTGGAAACTTTGGGTTAAATAGTTACTGAGTAATAAGAGAAAAAAAAAAGAGGGTTAAAATCAAAAGGGGAGAAAGAAGGGTCGTAGACAAAAGTGAGAGGTAAAATCGGAGAGGTAATAAGGAGGGAAGACAAACGAAGGTGGAATGGATGCTCTAGGTGGTGTGTCTGCTGAGTTATTAGAGAAATAAAAAGTGGGAGTTGTGAATTAAAAGGGGGAAAGAAGAAGGGTAGGGGCTTATAACTTCTTAACTATAAGTAAGGTGTCTACGAAAAGGGAATTTTGTGTAGAGAGTGAATAAAAAGAAAAGAAGGTGTTAAAATGTTACAGGGAACAGCTGCAAGAGAAATAAAACGTAATTAAATACAATTAAACGTAATTAAAATAGGAATAGCACTGAAACTAATGGAGTTAGAGAAGAGGGGGAACTGGGGATGTCAATAGGAAGGAAAGGGGAACCTGTGTATGTAATTTTGTGGGGCTAGCTTGGGTTTAAAAAATTGGGGGGGCTTAGCGTATGATTAGTCTAAAAAGTGTTCCTGTGTGTGGGGTACTTATCCCTAAAATTTTCCTTTATAATTCTGGTATGAGACTTAGAAAAATTTCTCCGTTGAACAAAAATGCACTAGTGAACACATTTTGCAGGGTAACAAAACCATTAAAAAAGCACAATAATTGCAAATAAACACATAATATGTTTAAAAAATAAATACAGCATGAGGAAAAAAAATCAAATTGAGCTAAATTATAGTTTTAGATCATAAATTAATATGCCTTTAAAACGTTGTATAACACAATACTATCACAGAATACTAAAAATATGGGCAAAATAGCTAAGTACAAATTATAAACAAACACACGTGGTGGATAAAACTCATATATCCCACATTGGAAAATTATTTAAAAATAATTTGATAGCTATCGGAGACCTAAAATACCATTAGTGCTTTGTACTATAAGTATAAAGTTATGAAAAAAATACTATTATTGACACATATGTATTCAGTTTTTAGTAATAGCCCTTTGAAAGTACCTATTTAGCACAAAAACTACCAGCTCTTGTGAAATCCCGGTTGTGTAAGTCCCGGTTATGCAAATCGGAACCAGAGGCTATAGCAAATTTACAAATTAATTTTTAATAATTTAATTAAAAGTGATATCAAAAATCTGGTTCGATAAGTCTTCCAGATCAGACTTAATGTAACTAAATAAAAAAAATTTAAGTTTCTAGGATAATATTAAAATTTTGACATAATGTATAGAAATAGGCTGTACAAAAACGCAGTTACATAGAACAGAACCAGCTGCCTCTATACTATTGAATGAACAGAACTTACAGCATTAAATTCACATATAAATGATATTAAAACTGAATACGCTCTTACTACTAACAACAATTGAGCATTATCAAGAATTTGAAGTAGGATTAAATAATAAGATTTAGTTATATTCAGTAATCAAGACCACAGAATCAAAAGTTAAAATACAAAGTGCCTGTTACTAGGCTCTATCGAACTGTGCATACCACCTTAGTCAAGGTCGAGTTGTTGTTGTTGACAGTATGGCTGAAGCAAAATGAAGCTGGTCAGTTATTCAATGTTACTCAATTTTTTTTTTTCACAGCTCAATAGATAGAATGTAAGAAGCCTACCTTGGCAGTGATAAGACGAACATGGTAATCAAATGTAATCCTGGGTAATGAATTTTAAACACTTTTATCAATGATTTCTTGGACTTAGAATAAATTTCGTAAGGTTAACACATTACACAACACTGTTGACACACACAGAAGAGACGCTACGAAGGCAAGAACAATGGACGAAGAACAAAAACACTAATTTCACAAAAAACACTAGACGCGCAAACACATAACTTATATCAAAAAGCTCCTCCAACACTCACTCAACTTAAAAACAACTTTTCTATCACTTGTAATTAAAATTTCCGCTAATTACAGGGAATAATTGCGGAGCGCTTTCAGACACGTTTTACTCCATCGGCGGACTTTGGACTAAACGATAAAAAATAGATCAGAAAACTATGAAATAATAGATAATTTATTATTTTATACGAAAACAACAAACGAAAATCTCGAATACAAACCAGTCATCCCAGCCTCGCTTCGATTAAGCATTTTGAAGTAATTACACGACGCGAAAACAGCGGGTCATTTAGGGGTGAGAAAGACTTTAAAAAGGGTACGCGAGGCGGTATATTTCCCGCAATTATACAAAATAGTAACTGCGTATGTCAGGTTCTGGAATAAATGTCTGTTAATAAATGATATTAATCACAGCCCGGCCGGTACATTCGCGCTACATTTCCGAATGAAATTTTAGGCATAGATCTTCTTGGTCCTTTCCCCCAGAGTGAGTCAAATAAAAATCGTTTTCTTTTAGTAATTGTAGATCATTTTTCAAAACGGCCAGAAATTCTTCCACTTAAACGCGCGTCAGCCAAAACAGTCGCAGATGCATTCTTACACAGATACATTTTAAAATACGGTGCACCGATAAAAGTCATTAGCGATAACGGTAAACAATTCGTTAGCCAAATATTTGAAAACATATGCACTGGACTTGTCATACGCCATATCAAAAAAATAGACCACAGGCAAACATAGCAGAAAGAGTTAATAAAAACATTGTAAAAATAATTCGAAGTTATGTTAGCACACATCACAAGCGCTGGGATGGCTACATAAATGTGTTAGCTTATGCTTTAAGAACGGCAAATCACGATACTACGGGAAAACCCCAGCAGAATTATTTTTAGGGCGAAAGTTAATTACGCCATTAGATAAATTATTCTTTGTGCAACAAAGAGAGCAATAATTTAAACAGAAAGATGTGCAAACACTTATTGACCAGGCGGTTAAAAGCTTGGATACGGGAAGAAATAGACAAAAGTTATACAATGATAGAAAACGCCGTGAAGCAGATTTTAAAGTTGGAGATAAAGTTTTGAAGCGGAGATTTTCTTTATCAAGTGCCCCAGACAATTTTAGTGCAAACTTAGCTCCAAAATTTGAAGGCCCCTATGTAATTCAGGAAATCGAGGGAGTCGAATTGTACCTTAAGAACGAGAGAGGGGAAATCTGTAAAGCAAGTCCCGACCAGGTGAAAAATATTATAATCAAAATGATTTTGAAATCCTTAAAAGTTTCTAGCAGGACTCAAGCGTAAAAGAAGTAGAAGGTCCAGAAGTAACGTCACCAATTCCAAAACCCAAGAAGCAGAAATTTAAACAG